>NC_081546.1:23033881-23046435 GCF_901000735.1 Corylus avellana
CATCAATTCTTCCAAGGCAGATAATCGTTGACCCATCAGTGCTTTATCTTCCCGAGCCTTCCTTCTTTGATCAGCCAATTCTTTTCGAAGACCCGCCATTTCTTCATTAAGTGAGCGGTACTCTACGGCTTGAAAAATGATCGGGGCCTCCTCCTTTACTGCTGCTGGTTCATCTTCGACCATCGGCTCGGCCTCACTCTCCTCTCCATTAGCCGCTAGTACTGGTGGTACCCGGGGCATATCGGAGCAGCTCTTGTTCCATTGGCGAATGCCAAATATGGGAGTAGTAGTAACTAACTCATAAGCTACGGTGCCCTTGATGCCTTTCTTCCGAAGAATGTATGTGATTAAGTATGGGAAAGGCAACCCCCATGAGTGTGTGGACTCCGCTCCTCCAATGTGTACTCCATTCCAAAATTTATGAATTTGGTTCCAAATGATGTCGGGAATGGAGTACCAGGCATCTTTGTGGAAGGCGTAGAGGGTCTGGAGAAATTGATCAAGCATCTGAGTTTTGTGTCCCACGGGGAAGGCATTATGGTGCAATATGGAGTCCACAAACCAAAGCCGTTGAGGTAGCTTGGATCGGTTGCCAGCATGATGATGGGCATCGGCATATTGCCCTTGGCACATGTCCTCAATGATTTCCGCCACATAGTATCAGGACGGCTGCTCGGCAAGATGTGTGGTTTCTGGAGGATGCTCATCATTGCATTGAAGAGCAGCGGCAATGACGGCCCGTGTCACGTCAACAACTTGGCCTTGCACCTTGGAAGAGAGGACAGCTGGCCTGTCGCAATCATGGGATAGGCGGGCATAGAACACAATCACCAACTTCCGGTAAGCAGTGGAGGTGACCAGCTTGAACAGCTTCTTGAGCCCCCGATGCTTGAACTCGACGATTGCCCATTGAGTTACCTCATGGATTTGAAAGTCTTCGCGAATGGCGAAGGTGGTCTCAAACGGCAGCTCTCGCTTTTCAAAAGTGGGCGGAGGAGAAACAGCTTGGGCCTCGGACCCCCAGGAGGATGAAGCACAGGTTCTTAGCATTTTGTGCTTGATTAGGGACTTTTGTCGAACACCTGGTATGCGCTGAAGATGGCCAAACTTTCAACACAAGGCAACACCGCTCAAAACTCCCTGCAAAAATACGAAATCCAACACAAAGTGACAATATGAGTGGATAAACACCCACACTGTCCTAAAAATTGAGAAGAAAAATGAAGGTGGGGGGGTGTCGGAGTAGAGGAGGTCGATGGAAATGGAGAACGTGATATGTGATGAAGGTGGTGGCCGTAGGGTTGAATAGGGTCGTACAAGTGCAGATGTGGTGTGGTGGTGGTGGTTCAAGGCCGGTGGAGATGAGGGAAAGCGGTGGTGCTCCGATGACGGGTGAGTGTAGGTGATGGGGACTTGTACAACGCAGGAGAGTTTGAGGGAGAATAGGGGGGAAAGTGACCTAAAATAGGTCACGTGCCCTGCTGTCTGAGTGTGCTCGATCGCACTCATGGTACGCTCGATCGCATTTGTCCAAGGGTGTGCGTGTGTGGTTGAGGTGTGCTCGAGCGCACCCAAGGTGCGTTCGATCGCACTAACAGGAATGGACCAAAAATATATAAAATGATCATTATACCCTTTGAAATGGAGAGGATTCCATTCCATAGGCAAGGGTCCATCAATTGTAATTAAGAGAGTTGGTGTAGCCGGAGAGAGTCGGCCTACTAGCCGGATCCGGCTCCTCTCCAGATGGGTCTCCAGTTAATGGCCAGGATGGCTCTAGGAAAAATCTTAGGCCATCTTCATGCCACGCGTCCCACCTATTTAAATATAATAAAATATTATTTTTTATTTTAAAAATAAATAAAAACTAAAATAATATAATAATGTTTTTTTTTTTTTTTAATATATGGTCCTTGGGGTATCTGGACCACCCCCACGGTCCACCCCCATGGGCCAAACCCATTTTTTTCAAAACCCTTGGGGGTGGCCAACCCCAAGGGCCATAGCCACCCCTGGCTAGGCACCCGAGGGGTGGTGAGATGACCACCAACCAACGGTGGCCCTTGGGAGTGGCCACCCCAAAGGGGCCATATTAAAAGAGTAAAAAATTTGTTTTGGCCCTTAGGGGTTATTTTCCAAAGCGTATAAGCAATTATTATGATATTGAGATTTTAAAATATTTTTATTATATTTAAATAGTGAAGTTCAAATGGATGGATGGCCACGGATTTTCACAGGAGCTTAATCTGGCGTCTCGGAAGTGACAAGGCGGAAGGGGATCCTTTTCCCTACTGGCCAGTGAGTAAGGTCCAAAGCCAATAACAACAAAAAACCATGTCTCTACCCATTGACCCTTTGAAAACTTACACTTTTTTTTTTTTTTTTTGAAGTGGAATTCGAGTATTTCATTCAACATTCAACGATTTATCAGTCATTACAATATCACGTATACATAAAGGAGTGGAAAACCTCCATTGATGCTCCTCATTCAGTTGCAAAGCGAATTTTGCCAACCCATTCTTTGAAAACTTACACTTGATGCATTGCAAAGAATTTTCACCTTGCCAAATCACAATAACTATCAACTAAGGGAATAGTTATTATTAGAAATAGAGGAGAGCGGTATAGAATAGCTATTCATATTCCTTAGTTTGGTAGCAACACACATATTCTAACTGGAATTAAATCAAAATTACTAAAAATCCTATATTATTTAATTTTTTTTTTCAACTGATATCAAAAAAAATAATAATAATAATAAAGAAAATAAAGTAGGTGGCCATGAAACAAATCTGGGGTGGCGGCCGCTGCCCTGGATGGCTCACGGGGGTGGCCGCGACCATACAAAGGAGCTCTAGGCCACCCCTAAAGCAAATCTATAGCCACCAAAATGCAACGGGGGTAGTTGCACAACCCCCAGGTGCCTCTAGGGTGGTCCCTCAAGGAGTCCGAGGGTGGTGCGGCCACCCACTTTATCTTTTTATTTTTATTTCTATTTAATTTAAAATAAAATAATGAGTGTTTATGAAAAATGTATTCTATTATTTAACAAATAGCTATTTATCTCATTTTTTAGAGAAATAGCTATTACTCTATGTAAATGATTAGTCATTCCCACCAGAACGACTATTCTTAGGAATATACCCTTATTAAACAAAAGAACTATTTCATAAGAATAGTGATTCTATTCTAGCAGTTTATTCTGCAAACCAAGGCTTAACTCTTGGACAAAAGACCTGATGCCCGGCAGAATGCTTAGGAGATTTATTGATGGTGTGTGAGTTTTTGTAAATTCATACATTGACATGGCTACCTTTGAAAACATTTGTGAAGATTTTGGAGTATATTTGAGTTATATATATATATATATATATATATATATATATAAAATGTTCAGATGAAGTACTGTCGCTCGGAATACCTAATAAGAACTTCAAACAAGAACGATAGATATTCATCGCAAAAAAAAAAAAAAAAAAAACACAAACAAACAAACAAGAAAGAAGATCAACATTCAACAGCGAGCATTGACATGAAAATGCACATTGAATCAACATGCAATAGAGTGAGAAAAGAGAGAGAGAGAGAAATATACTTCCGGTAGCTCTTCTTCTGAATCGAGCATCATAGCCTCGACGGTGTACTTGTTCTGAATCTCTCGATCTTCTTCTGCAAAACGACCCAATATTTTCGAATCAAAATCCAAATCCTCCTACTTCAAACCAAAACCAAGAAGACGATATCCAAAAGCGCAAGTACCTTGAATGCCAGCCATTGTGAAAATGGTCAATGTCGATGACCAAAACGTGAGGCAGTTGGGAAATTAATAGAAGATTTATAGATGTCTTGTCTTAAGATGATCAGGATCCCTTTCCATGTATTCAGATCGTGCGTACGTGATTCTCTTCTTAAATAAAGAAGAAAAAAATATATCAAAGGGTTAGGCGATTGGGTTTATCTTTGCACGTGAATTGTGCGTACATCATTTATTATAAAAATAAAAAATAAAAATGAAGGTATGATAATATAACTCATGATGAAGACGATATTCAAAGGGTTGCTTTCATTGCACGACCATGACAGGTTTGGTTGATCAGGAGGAATAAGTTCGTTTTTGTGTTTAAAATTTGGGTTAAATACATTTTATCTTCCAAAATTTAAGTCCATTTTTAATTTGACCTCTAATATTTTAATTTTTAGAATGCATCATATCAAAATTTTTTAATGTGGTCCATCCGTTTAGCTACAGGCAACCGTTTTCTCTGATAGAAATAATAAAAAAAATACTAAATTGCCCCTACAATTTTATTTTTAAAAAAATAGAAAAAAAAAAATTGGAAGGTGACCGTAGCCACTCCTTTAGCTATTTGGGGGTGGCCTGACTACTCCCAACTGGCCGAATTTGGGGTTGGCGTGTGGCCCATGGGGTTGGCTAACCACCCCGAATGGTCCAAATAACCACCCCCAGATGGCCGGATTGAGGGGGTAGCTGGGTGGCTGACCACCCCAAATGGTCCAAATGGGGGTGGTGGTGGCTCGCCCACCCCCAATTTTATTTATTTATTTTTTTTTTTTTTGTCTCCCTGATTTTCGTTTGACTTAGGAGCATTTTTGGAATTTGTTAAAATACATGGGACAATTTTAAAAATTTAAGACAAAAAAATACACGTGCTTAGCACGTGACCAATTTTTCAGTTAAATTTGACAGAAATGGCTAATAGATAGGCCACATTAAAATTTTTTGAAACTTTGATGTGGTGCCGTGATTGTAGTTTCATGCAATAAGGGTCTAAATTCAAGCTATTCGGCGAATCTTCGAGGATTTTTAGTCCAATTTATGGTGTGTGAGTGCGAAATGTGTACTTCAAAAACTTCGTTAGTGGTTTTGAATGATTCAATTGTAGAACATGGTCAGCAAAAGCAAAAGCAAAAGCTGGCGTTTGGATCGGGTGATCCTTCGGAGGTACTTGGGGCTCCGAATTGAGACACAGATCGAATCCAAGAGAGAACGAGGGGGGTTCATAGCCGGCCATGGAAGAGAGACAGAGGGATAGCTATGAATTGGAGGGAAATGGATTTGCGGGATTTGTCTGTAAAATTAAATAGTGGGAATTATGTTAGTAAGAATTAAAAAATAAATCTGAAAATGAAAAAACATAAAAGATTATTGAGTTTTAAAATTATATAACTTTTATTTCCAAGTTAAATTATTTAAATTTATAATTTTGTATGTATTGCTGAAAAAATGAGATTTAATAAAGAAAAATGTTAGGAATCAATAAATTTTTCATATATGACCCATATTCTATTACAATCAACCATTTAATTTGTAAACTTATGTAGATCCCATATAAATTAAACCATATAAGGAATCGGTCACCAAAAGCAAGAAGTTAGATTATACAGGGAATCCGTCACCAAAACCGACTCCAAAAGCAAGAAGCTACACTATATAGGGATGCTACGTTATGTAGGATATGCTACACTATATAAGATATGCTACACTATATAGGATAGGCTTATAGGGAAGCTACACTATAGAGGATATGCTACACTATATGGAGAAGCTACACTATATAGGTATAGGGAATCAATCACTAAAAGCAATAGGGAAGGTACACTATATAGGGAATTGGTCGCCAAAAGCAAGAAGCAACACTTAGTACTCTATATAGAGAAGGTACACTAAATAGGGAATCGGTCACCAAAAGCAAGAAGCTACACTATATAGGGAATGGGTTAAAAAGGTAGAAGGTGTATTGAGGCATTAGTACTAAAGTTAGGCTGACTGCATCCGAAAGGGTTAACCTTTTACCCTTACGTTTTAATTTTGAATTCAAAAACGAGTTTTGAAGTATTAGAAACAGTTTTTGGGGCATTAAAAACGAGTTTTGAGGCATTAAAAACGGTTTTTGAGACATTAGAAACGAGTTTTGAGGCATTAAAAACGGGTGCGTTGTAAAAATTGATGTGGAGGTCAAATTGAAAATGGACTCAAACTTTGGGGGGTAAAGTGTAATTTTTCCTTAAAATTTTAAATATATATAAAAATATATAAAAATATAGAAACGGTGTCGTATATAATATGATATTATCGTATTATCATATAAACGACATCGTTTTGTTTTGTTTTTAAATTAAATTTTTTTCTTTTTAAAAGCCTTAACTACCGATTAACCGTCTAGACAGTTAGCGGAGTCGGTTAGTGAATTTTATTAACCGCCTAAGCAGTTACAGTTAGCGATTTTAGCCAATAATTATTAGCCGTAACCACTTTTTCTCTCATCTCCTAATTTGCCACTATATCCAAAAATTTTAGCTTTTACGTTTTGCTTAAGCGATGGGTAACTTTTGTAGTCTACGACAATGAAACATAACAGCAAGAGTAGTAGAATTTATTTCTACCAAGAGTTTTGCCACCATGAACACTAAAAAAAAAAAAAAAAAAAAAAGAAGCAGCTCAATTAGTGACTTATTGGAAAATGTTACTAATTTGAGATGATTGAAAGGTGCATTTAAACAATGTTATTATTTATGCGTCACTATTAGGTGACATTTGAACAATATTACTATTTACGTGTCGTTATTAGGCGACGTTTGAACAATTTTATATTCACGCGTCACTATTACACAAAGTTTGAACATTGTTACTATTTACATGTCAATATAATGCGACGTTTGAATATTGTTACTATACACACGTCACTATTACGTAACATTTTGAACATTATTACTATTTACACGTCACTCTTAGAAGGAAATATTAATTGCTGCTATTTCCTTGCCAACTATATCCAATTCTTAACCTTTTTAACAAAGTCAAAGCTAACTAAAAAAAACCTAAGTCAAAGCTTTTTTTTTTTTTTTTTTTTTGGAATTGGGATCCGTTATAATTGGGGTGCTAATTGTTTCCATACAAGGGAATTACGGGCAGGGGCAGACCCAAGTGTGTAAGGGTGGGGGACAAAATGTTTTACAATTCTTTATATATATATATATATATATTTTTATAAATTCGTCCCCCAAAAATAATATATTTGTTCCTCCAAAATTAACATATTATTCATTATTCCGTTTATATTCTTTTTCTCTTAGCCATCTTAGCCATCTTCCTCACATCTCCTTTTTTCTTTTATTATTTTATTTATTTTTTGCAAAAGTGTGGAATATGATGAAAATATCTATTTTTATTTAGTTTTTGAGTAATTATTTTGTAGTCGTTTGGGTACAATATTTATAAACAAACACAAACACACGTATATACACAAACACAAATACTATTTTTACAATATTTATTTTTGATACCATTTTTCTTGAACTCTATAGATCGTGTTTAATTTATTTTACTAATTGTTTATAGTATTATGTGTTTGTCATGAGATTAAATTTAAAAGTTCTATGTTTTTATTTTATATAAACAAACACAACACACATATAGATAAATTATATTTATTTATGTGCTTTTGTATTTATATAAGTCAATGTTCCTAACTTATCAACCAAAAAAAAAAAAAAAAATCCCTCCCCCACACCCAAAATCTTGATTCCTCCCCTGATTGCGGGCCTACTTGCCCTAAGAAGAGGTCTTATACTTCAAGCTGCCTGAAGTGGGTGAGTCTTGTAGTCTCTTATTTATTTATACTACAGCTTTGACACCTTAAGTTTACGGAATCTTATTCTTCTATGTCTCCCTAAGGGCACTAGTAGTAAGTTTCCATAAACTTTTTTTTTTTTTTTTTTTTTTAAAAAAAAAAACAAATTAAGGAATCAACCTATTTTTTATTTTTCTATTTAAATAAATTTTATAATAACTTCCCTTATCATTTCTATATACCATTTAAATATTAATTTAAATAAATGGGCCAAGAACAGTTGAAAGAGAGCCCTTTATTGCTAGCTAAGCTTCTTGGTTCTCTAATTTTTTGTTGGTTATTTTCTCACCATCTTTAGTCCTCTCTCCGTCCGGCCCCAATCTTTCCTTATGTATCTTTCACCTAATTGTGGCTGGTGAGGAATGAGTAGTCTTTAAGCCCAAGCCCACCTACAGCCCAATGGACTTTCCAGAGAGCCTTTTCACTCTTGTGTCTTTTAGTTTTTATGAGTTTTTAATTTTTTTTTTTTTTGAATATAATCCCCCAGGCTAACGAATGTCCATGTTCTCTGCACTCATGATAATCCATTTTTGAGGTCCAACACATGTAATGAACCAAAGAATAAAAAATTTGGTGCACTCTGTTAATTTATTTATTCCATCTCTTGTAATTTAGCTAACATAAATATTCAAGATTGTAGGTTTATTAGAGGTATAGTTTTACCGTCTATGGTGGTGGTTCAATGGCTTAAGAAAATTCCTAAAGTAGTTAGATTCACACTAAAACATGTGTTTGAATCTCGCAATAAGAATTTTCATGCCTGATTAATGTAAACCACTTTGGATCTTACTGATGTCCTGGTGAGATTGGGTCAAACTATGGCTCAATTAGACTTGAAAGAGTGCTTGTGATCGATCCCAATTGTCTAGTAAGCCTCCTCCTATGTAGCTTTCCGTTGGGTTAGACTACGTCTTAGTTGGACTTGATAGAGCACTTACAATCTCCATCGTCTAGTAGGCCTCCTCATGTGCAGCTCTCCGTGCGGTTAGACTATAGTTCAATTGGACTTAAAAGAGTGCTTGCGATTCTCATTGTCTAGTAAGCCTCCTTCAGTAAAATGGACACAACTAATCTCTTCTGCCTACCAAATGGTACACTTTTTCACCCGCAACTCCGCAAGCATACGAGTTTCTAAACGCTAAAATCTTGATAAAAGAGGCTCAAATGAACAAGATGTATACTTTTCTGGCCCATACCAAAATTTTTTATTACAAAATGTGAGGGGGGTGAGCCTGCTGGGCTGGAAATATAACAAGTTATTTGCTGGGGACCAATTCGAAGCCATTCACTGGCCCATGCTCAGCCCATTATTTCCAACAAAAAGGCAAAGACAAGACAGGAATTTTCTTTTTCTTTTATCTGGGGTGGGTTGTTGGGGTGTTTCTCGGCAAGGGTGGAGAGGATTAAGATTGAATGATGTAACAACTTACAAAAAAAAAAAAAAAAATTGGTATATATCTCACTTCTATTGCTTTTGTTGAATAGGGTAATTTTAGTCACGAAAGAATTTAAAAGAAAAAAGTTGAAAAGGAAAAAGGACCATCTAAAGATAGATGCTCCAAAAAGCTTATAATAACTAAATATAATTATTATTAGTCCTTTTTGCTTCAAAATATAAACTTTGCTACAGTAAATAGCTACATATAAAGTATTACTGCAGCATATTGAAGCAATTTTTTATTCTTTTCTTTCTCCCTCTTTCCAATAAAAATAATATTTAATGAAAGTAGATAGTTTAATAGATAATATGTAGAAATTTGTATTGAAAAATTAGTAGCTAAAATTAAAAAAAAAAAAGAAAAAGGTGTGTATTTTGAATAGCTAAAATAGCTGCTACTACTGGAAATATAAAGCATTCAAGGCAGTTCAAACACCAGACAGTTAAAGGTGACTGCTTGAAACCCCAAAGATATAAGGCCTTCTTAAAAAAAATAGTAATGAAAAGCCTCTTGAGAAATTAAAACCCCCTAAAAATAGCAATTTTTAAGTAATAATAAAAACATTAATTACCTTGTAAAGTCAAATTTTAATATACCCTAAAGAGACATGTTATTTCTCCATCGATCTTTCATCAATCTTTTCTCAAATCAACCATTGAATCTAGATGACCCGATCCAATGATTAATTTGAGAAAATGATAAATAGAGATGGACAGATCAGGAAAGATGAGAATGTCGTGCAGCTTTGCTTTTCAAGACATACAAATAAAGAAAGATGAGCAACAATATTTCATAATGTATATATATATATAATTTTAAAAAAATATTATTTAAATAAATATTTTTTTTAAAAAAAATGAAGAAACCGACAGGACTGAAAGCATCCAATGGGTGACATAAACAGAAGGTCATGTGAAGCACGTCAGAGTTAATTGAGAAAAAAACATGCAAATGAGAGAATTAATTGTACGAGGAGATAATAGCGGGGCAAAGCTGCTTCCCATATGGGTGTCATTTTAACTCACATGATTAACCTAATTTCATTTGGACCTCTCTCTTTGTCTCTCATTATTTAACCCATTTCTGCACGCTTCATAATGAAAAAGCATACCCATAATAGTTGATTGAGCAACCTTTTTGGGTGCATTATTATAATTCTCAATTATTAATTCCAACAATAATACTATTTAAGTATTAAGGCCTGATCATAAATAGTACTCATCTTGATATTTCTATATATGTTTGAGATATATATAGGACAACCAAAATGCTCCATAGAGTTAGCTTCCAACAAGCAATTACTAACTAGCTAGATATCATAGTGTCCAAAGAAAAAGAAAAAGAAAATAATATATATATATATATATATCCATCTTGGCCAATATCCAAAATTAATTTTATAGAATCTTAGGATATACTTCATTTATTTATCCCTTGATCGATCTTTTGTTAAAAAAGATGTGTTTAGTCTCTAAAAGGTAGCTCAATCGGTTAGGACCACGCCTTATGAAGCGAATGTCACTAGTTCGAATCACACTCCCCCCTCTTATGCGGACATGTAAAAAAAAAAAGAAAAAAAAAAGATGTGTTTAATTTGTTTACACTGTTCATACGTTACAAACAAACTCCAATTAACCCTATAAAGCTCTAAACATGTCACACATGATGAAAAATATTGTGGATTAATTTAATTAAGCTTTATTGTTGATTCCATCCTTTGCCACCCAAAAGAGAGGAAAAAAAAGAAGTAGACGAAAAAAGAAAATCCTTATGTGATGGATGGTTGGGTGAGGGTGACAATGTGGTTCCAATTAATGGGCTCATTTCATTAGGTAATACGCAGGAAAAGAGGGTTAAAAAAAAAAAAATATATACCAAAAGGAAGGATAGATAGCCCAACAAAGATTCCAATACAAGTATTACATTATAAGAAAAAAAAAAGAAAAAAAAAAAAGCCTAAAAACATATGAAAATGGGTCAACTAAATGGCCCGGTCCAATATGTTTTCGGAACACCGGCAAAAAAAAAGAGGGGGGACGGGGTGGGGGACAGATAAAAACAACGATTTTTGATATCTAAAAAAAAAAAATGTCTATTAATATTGCGACCGTAAGGAAACTTAGAAGCCCTATCATGAAGTATATCATTGATAATCCCCTAAGAGGTAGATCGTGGTCCTTTCAAGTATTTGTCGAGTCCAATTAAGGGGATCGTGATCTCCATCCTGATCCCTTAATTAATTGGCCTCGACAAATACTTGAAAGGGTTACTCATGCAAATCTATAGTAATTTGGGTAACACATTTTGAGAGAGCCTATATAAAATTTACATATTCACATAAATTTTAAGTTGTCTGATCATTTATTTGAACAAATAAGTTTTATATAATTAAGTTTTCTCATATATGCCGTCTAAATTATAGACAATTTAAACAACAAAATGGTTGAAGATCCAAGAGATCGAGAAACAACACACGACAACTTCGAAACTAGAGGACCGAGTTGGCTAAATTGACGACAGAGCTTACCAAAACTATTTAATAACAAACATTATGTGGGGCATAATTAGCACTTTATATCATAATTGTATGCACTTTATTACGTACACCATGGAGCATGCCAAGCAATTGAAATGTTGAAAGAAAAGTATCCTCATCAATTACATTAAGGCAGAAACTAGAAGAAAAAAAAATGATATAATTAATGAGTGAAAAAAAAAAATACTAGTGAAGATGGATTGACATTAACAAAATAGCATAATGAAAGAAACCATGAGTTTCTTTTTTAGAGAAACCCTATAGGGTTTGTTAATGTTTTTGAAAGGGTTGTTTTTATTTGAAAAAAATGTTATGATGTTTTTTTTTTTTTTTTTGGAAATTGAACGAATCTATTATTAGAAAATCATCTTAAGCACAACGCTCTATAGAGATAATTTCATAAATATATTGAGGGACTTCCTCAGTAAGATTGTGTTTCTCATTAATGGATAATGCTTCCTTCGCAAGCTGTTGGGCCGTGCCATTTAAATTTTGCTTGACACGATTAACCTCAATTCCATTGATGCAAACAATTCAATACCCCTCTAGCTTCTTCGATGAGATTTTTATACCAGCTCCAATTTTAAGTGTTTTGCATTTTAAGTTATTCATCTAATATCAAAAGTATTTGAAAGAAATTAAATACTTTAACAAAGCAAGGCTTTTAGAGAGGGAACATGATGAATATCCAGTTAGTTATAGTAGGTGGGTATTTTTGTCTTTTCACTTTTTGAGTGGACAAAAATACCCCTCCACTATAATTAACTGGATATTCTCCAGTTCAAATGAAATGAAGAGGATCCTAATTCTTTGGAGATGTGCAGTTTTGAAAGGGTTGCTTTTAATTTGAAAAAGTGTTCTGATGTAAAGTAAAAATAAAAACAATTTTAGGTCTTTTCTGTTCTAAATTATTCATCTAAAAAAAAA
>NC_081546.1:23046535-23111059 GCF_901000735.1 Corylus avellana
TCTCTCCGGCCACTGCTCCGGCTCAGATGGCGGCAAACCCAGCTGCTCGTCGCCGGAGATGGGTTGCTCAACAGAATCACGTGGATGCTCGTCGCCGGAGATGGAGTTCTGTCCTGGTGGTCGACGTTGCTGCTCGTGGCTGGCTGTGCGTGAGTGGGGGAGAGGGAAGATGGAGATGGAGGGACAGATTTGGGGATTTCAATTTTGGATGAAATTGGATTTCCTGAAATGGGTTGTAGGCGAGCAGCTGGGTTTGCCGCCGTCTGAGTCGGAGGAGTGACCGGAGAGAGAGAGAGAGAGAGAGAGAGCGGGGTCGGCCAGAGAAAGAGAGAGAGAGCGTGGGGTTCGGCCTAACTCAAATCGTACATCAGTTACACAAAGCATTTAGATCAAAGGGCATGTAACCATTGTCCTTCGGCTTGATGAGAAACAGATATAAAGTGAATTTCTAGATCGATATAAAGTGAATTTCTAGATATAAAGTGAATTTCTAAATCACTTATAATATCTCATTACCTGAAATGTGAGCCGTTCCGTTCACGCCCAAACGCCAAAAATCCGAAATGCCCAAACGTTTGAGCCGGAGCAGTGGCCGGAGAGAGAGAGACAGAGAACGTGGATTCGGTCAGAGACAGATAGAGAGCGTTGTGGGTTTCGGCCGAAAAGAGAGAGAGAGAGAGAGAGAGAGCGTGGGGTTGCCGGAGAGAGAGAGAGAGAGAGTCGATTGACGGAGACAGAGAGAGAGAGCGTCAGTTGCCGGAGAGAGAAAGGGTGAGGGGAAACACTGCGTGAGGGTGAGGTTCAAATTTGGGTCAAATTTGGAGCTAAATTTTTTCCCCCCGCCGGATATGTGAGCAATTCGATTTTGTTTTTTTTTTTAAAAAAAAAAAGACGTGTCATATGCCACGTAGAGACAGAGATGGTAAGTAGAATGATAGGAGAATGCATAGAAGCATTTCTCTATAAGATATGCTACACTATATAGGATAGGCTTATAGGGAAGCTACAGTATAGAGGATATGCTACACTATATAGAGAAGGTACACTATATAGGTATAGGGAATCAATCACTAAAAGCAAGATGCTACATTGTATAGGAAAGGTACACTATATAGGGAATTGGTCGCCAAAAACAAGAAGCAACACTTAGTACTCTATATAGAGAAGGTACACTATATAGGGAATCGGTCACCAAAAGCAAGAAGCTACACTATACAGCGAATCGGTTAAAAAGGTAGAAGGTGTACTATATTTGAGGCATTAGTACTAAAGTTAGGCTGACTGCATCTTGAAAGGGTTAACATTTTATCCTTACGTTTTAATTTTGAATTTAAAAACGAGTTTTGAAGCATTAAAAAAGGTTTTTTAGGCATTAAAAACGAGTTTTGAGGCGTTAGAAACGGGTGCGTTATAAAAATTGATGTGGAGGTCAAATTGAAAATGGACTCAAACTTTGGGGGGTAAAGTGTAATTTTTCCTTAAAATTTTAAATATATATAAAAATATATAAAAATATAGAAACGGTGTCGTATATAATATGATATTATCGTATTATCATATAAACGACATCGTTTTGTTTTGTTTTTAAATTAAATTTTTTTCTTTTTAAAAGCCTTAACTACCGATTAACCGTCTAGACAGTTAGCGGAGTCGGTTAGTGAATTTTATTAACCGCCTAAGCAGTTACAGTTAGCGATTTTAGCCAATAATTATTAGCCGTAACCACTTTTTCTCTCATCTCCTAATTTGCCACTATATCCAAAAATTTTAGCTTTTACGTTTTGCTTAAGCGATGGGTAACTTTTGTAGTCTACGACAATGAAACATAACAGCAAGAGTAGTAGAATTTATTTCTACCAAGAGTTTTGCCACCATGAACACTAAAAAAAAAAAAAAAAAAAAAAGAAGCAGCTCAATTAGTGACTTATTGGAAAATGTTACTAATTTGAGATGATTGAAAGGTGCATTTAAACAATGTTATTATTTATGCGTCACTATTAGGTGACATTTGAACAATATTACTATTTACGTGTCGTTATTAGGCGACGTTTGAACAATTTTATATTCACGCGTCACTATTACACAAAGTTTGAACATTGTTACTATTTACATGTCAATATAATGCGACGTTTGAATATTGTTACTATACACACGTCACTATTACGTAACATTTTGAACATTATTACTATTTACACGTCACTCTTAGAAGGAAATATTAATTGCTGCTATTTCCTTGCCAACTATATCCAATTCTTAACCTTTTTAACAAAGTCAAAGCTAACTAAAAAAAACCTAAGTCAAAGCTTTTTTTTTTTTTTTTTTTTTGGAATTGGGATCCGTTATAATTGGGGTGCTAATTGTTTCCATACAAGGGAATTACGGGCAGGGGCAGACCCAAGTGTGTAAGGGTGGGGGACAAAATGTTTTACAATTCTTTATATATATATATATATATATTTTTATAAATTCGTCCCCCAAAAATAATATATTTGTTCCTCCAAAATTAACATATTATTCATTATTCCGTTTATATTCTTTTTCTCTTAGCCATCTTAGCCATCTTCCTCACATCTCCTTTTTTCTTTTATTATTTTATTTATTTTTTGCAAAAGTGTGGAATATGATGAAAATATCTATTTTTATTTAGTTTTTGAGTAATTATTTTGTAGTCGTTTGGGTACAATATTTATAAACAAACACAAACACACGTATATACACAAACACAAATACTATTTTTACAATATTTATTTTTGATACCATTTTTCTTGAACTCTATAGATCGTGTTTAATTTATTTTACTAATTGTTTATAGTATTATGTGTTTGTCATGAGATTAAATTTAAAAGTTCTATGTTTTTATTTTATATAAACAAACACAACACACATATAGATAAATTATATTTATTTATGTGCTTTTGTATTTATATAAGTCAATGTTCCTAACTTATCAACCAAAAAAAAAAAAAAAAATCCCTCCCCCACACCCAAAATCTTGATTCCTCCCCTGATTGCGGGCCTACTTGCCCTAAGAAGAGGTCTTATACTTCAAGCTGCCTGAAGTGGGTGAGTCTTGTAGTCTCTTATTTATTTATACTACAGCTTTGACACCTTAAGTTTACGGAATCTTATTCTTCTATGTCTCCCTAAGGGCACTAGTAGTAAGTTTCCATAAACTTTTTTTTTTTTTTTTTTTTTTAAAAAAAAAAACAAATTAAGGAATCAACCTATTTTTTATTTTTCTATTTAAATAAATTTTATAATAACTTCCCTTATCATTTCTATATACCATTTAAATATTAATTTAAATAAATGGGCCAAGAACAGTTGAAAGAGAGCCCTTTATTGCTAGCTAAGCTTCTTGGTTCTCTAATTTTTTGTTGGTTATTTTCTCACCATCTTTAGTCCTCTCTCCGTCCGGCCCCAATCTTTCCTTATGTATCTTTCACCTAATTGTGGCTGGTGAGGAATGAGTAGTCTTTAAGCCCAAGCCCACCTACAGCCCAATGGACTTTCCAGAGAGCCTTTTCACTCTTGTGTCTTTTAGTTTTTATGAGTTTTTAATTTTTTTTTTTTTTGAATATAATCCCCCAGGCTAACGAATGTCCATGTTCTCTGCACTCATGATAATCCATTTTTGAGGTCCAACACATGTAATGAACCAAAGAATAAAAAATTTGGTGCACTCTGTTAATTTATTTATTCCATCTCTTGTAATTTAGCTAACATAAATATTCAAGATTGTAGGTTTATTAGAGGTATAGTTTTACCGTCTATGGTGGTGGTTCAATGGTTCAAGAAAATTCCTAAAGTAGTTAGATACACACTAAAACATGTGTTTGAATCTCGCAATAAGAATTTTTATGCCTGATTAATGTAAACCACTTTGGATCCTATTGATGTCCTGGTGAGATTGGGTCAAACTATGGCTCAATTAGACTTAAAAGAGTGCTTGCGATCGATCCCAATTGTCTAGTAAGCCTCCTCCTATGTAGCTCTCCGTTGGGTTAGACTACGTCCTAGTTGGACTTGATAGAGCACTTACAATCTCCATCGTCTAGTAGGCCTCCTTATGTGCAGCTGTCTGTAGGGTTAGACTATAGTTCAGTTGGACTTAAAAGAGCGCTTGTGATTCTCATTGTTTAGTAAGCCTCCTCTAGTAAAATGGACAGTTAATCTCTTCCGCCTATCAAATGGTACACTTTTTTGCCAGCAACTCCGCAAGCATACGAGTTTCTAAATCTTGATAAAAGAGGCTCAAATGAACAAGATGTATACTTTTCTGGCCCATACCAAAATTTTTGATTACAAAATGTGAGGGGAGTGAGCCTGCTGGGATGGAAATATAACAAGTTGTTTGCTAGGGACCAATTCGAAGCCATTCACTGGCCCATGCTCAGCCCATTATTTCCAACAAAAAGGCAAAGACAAGACAGGGAATTTTCTTTTTCTTTTATCTGGGGTGGGTTGTTGGGGTGTTTCTTGGCAAGGGTGGAGAGGATTAAGATTGAATGATGTAACAACTTACAAAAAAAAAAAAAAAAAAAAAATTGGTATATATATATCTCACTTCTATTGCTTTTGTTGAATAGGGTAATTTTAGTCACGAAAGAATTTAAAAGAAAAAAGTTGAAAAGGAAAAAGGACCATCTAAAGATAGATGCTCCAAAAAGCTTATAATAGCTAAATATACTTATTATTAGTCCTTTTTGCTTCAAAATATAAACTTTGCTACAGTAAATAGCTACATATAAAGTATTACTGCAGCATATTGAAGCAATTTTTTATTCTTTTCTTTCTCCCTCTTTCCAATAAAAATAATATTTAATGAAAGTAGATAGTTTAATAGATAATATGTAGAAATTTGTATTGAAAAATTAGTAGCTAAAATTAAAAAAAAAAAAAAAAAAGGTGTGTATTTTGAATAGCTAAAATAGCTGCTACTACTGGAAATATAAAGCATTCAAGGCAGTTCAAACACCAGACAGTTAAAGGTGACTGCTTGAAACCCCAAAGATATAAGGCCTTCTTAAAAAAAATAATAATGAAAAGCCTCTTGAGAAATTAAAACCCCCTAAAAATAGCAATTTTTAAGTAATAATAAAAACATTAATTACCTTATAAAGTCAAATTTTAATATACCCTAAAGAGACATGTTATTTCTCCATCGATCTTTCATCAATCTTTTCTCAAATCAACCATTGAATCTAGATGACCCGATCCAATGATTAATTTGAGAAAATGATAAATAGAGATGGACAGATCAGGAAAGATGAGAATGTCGTGCAACTTTGCTTTTCAAGACATACAAATAAAGAAAGATGAGCAACAATATTTCATAGTGTATATATATATAATTTTAAAAAAATATTATTTAAATAAATATTTTTTTTTAAAAAAATGAAGAAACCGACAGGACTGAAAGCATCCAATGGGTGACATAAACAGAAGGTCATGTGAAGCACGTCAGAGTTAATTGAGAAAAAAACATGCAAATGAGAGAATTAATTGTACGAGGAGATAATAGCGGGGCAAAGCTGCTTCCCATATGGGTGTCATTTTAACTCACATGATTAACCTAATTTCATTTGGACCTCTCTCTTTGTCTCTCATTATTTAACCCATTTCTGCACGCTTCATAATGAAAAAGCATACCCATAATAGTTGATTGAGCAACCTTTTTGGGTGCATTATTATAATTCTCAATTATTAATTCCAACAATAATACTATTTAAGTATTAAGGCCTGATCATAAATAGTACTCATCTTGATATTTCTATATATGTTTGAGATATATATAGGACAACCAAAATGCTCCATAGAGTTAGCTTCCAACAAGCAATTACTAACTAGCTAGATATCATAGTGTCCAAAGAAAAAGAAAAAGAAAATAATATATATATATATATATATCCATCTTGGCCAATATCCAAAATTAATTTTATAGAATCTTAGGATATACTTCATTTATTTATCCCTTGATCGATCTTTTGTTAAAAAAGATGTGTTTAGTCTCTAAAAGGTAGCTCAATCGGTTAGGACCACGCCTTATGAAGCGAATGTCACTAGTTCGAATCACACTCCCCCCTCTTATGCGGACATGTAAAAAAAAAAAGAAAAAAAAAAGATGTGTTTAATTTGTTTACACTGTTCATACGTTACAAACAAACTCCAATTAACCCTATAAAGCTCTAAACATGTCACACATGATGAAAAATATTGTGGATTAATTTAATTAAGCTTTATTGTTGATTCCATCCTTTGCCACCCAAAAGAGAGGAAAAAAAAGAAGTAGACGAAAAAAGAAAATCCTTATGTGATGGATGGTTGGGTGAGGGTGACAATGTGGTTCCAATTAATGGGCTCATTTCATTAGGTAATACGCAGGAAAAGAGGGTTAAAAAAAAAAAAAAAAATACCAAAAGGAAGGATAGATAGCCCAACAAAGATTCCAATACAAGTATTACATTATAAGAAAAAAAAAAAAAGCCTAAAAACATATGAAAATGGGTCAACTAAATGGCCCGGTCCAATATGTTTTCGGAACACCGGCAAAAAAAAAGAGGGGGGACGGGGTGGGGGACAGATAAAAACAACGATTTTTGATATCTAAAAAAAAAAAATGTCTATTAATATTGCGACCGTAAGGAAACTTAGAAGCCCTATCATGAAGTATATCATTGATAATCCCCTAAGAGGTAGATCGTGGTCCTTTCAAGTATTTGTCGAGTCCAATTAAGGGGATCGTGATCTCCATCCTGATCCCTTAATTAATTGGCCTCGACAAATACTTGAAAGGGTTACTCATGCAAATCTATAGTAATTTGGGTAACACATTTTGAGAGAGCCTATATAAAATTTACATATTCACATAAATTTTAAGTTGTCTGATCATTTATTTGAACAAATAAGTTTTATATAATTAAGTTTTCTCATATATGCCGTCTAAATTATAGACAATTTAAACAACAAAATGGTTGAAGATCCAAGAGATCGAGAAACAACACACGACAACTTCGAAACTAGAGGACCGAGTTGGCTAAATTGACGACAGAGCTTACCGAAACTATTTAATAACAAACATTATGTGGGGCATAATTAGCACTTTATATCATAATTGTATGCACTTTATTACGTACACCATGGAGCATGCCAAGCAATTGAAATGTTGAAAGAAAAGTATCCTCATCAATTACATTAAGGCAGAAACTAGAAGAAAAAAAAATGATATAATTAATGAGTGAAAAAAAAAAATACTAGTGAAGATGGATTGACATTAACAAAATAGCATAATGAAAGAAACCATGAGTTTCTTTTTTAGAGAAACCCTATAGGGTTTGTTAATGTTTTTGAAAGGGTTGTTTTTATTTGAAAAAAATGTTATGATGTTTTTTTTTTTTTTTTTGGAAATTGAACGAATCTATTATTAGAAAATCATCTTAAGCACAACGCTCTATAGAGATAATTTCATAAATATATTGAGGGACTTCCTCAGTAAGATTGTGTTTCTCATTAATGGATAATGCTTCCTTCGCAAGCTGTTGGGCCGTGCCATTTAAATTTTGCTTGACACGATTAACCTCAATTCCATTGATGCAAACAATTCAATACCCCTCTAGCTTCTTCGATGAGATTTTTATACCAGCTCCAATTTTAAGTGTTTTGCATTTTAAGTTATTCATCTAATATCAAAAGTATTTGAAAGAAATTAAATACTTTAACAAAGCAAGGCTTTTAGAGAGGGAACATGATGAATATCCAGTTAGTTATAGTAGGTGGGTATTTTTGTCTTTTCACTTTTTGAGTGGACAAAAATACCCCTCCACTATAATTAACTGGATATTCTCCAGTTCAAATGAAATGAAGAGGATCCTAATTCTTTGGAGATGTGCAGTTTTGAAAGGGTTGCTTTTAATTTGAAAAAGTGTTCTGATGTAAAGTAAAAATAAAAACAATTTTAGGTCTTTTCTGTTCTAAATTATTCATCTAAAAAAAAAGTAATTGAAAGAAAATACTTTAATTAACAAACCAAGGCTTTTGGAGTGGTGCAATTTTTTCAAGGTTAGAGTATGATGGCGCTGAACTTTTGAGCCAATTTTGGAGAGTTCCACTAATGCAATTAGAAATATTGAGCAAGAACAGGAAAAGGAAGCCTTAATTAATACAGTATTTACCCATTATGAATTCCCCCACTAAACAAGTAAACTCCAAAGTGGACAAGTCATTGTGAAGGAATAAAATCATTATATTTTTCAAAAGAGTTTGACCATCTTTTTCACTTTAACCTACTAATTGTTTTGGATTTATCTACATTAATTAAGACTAGCTTCCATGCATTAAGGCGGTAAGGCCTCATCTCGACATATTCTCTAGATTCCAATGGCTTCATAGCCACTCTATTTTTTTTTTTTTTTAATTAATAGTGTTAGGAATATTATAAATTTTTATTATAAATTAGGGTGACTGACGGACAGAAATTTCTTCCAAACCAGTCTGGAGAAAATATCCTTCAATCTGTGTAAAATAGTGCCAAGTATCTTTAAACATTTAAAATGCACATTTAATTCTTAATCTCATTAATAGTAGTTTACTAACTTATACTAAATAAATGTGTCTTTTAAATGTTTATAGACACTTGACCCTATTTTATATGAGTTTGAGGATATTTCTTCCACACTAGTTTGGAAGAAATTTCTGTCCGTGACTGATGGTCACTAAACAAATAAATTTACTTGTCAAATTTTATTGTTTAACCTAATAGAGGGAAAAACCATCTTTTTTACACAAGTATGTATTCTATATATGCTTTTATTTTGGATAAAAATAAACTATGTTAAAATTATATGTTTAGCAATTTTCCTAATATAATTTTTAGAGCATTTTAATTGTTTGATAATGAAAGTTATAGGATTTTCAAATAGAGTAATGCTATAGATCATCTTTTTATCTTTTTTTTTTTTAATCATTTTAAAGCTGATGTGGCTTTTAAAATCACCATTAAATTTTAGATGAATCATACTTAAATTTTGATTCAATAATGATTTTGAAAGTCACATCAGCTTTAGAAGGATAAAAATATAGTTTCTAGCATTACTCTTTCAAATATAGTTTACTGACTTGATTACGACGATGAAGATTAAAAAAAGAAAAACAAATTCGAATTGAGGAGTGTTACACATCTCACATTTTTCTCCCAAAAGTTAATTATGAAATGATGTGTCACAATCTCATGAGATTTATTATTTTGGAAAATGTGTCACCAACTCATGGGATGGTGATACATCATTTGAAAACCAACTTTTAGAAATAAAATTTAGGATGTGTAGCATTTCTCCGAATCTAAAGACCTAAAGGCATCTTACCTTACCAAATGTTGAAGATACCATTAATTAATTAATACAACAACAAAAGATTATGTGAGATCTCTATTGTACATTTGTGCTATGATCATTACCGTACACAAGAACATAAAAACATAAAAATCAATTAATACTCCTCCTTACCGTACACAAGAACATAAAAATCAGACAGTCTTAAAGTAACAAATAGATTGAAAAGGAAAAATCATTGTGAGAGAACTTTTGCATATAGGGTTTGTTTTTCCTCTCATCTCATACATATATAGGAGCTAGATTTCCTTCCATTATCACCCTATACAATGAAACCAATTCAATTTTATCAAAAAGAGTCGGAAAGGAAAATGGATAGTGATCATCATTTGATTTTCCAATGATAAAAGATCCTCCATGTTTCATTGAAGTTTATTACTCCATATCGTTATATATCATCACCTAATTCTCTATTGAGTGTATTTTTTTTTTTTTTAATATTTTTTAGGATTATAAAACAAATCAAGCTGCTTGTAAAGTTGTAATAAACAACTTGCTTTTCACGTGCAGAGGATAATCTTATTTTGAGAGAGAGAGAGAGAGAGAGAGAAAGAGAGAGAATGGGTTGGTGAAACGGATGAAAAACAGGTGTACAAATTAAAAAGATAAAATAATGAAAAGCCTGAAGTTTCTGTGGATCCCTTTAATTTTTAAGTGTCAAAGAATTGTAATGGGAATCTATACCGAGAGTGAAACAAGCACACACGCACACATCGCTTTTATATTTCTATGCATAATATATATATATATATATATATATATATATATATATATATATGTGTGTGTGTGTGTGTGAGAGAGAGAGAGGGTGGGGGGTGGGGGGGAGGGCCAGGCAGCGCAAACCCTAATACAGACGTGACAAACCCACAAAGCATTGTCTTGGTGACGGCCGACAAAACACGAGTTAGTGGGAGACAATCTAAACGTTGGCCACAACTCCCCTCCTCTCAAAAAAGCTTTTGCATCCACTTGAAAAAGACAAGACTGACGTTGCTGGCCTTTTCTTTTACAATATTTAGTGCTTTGTTTTGCATAATGTCTCCCTCTCTCTGTCTCTCTCTCCTTCTCCTTGGGACATTGGTATCCCCCTCACCAAATCTTATCTCTCTCTCTCTCTCTCCTTCTGCTTCGGACATTGGTATCCCCTCACCAAATCTTATCTCTCTCTCTCTCTCTCTCCTACATACATGCATTGGCATCCCCATACCAAGTCTCAAAAGCAATTTGTTTCTCCCATACAATTGCGTGCATTGTTTTTATTCTTTTGGGTGATATAAATCATAGAGATGGGTGTTCAAAGCACTTATCCAAAAACTAAAAAATATTATGCTTCTTATCTCAACGTGATCTCTATCATGTCATTAAAAATTGAAGTCTGGTTTTCTTTTCTGAGATGAGCCATCAGTTTGTGTGAAATTCAGAATTTAGGCACATGACTCATCAATCATTGCACCATGGCCTGACATTTTTGCTAGTCAGCTATCTGAGGATATTTCATGAGAAAAGTTTCTTTCAATATTCGTGGATGCTTAACAAGTAGTAGGATATATACTAGTATGTGGCAAAGAATCTAAAAGATTCAATATTTTTGTTTTGATATGACACAAATATATAATTTTTGATAGGTTTTATTTTGGGATTGAGATTCGGACCAGATGCAATACTTATGATATTGTACTAGATGCAATACTTTTTCTATAGGCCTTTCATTTAAAATAAACAGTGTGTATCATGACAACAAAGCGAAAAAAATAAAAATAAATAAATAAATAAATAAAGACACATCTAGCTATTAGGATAGTTTCGAGGTGGCTGTTTGGTGGCCGGCCAACAATATGGATCGTTTATTTAAGATGAACGGGCCATAAAAAAAGGTATTATATTTGGTCGCAATCCTTATTTAGTATGCACTAGTGTATTTGACAAGTTTATTTACTGGCCTTTCCAAATACACAATGTGTAATAGCTCGCTTCGACATCAAAAATTAAAAATGTGAAATTAGGTGTTGATAATAAATTTGGTGTAAATATGTGGTAACTAAAAGAAAATGATTATGGGAGCAATTATGGTTTGAAAGCTAAGGTAGGTTTCTAAAAGGTAGGGAAACACTGTCCTTGAAGGAAAAATATTGGTTTTTGAGCCTTAAGGTCAAGTTCTTTTCTTGTCTTGCCCAAAAACTCACCAAGCTTGAATAGTGACCACACCTTGCATTTCAAACAGTTTTCCATATTGGAGTCATATGCACAATTTCGAGACTCGTAGTTGTAGCGATAGTTATGCTTGTTTTATCAGACACTATGCAATGCTATCTTGAAGAACTCTTCGGATAGTCTAAAAAACTATTAGGACAGTGTGGAAACCGTTAGGATGGTCCGAAAAATTGGTACACCAATTTTTTCAGTTTGAATAGCAAAAAGGCAGCGTTTTGAACCATAAAAATGGTGTTTTGTGGTTAGTGTTCCATTTGTGCACCCTCAAACTTCAAACCCACGAAGCAACAACCTTAGGAGAGATAAAATAGAGAGTGAAAAAGAAAAATTAAAGGGACGCTAAGAAATTTGAGAGGAAGGGAAAGGAGTATTTTTGGAGAAAGATGAAATAGAGCATTTTGTGTGAAGACTTCGAGAGAACATTCAAGGGATTGATCGCAACAAGAAGACAATACGCAATGGTGAGAACAAAAAAAAAAGGGGGGAGTTTAAGTGATTGTGGTAAGTCAACTATCCTTGTGCATGCTAATATTTTTATGAATGTCGGCCGAGTGCATTTTGTGTAAAATAATATGCAATGTTTTCAAAGAAAAGCCCGAATCACCTTTTTGACAATTTGAAAAGTATAAAAATATTCTTATGCATGGAATGTGTGACATTGATTGCTTTGATAGATATTGTCTAAAATGGTGCATTCAATTTTTAAGACTACTTTAGTATATTAAAACTCGTATATATATGAGATGAAATGACTATGTGGTATTACATATGATGCAATTTATGATAGAATATAATGAATGTGATGAAATTTGATGATACCGGTATTGTGTGTATTTTAAAATTTGTGGAGGTAGTGAAATATACCATTAGTTAAGATGTGGCCTCATGCGACAAAGTCTACCAACCGTTAGCCCTAAGTAAAAGGGCTAGGCCGATAAGGTTCCGAAAAGAGAGAATGCAGATGCTAGCCTTTGGTGAAAGAGGAATGTGTAGGACACACACAACTTTGTGTTAAGTGTCAAAATATTCATATTTTAACCGTTAAACTTATGAGTGTTAATTCCTTAATATTGTTAATTTATGTTATTTTAGTTTCTTTTTGTGTTTTCCATACTTTTGTAGGCTTTTGAAAGAAAATGAAGTAAATCTGGAAGATTTGGGCTCAAAGAGAGAAATTGGGAAAAGATTGGAGCCCCTGCTAGTGCGATCGATCGCAGGAAACCTGCAATCGAGTGCACGACTAGAGGAAACAAGCATGACGCGGCTATGCACGATCGAGCGTCGCACAGAAAAGTATGGATCGCAGACGTGCGATCGAGCGCACGCGGGTTGCGATCGATCGTACCCGCGCGCAAGTGCCATAGCAGCTGCGGCCAAGAACCCCATGCCTTCCATATTAGGGTTTTCCAACTCCAACTTGTAATATGATTAAAACCCTACGAATTTCCTAAGCTTAATTGTGTAACAAGGACTTCTAAAGCTTATAAATAAACCTCTTAGCCTCTAGGAACAAGTGTGGAGAAAGAGCCACAAGCTCTGGAAATGAACTGAAGGCTACATCAAAATGAGTTTGGGTTTTCTTCTCTTCCACATTTTATTTTTATTATGTAGTTTATATTTTATTTAGGGCTAGATTGAAGCCCTAGTTATGTTTAATTAATATTTCAATATCGGCGCCTTTGTGATGATCTTGTTATGCTATTTAACTTAATTAATACCTACTTTCATGAATTCCTCATATGTGCCTGCCTGGCCAACATATGCATGTGATATGAACTAGTTAGTTAAATCAATTTGAATGACCGAGTCCCGAGTTTAACATAAGTAACAAAAGAAATCCACACCGCGATTCTTGGGTTAATCAACATGGGGAACTGGGAGTAGACACCCATGCCCTAGGCCTCATGTGTTTGTCGATTTCCACAGTTTTATACTTTCTTAAAGAACAACTTAGTAGACACCCATGCTAAATCCTTTAAGAAAGAAAAGAATTAGAATAGACACCCATGCCTAATTCGTTGCTTAGGGAAATCAATAGCTTAAGGAGTAGACACCCATGCCCTTAAGGTGACAAACATTAGATATGCATAACATGATCAAAGTATTGACATATTGTTATATTAGCTTAATATAATTAGTGGTGGATATCAAAATCCTAATCTTTTTAGTTTTTGTTTATCTTTTATTTTATTTCTTTCTATTAAATTCAATCGTGACAATTGAATTTTATCTTTTAATTAAATAGGAATTTACTTCTAAACATAATTTAGTAATTTACCAATCCTGGTGGGAATGATCTCGTACTTGCTACACTATACTATTATTTTGATCTTGTACACTTGCGAGTTAAAACGTACTAAATATTATCTATTAATTTAGGTAGTATTTGGCACAACACCTTGCTATAGGGGAGATGCAAAACTAGTGGTGAATGTATGTATGCTCAATGTAGAGCTAGTACTATGAAATATGAAAACTGAGTACTTCTAGAAGTCCCTTTTGTGTCCTTCTTGAATCCTTCTAAGAATGATGTAGCTATTAAAATTACCATTTGATCAAAATTCAATAATGATCAATCATAAGCCCAATGGTGATTTTAATAGCCACTTCATTCTTGGAGGGACTCAAGAGGGACACAAGAGATACTTGTAGCATTACCTATGAAAACTTGCCTCATAGTTATGTAGTTTCATAGATGCATAAATTGACTTACATGAAATGATGATAGTTACAAAAGAAATGTCTTCAATAAAATGTTTTAAGAGAAATATTTGTGAAAGTTCATTTTAGAAAAAAAAAAAAAAAAAAAAAAACGTTGCATTAAAAATAATTTTATCTGCATGATGAAATGTTCACAGTCAAATGCTAGCACTAGCTTAATTGCTTACTAATTCATGGACTCATCTTTCTACTT
Source organism: Corylus avellana (assembly GCF_901000735.1). Taxonomy (NCBI): domain Eukaryota; kingdom Viridiplantae; phylum Streptophyta; class Magnoliopsida; order Fagales; family Betulaceae; genus Corylus; species Corylus avellana. The sequence continues at coordinate 23,061,047 of NC_081546.1, forward strand.
GTAGATGTTGTGTGTTATAACTATGTTTGATATGACCTATTTGTTCTCTTAACCAATTCATGGTAGGGTTTGTGCATATCGTGCAATCTCTTGTATAATCCTGGTGCCCTAACGATGCACATAGCAACCCATCCCTAGTTGGCCGAATAGGTCTGACCCTGGGTGATCCACTCAACTAGTGATATTGCAAAGGGTGACTCTACCATGGATGGTTGCATTGGTCACAATAGTCGTCTGATCTAGGGTATAAACTCACTTAACACAACTCTGAGTCATAAGCTCAAGTCTATATAGGTTGAATACACATGCCACAAACAGTTTCACATTGTTTAACAATGGTGGCCATGTTATACAATAATAGATTTATTTTCATTTCATACATGTAAAATCACAGCGTAAGCATCACACAATCATTTATCGTAAAAGACATTTCATCATATTTAGAAATTTAGAGTTCACAACAGTAAATGATAAAGCATTTCATGAAATTATTATTATTATTATAATAATTATTATTATAATTATTATCATTATTTTTATTATTATTTTCTAATTGAATAAGGAAAATAATTACAGTGGAGGATCTTTCCCATTCTTGATCCAAATGGAAGAAAGAATGGGGGATCCCGCAGGAATGCTTCCAAAACTAAGATATGAAGTGGCCTATTTAGCTAAAGCATGTGCATTAAAATTGGTACATCTAAATACTTTCAAAGCATTTCAGTTTTGAATGGAGGAAATGACTAAACTAATGTCTGAAATACAATGAGCAAAAATCTAAGAAGAAAATAAGGGAGGGTTGTTAATGGCCAACACCATAAGAAGAACATCTCCTTCCAACAAAAGTTGATCACAACCAGAGAAGGTTGCCAACTGAATTGCCAAACGAGCAGCAACCACTTCCACTTGCAAAACATCTGTGGAAATCAACTTCTGATTACCTGCAACAATAATGTTACCTTGATCATCACTAAGCATAGCCACAACCACTGCAAAAGAATTTTTAACCGCCACATCAAAATTAGCCTTAAGCCATCCCACAGCTGGGGGAACCCACAAAGAAGGAAGAGTGCTATCCTTCTAAGTGGCAACATGAAAATTCAAGGTTTTAGAAACCTGAAAAAAGGCCTGGCTTGAAGAGAAGACCGTACCTTCATGGATCAAAAGATTCCTACCTCCTAAAATAAAGTCCAACACAAGAGAGGCAAAGAGCTGAAATTTCCTCACCTCAGATTTGGCAATACCCAAAACCGCCACCAGAGAGATGAGAGCTAAGATCCAGTCAGAAATAGGTCGAGAGACAAAATCCCCAATAATATTCAGCCAAGAAGAAGAATTCCATAAGAATATGTCTAAAGGCACAATCCAGGAAGATATGGATAGAGTTTCCAGAGGACCTTTGCAAAAAGGGCAAACCCAAGCATTAGGATCATCAGAGACTACAAACTTGCCAATTTTAGCCCTAGATGGTAAAATATCCCATGCCACTTTCCATAGAAAGTCCTTCAGCCTAGCTTGGATTTTGAGACCCCAAAGAGAGAACCAAGCATCCGAGGAAAGAGGGGAGGGCCTACCACCCACCGAAAGATGTAGCTCATGAGTTGATTTCATTGAGAAAAGACCTGAGGAGGCTAGAGCCCAAAACGACTTATCAAAGGTGGGGAAAACTGGCAGATAAATACTTAGAATGCATTGAACCAAGAGAGGATCAAAAAGATCTTCCAACAAATGCTTATTCCAAGCCCTTTCCCCAGGAAGAATAAGATCAGCAATAGAGAAATTGTTGTCCCAAATACTACCTAAATTAATAGATAATATTTAGTACATTTTAACTCGCAAGTGCACAAGATCAAAACAATAGTATAATGCAGCAAGTACGAGATCGATCCTACGAGAATTGTGATTTTATTTAGAATTAATAAAAAATATCAACTTGTCACTGAATTGATATTGTAAAAAAGAAATAAAAAGATCTAAAGATAAATGAAAAACTAAAGGTAACGCTTTGATATCCACCACTAATTATATTTAGATAATATATCAATATGCCAATGCTTTGATCATGTTATGCATATCTAATGTTTGTCAACCTAAGGGCATGACATATACTCCTTAAGCTATAGATTTTTAAGCAACGAGTTAGGCATGGTGTATACTCTTAACTCTTTTCTTTTCTAAGGGATTTAGCATGGTGTATACTAAGTTGTTTCTTAGGAAAGTATATACTCTATGGAAATCGACAAACACATGATGCCTAAGGCATGGGTGTATACTCCCGGTTTCCCATGTTGATAAAACCAAGAACCGCGGTGTAGCTTATTTTGTTACTTTTATTAAACCCAAGACTCGGCCATCCAAATTGATTTAACTAACTAGTCCATATCACATGTATATGTTGATCAGGCACACATATATGAGGAATTCATGCAAGCAGGTATTAATCAAGTTAAATAGCACAACAAGATCATTACAAAGGTGCCAATATTGAAATATTAACTAAACATAACTAGAGCTTCAATTTAGCCCTACTAAATAAATTAGCTACACATAGAGTTGAAGTTAAACATCTTCAAAAAAGAAAAGAAAAAAAATGAAAAGAATAAACCCGAAACTTGAACTTGAAGAGCTCCAATTCTTCTCCTCTAAAAGTCACATACTCTAGAGACTTAAGAGTCTATTTATAGGCTTTATAAGTCCTTGACAAATTAGTAAACCTAAGAATTTCGTAGGATTTCAAAACCTATTACAATTGGGAGTTGGAAAACCCTATTATGGAAAGAATGACAATTTCGCCTCAGCTTTGATGTGTCTCCTGCGCACGGGTACGATCGATCGCTACCCATGTGGGCTCGATCACAGGTCTACGATCAAGCCTCTTCTATTGTGCGCTCGAGCGCTTATGGCCTGCTTCATGCTTTGTCTTCTGGTACTGTGCTCGATCGTAGGGAACCTTGGATCGATCGCAGTGTCAGGGGCTTCCATTTTTCCCATTTTCTCTCTTTGAGCCCAAATCTTCCAGATCTACTTCATTTTCTTCCAAAAGCATACAAAAGTATGAAAAACACAAAAAAGAATTAAAATGACCTAATTAACTAAAACCAAAGGATTAAAACATGCAAGTTAAGGGTTGAAAATGTGAATATTTTAGCACTTATCAGAAATCAGAAAGCTCCACCAAATTGACATTAGGAACAGGTCTGAAATTAGCCATGGAGTGAATCCATGGAGACTTCTACACATCCACCATACGCCCACTAGAAATAGAAATACAAGCTTCCTTCTCAACCACCCTTATATTGCTCAACAGCCCTTTCCAAAGTCTAGAAGAAAGAGGATTAGGAGGAGCATGTAAAAATGACACTCCATTCTTGAGATATTTACCCCTAAGAGAATCAACCCAAATGAGAGGTTGATTAGAGACCCTCTTCCAACCCAATCTGGCAAGCAAGGCATTATTAAGAGAAGGCGAGGCTATAGACCGAATGCCAAGACCACCCAAAGATTTAGGCAATGCTTCTTATCTTGAGGAAAACCCTACCAAAACTTTCTTAGCCCAGAATTGATGGCTGAACACAAGGTCTTTGGAAGAAGAAACAGAGACATAACGTAGGAAGGAATAGCATTTGCCACTAATTTACCAAAGTGGTCCAAGCTACTTGCGACAAAATCCTAGATTTCCAACCAGTAGCAAAAAATTCTATCTTTAAGCTCAATAAAGGAGGTCTTCTTACTCCTATGCATGAAAAGCGGAATCCCCAAGTACCTAGCATGAGCTGGAATGTGTGCTAGGTTAAGAATCCCATTGACAGCAACTTTGGTGCTATCAAGACACTTCCTACTGAAAAAATGACTGATTTGCTCATGGGGAGGAATAAGTCAAAAGACAATTAAGATTCACCCTTGCTTCATTCATATTAGACTTGGAAAAAATCATCACATCATCTGCTAACAAAAGGTGAGAGATAGGGGGAAGGCAAGAACTAGCCATCTTAATACCATGCAACAAACCCAAGTTCTCCTCTTTCTCAATAAGCCTTGACAGAATTTCCGAGCCAAGAATAAAAAGAAAGGGAGAGAGGGGATCTCCCTGATGCAACCCACGAGAAGGGAAGAACTTGCCATAAGGAGCACCATCCAATTAAATGGAAAAGGAAGAAGTAGTAATGCATTGGCGAATCCATAGAACCTAAGTAGGGTGAAAACCCAACAAATCTAAATTTTCAGCAAAAACTCCCATTCCATGGAATCCAAAGCTTTTTCCATATCAAGCTTTAAGACTATAGAACCACAATTACCTTTCTTTTGCTTTATAGAATGGAATAACTCATGAGCCAAAACGGTGTTATCATGAATAGATCTACCCTTGAGAAAGGCCGACCGGGTTGGAGAAATAATGTTCTGCAAAATATGCTTGAATCTATTTGATAAGATTTTAGAAATACTCCTATAATTGAAGTTGGTCAAACTAATAGGCCTAAAATGATGAACCAAATCAGGATTATCCTTCTTAGGAATGAGGGCAATATTAGTATGATTGAATTCTTTAAGCAGAAAACCACCCCTTAAAAAGGATTGAACTGAAGAGACTACGCTGTTCCTGACAATAGGCCAATAAGACTTATAAAAAAGGCATGTCATACCATTTGGCCCAGGGGCCTTATTAAGACCAAGAGCAAAAATAGCCATGAAAATTGCAGCTTCATCCGGAATCAAACAAAGACCAACATTATCTTCCTTTGTAACCTCTTTATCTAATAACCCGAAGAGCCTACTATCTAACACATGATTAGTAGTAGAAAAAAGAGAGCTAAAATGATGCACCAAATAGGTACCAATATTATCTCTGCCACTTAAATTCACACCCTCCACAATTTTTAAGCAAGAGATAGAACTATAGTTGCACCTACAAACTATGGAAGCATGGAAGAATTTCATATTTAAGTCCATGAAGGTGAGCAACAATTCTCTGGATTTCTACTTCCAAAGAACCTCCTCCCTTAGAAGTTGTTCCTACAAAGCTTCTTGTAACACTGATTCCCTAGCCGCATTCATAGCAGAGTGCGGAGAGGACCGAATAACACTAATATCAGACATCAGGGATTTAATCTTGTGCTGAATAAAACCAAAATGCGCTTAGTTCCAAGTTTTCAAAGCACCATTCATGTTCTTCCATTTCCTACTCAAAGAAAAAGCATGAGAACCTTCTACATCAGCCAACCAGGCCTCAGCAACCACACCATGGCTAGACTTATCCCTAGTCCAAAGGGCCTTAAAACGAAAAAGGTTTAGGGATATTTTGATAGGTTCCAAAGCATTAAAATGCACAAAATTAAGAAAATCCTCATGCCTTGAATTACCAAAGGCACGGCCACCACTCTTCTCAGAAGATGACAAAATAGAATTGAAATCACCCAACAACAACCAAGCACCTCCAAAGAAATTACCTAGCTCTGATAAGTAGGACCAAAAATTAGAACGCCTCTAAGTAGTATGAGGAGCATACACGTCAGAAAATAACCAAGGATTATAAGAGGGACCCGAATAAACTAGACAAGAGATGCAATGCTTGTCAAGTCTAACGGGCTCAATATCCGCACCATATTTCCAAGCCAAAAAAAGACCACCTAGAAGGCCAACACGAGGAACCTTCAACCAATCTGAGAAACCCAAACCAACCAAAGAGTGTTGAAAGTGAGAAGAAGACACCTTTGTTTCAGACAGAAAAATGAGATCATGATGGAGAGTTTTGATAGAGGCTCGAAGAGCACAAATTGTTGGGCACGAGCCATACCCCGACAAACTCTAACACCATCATTAGGGAGGTGGGGGAAGGTTAAAGCTCGCCACCCAGGCTGCCAAGGAGTCATTTTTAGAAGAAGATGGAACTTCTTCCACTGCAGAACCTGATGAGGAAGGTTGACATTCAGCTTTGATTTTTTGGTATGGGTTGAGTTCGGGTAGGGGTGGTATCTTTTTCTGGACTGGGGGGTGGAGGAATGGCGTGAGACTTGGTGGGAAGATGATAGATAGGTGGGGAAGCAACATGACACATGGATTAGAAGAAGTAGTTGGGTTAGTGATGACCAAATTGGTTGTGTTTGGACTAGGATGAGCTGAATCCAAATGGGAATTAGAGAACTCAGTTGGAACAGAAAAGGGACCAATGGGCGAGTAAAACTTGAAAAAGGTAGGCCACATGTTATCTAGAAATTGTATTTTGAGAGAGCTGAGATTCTTGATGTTGGTGAGAATTAAAGAGGCGTTATGGGGTTGGGGCTGTAACTTGACAAGAGGAGACTTTTCATTAAATGCAGGATTAGGTGGATCGGGGCTCAACGAGATATGATTGGTACAACTAGACAAGGAACATATATTTTGGGGAGAGGAAAAGAACGGGAAGTACTGGGTTGAGACTTGCATGAAAAAGATGACTGACCAGGAAGGTGGGCTAAGTTGACTTAGTACCAAGCATGTTGGATGCCGGAAAAGTAACCAGAGCACTAGGACCAACCAAGGGAGCTAGTTGTCGTTTGGGTTGAATTAGATGCACAATATAGCTAGTGTTTGGAGAGCTAGCTTTCAACTTTTCATTATACCTACCATGATCAGGAGAACGAGGTTCCACTTGGTAAGAGAGTGAGAGATGCCCTAATCTTCCACGTGTATAGCAATAATCTGAAAGCCTCTCATATTTGTATTGCACCCAGAGAGGTGCACAACGGAAAAAGCCGCGAGCATTCCATGATATTATAAAGATGTATGTTTCATATCAAGATAATCATGCTCAAAAATTGTAACACCCCTAGACAAGTGGCATTTATTTATTTCAAATAATAATAATAATTACAAAACCCAAGGCCTTTAAATATTTTTTACGTATAAAGATTCCAAAAAATACTTGAAATATTATACTCCAAAAGTATTTTCAACCAAAACAAATGTTTAAATAACAATCTAGGGTTTCGAATGATTGTTTATAACACCGAACAATTAATGACAACTGTTGTCGATCAATCGGTATCCAAACTTGAACATTCAACCCATAACTGTACCAAACAATCAATCTTCATGCTCAAACATTTGACGACAGTCTAGAAGCATCTATTTCCTTGGAACACCTCAACCCTCTTGTATGTGCATGGAGCTTATATATTATTCATCATTTTCACCCTCCACCTCATTTTGGATGCCCATTTCCTTTAGTAAATCCTCGACTGAGAGAGAAAGTGAGTTCTAGAAAGAGGAGGATATTTCTTATGTTCCAATCCTCAAGCGGAGGTAACCTCTTAGTTTAATCTCATTTTTGGTATTGTCATTTGCCTATTACTTTGTTGTTTAGCTAATGTCTTGTCTCATTATCATGATATAACATCTTGTCTTATGGATCTACGCTTTTAGATTTACTATATTTGGATTTTATGTTGATTAATGCATGGTTAGATGATGATTGTGGTTAAGCATGTAATATTATTTTATTCTTGCATGATTGACTTGCTATTACAAAGCCTAGGTTGAGACTATGAGTTGTCATGAGTTGAGACTATGAGTTGTCTAATGAGTCGGATATGTTATGGAATGGATAAAACTTGCTTGCGTTTTACTTGTTGTATCAGGATGAAGAATGTTTGTTCTTATAGGATCATGTAAGATTGATGAGTATTGTTCTCATAGTTATGAGTGGCAAGGTTTCTAGTCGGGGCAACGGGCGAAGCCCAACATTTTTATTATGTATTCTTGAGACAATTTTGTTTAATTAAACTCATGCTCAATTGATTATTGTTTTTTTTTTTCTTTCTTAGAGAGTTGATTCTAGCACCCATATATATATATATATAAGGCAGTTTTCATTGAAGCGTGCCTTCCTTGGATAGACCCAATCTCCCAGCATGGGCTTCCATATAAAAATATGTCTCAAGAATATATAATAGAATGCTAGGTGGATCCAGGAAGCCCTGACTTTTTCCCATTAATTTTCTCCCTATTCCACTTTAATTAATTAATTTTGTTCATTTAATTTAATTTTACTTTATATTTCAGTCCATTGCTCAACTTCTTAGTGGAAAAACAACAACCAAGTCATTTTATTTTTCTGTACAATAATAGAATTTTTACTTGAGTATTTAGTATTCCTTGTAGATCAACCTCGATCTTACCGAGAATTTATTATTTGTGATGGCTTGCACTTCGGTTTGAAATCTTTTAGATACAACACATGATATATACATTAAATCATATTGTGAGTTTTCCCTCGAATTATGCTTGCTCTATCTCAAAATAAACCAATTTTCCTTATCGACATAATAACATAGGCAAGACTTATCAATTTTGTAAAATCACAAAATTATCAATTATCAAGTCAAACAAAATACGTTTTCGTATCTAAGGCTCATTGCATAACAATTCCTGTGATAATTTAGTTATATAGTAGTAAACTTATACAATTACTTTTCCACCTGTGTAACAACCTGGTTTTTTGAAAATTAGCAGTTTTACTAGACACTATAGTTGAGCATTTCATTAGGTATGAAGATGCCACGTGAAATACTCATATTGTCAAGTTTGAGTAGATAGGAAGAAATTGTTAAATTTTGTTTGGAAGTTCTGAGTTTGTATTGATGATAATTAATGACATTTAAAGATATTTTAGTTTGTCTCACATTATTCGATTTCATTTCCACTATAGTTTGCTTTGAAAATTAGTGCTTGGGTTGTAAATCTAGCTAATTACAAGTTAATTAGTATGGAACTGTTACGAGTAACACTTTAAGTTATATACTTTAATTAATTAATTTTGAGAGCACTACAAAAAAGGCTCCCAAAAAGAGTTTTAATTTATTTTTCAAACCTTAGAGAATTTTTCTACCTTAGAGAACTTATTGCAAATATGTTCAACTACATGGATTGGTTTTATATATTTTTTTTTTTCTATTAAATAATAGTCTTGACTTCAAGTAGGTTTTCTCTTATTGAAGTGCAACACTATACGTTACACCCCCAACATAATATCTAGAGGCTTTGGGCTTAGGCCTATCTGTGACAAGAAAACATTATGAGAACGTTTGTTATGTGGATTAGAGCTTGAAATGGAATAGTTATTCCACTCGTTTGGTTACTTTATTATTCTCATTAACTATTCCCTAAGAATACTTTAATTAATTAATTTAGGGGGCGTTATAAAAAAGGCTCACAAAAAGGGTTTTAATTTAGTTTTTAAACCTTAGAGAATTTTCTTACGTTAGAGAACTTATTGCAAATATGTTCAACCACATGGATTGGTTTTATATTTTTCCGTATTAAATAATAGTCTTGACTTTTAGTAGGTTTTTCACTTGTTGAAGTGCAACACTGTAACGCCCTGAAAATTAATTAACTGGTAATTAACTTCATGGTTCGTCTCCTAACCTTATCCTATGAAGAACAAGACTCAAGGATTTCTACTCCAAAAAAAAAGGGTACCAAGCAGCGGAACCAGTAAGATTCTATCAACATTAATCAGTAGAACTAGAGCATCTACTAAGAATCATCATAGTAGCTAAAATCATACTATACATATCATCATTATAAATGATCCATGCTATACCTTAATATACAAGCATGCATTAAAACTCTTAAGTCTACAATATCACCTAAAAGTACTAGTTACCATGAGCATCTGCCTAATATCGCACTAAGTCCTCAAGCATCATCCGGATCAAGTCCTCCATAATAACCGGATGCTTCAAGGTATCCATCTTTTACTAAACTATCTATAATAGCACAAATATACGTATAGCGTAAAAGAGGAAAAGAATACAAGGGTAAGTCCGACAACTTAGTGAGTATAAATGCGCAAAACGTACCCGTCATTAAATGGTGAACTCAATTATTTATAGATCACATGCATAATTATGAGGTGATAGTTTATCGTGGATGCAATATAGATATAGTATATGTAGTAATATGAGAATCATGTTATAGTTCAAATAATATGGTCAACCCGAGATATTACCCATTCCTGGCAGGGTTGGCATTGTCCAGAGGGACCTACAATACAATACCTTTCCCCCTATATTGTACGCTACCGTCCATCACTAGCAGCCCGATCGACTCCGACCTTGGGTGGCCCACGCAACTAATGATGTCCGTCATGTAGTCACCAATCAATCAAACATGGTTGTGCCGGTCATGAATAACCAATGGATCCAAGACCTATATAAACACACACACATATTTGACCATAAAGTTAACCTGCATAATTAGCCTATGGGCGGTATCTCGCATTGTAAAGCCCCGGAAATTAATTAACTCCACGGTTCGTCTCACAATTTTATTCCACTCCTAATGCAGATTGGATAACAGTCGGGCATCTGGTACTGTGATCGAGTGCACGTTGTGACTGCGATTGAGCGCTCGGTCTACGATCGATCACCCGTGTGTTGCGACCGAGCGCACGCGGGACCATTATGTTATTTTTTGCGTTTTAATTAGGTTAAGCCGTCTTTATTTCCTTGTTTTAGTAGGATTAGGATTTTGGGAGTCAATTTTTCGTTATTTTATTAGGTTTCGAGGGTATTTATGTTATATTTTATTAGGTTTATGAGTCTTGGGGCTATAAATACATGCTTATAGCCTCTAATTTATCGTTTTATGTTGATTATTGATTTTGTTAAATAAGAAACCTCAGAGTTGAGCGTTCTTCTTTCTTTTCCTTCAAAACCTGGAGAGTATCTACCTTTTGTCAAGAACAATTCTTAGATCTTTGATAGAATCGATATCTGGAATTATTTATCCGCTGCTTATTAATGTTCTTCGCTGCAACCCACTAAGTCACGCTGCATCAACTCCGAACAAGACCCATGGACTTCTACTCCTCAAAAGAAAGGATACTTAACAGCGGAAACAAAAAAGATTCTATAAACATAATCGTTACAACCAGAGCATTTACCAAAGATCATCAAGTAGCTAAAATCACACTATACAAGTCATCATCTTTACAAGGGATTCATGCTCTACCTCAATATGCAAACATGCATAAAAGCTCTAAGTCTACAACATAACCCATAAGTACTAGTTACCATGAGTACCCGTCTAACCTTGCAATAAGTCTTCAAGCATCTCCCAAGTCGAATCCTCCACAATAACCGGATGCTTCGTGGTATCCATCTCTATTAAACTATCTATAATCGAATAGTTGTTCATATGGAGAAAAAAGGGATATAATACAAAGGTAAGTCAAACGACTTAGTGAGTATAAATGCACATGATGTACCCATCATTAAATAGTAAACTCAGTTGTTTATAAAGTACATGCAACATTATGAGATGACAGTTTATCATGGATGTGATATAGATATAATATATGCTTATAATCATGATTAACAGTAATAGTTCAACCGTATGGTCTACCCGATATATTACTCATTCTTAAAAGGGTTGGCGCTGTCCCGGAGGACCTGTAATACAATGCCGGTGCCCCAGTCATTGTACGCTACCATCCATCCCATTAGTAGCCCGGCCGAGTCCGACCTCGGGTGACCCACATTACTAATGATATCCGTCCTATAGTGACCATCCATTAGGGACTAGCTGCACCTGGTCACAAAACCATTGGATCCAAAGCCCACACACACACACATTTGACCATAAAGTTAACTTGTATAGTAAGCCCATGGCCGTTATCCCGCACGTATCAGTATACCATGTCATATGATGCAATTGATCTTATCAGTGTTTTACATGCATAGTTTTACAAGCATCATCATTATCTTATTAATCAACATACGTTTTCACAAAATGAAGTTCACAGTAGTTCTAAAATGTATTTCATGAGAATTGCAAAATATGCTTGTTTGATATATATAAAATAGACGTGCAATGCGGGAAAAGTAACAGCAAGCATCCATGTGAGTTTGTACTCACCCGGGTCGTAAGGCTCCTCCATAAAACTCCCTTGAGGCTCCATAACCTCGAATATTGAGAAAAGACCTATCATGAGTTCTAAATCCAACTAAACCGAACCTAGAACATGAAAACAGAGGCTATCGAACGACTGGTCAAAGTGGCGTTCCCTGGAACACTTATGACCGTACGTTTAGTTCGTGGCCATACGTTCGCCCAGAAGGTTCAGGTAGAACCTCATTTAGTTCAACTATCCTCCTATCCTCCCAAACTGGTTCTAAAGCTACTAAAAGAATTGGTAGGACCTCCTATCTCAAAACAACACCTCTATGCAAAAGGAAATATACCCAACAAGAATTAATTTATAACCCATGCTTAAATCAAGATTAAGGGCAACAACATAACTAGAAGTTACAAACTACCAATTGAGCTAACTATGAAAAGCATAATGGCTAAGGAACAAGCTATACTTAGAAGATTACATCTTTGAAGCAAAATCTCCAAGAATCACCTCTCCTTCTCCAAGAACTCACAAAATCCTCACAAAACACTCACACAGGGGTATCAGAGAGTCTAGGGGCAAGAATGGGTGTGAAAGGGTGAGGGGTAAGGGGTATTTATAGGTGAGAAAAAGCTGAGAGTGCTACCAACTATTCTGAAAAACAGCGGACGTCCAGTACTATTGGAGCTTGCGTCCAATACTATTTACCAAGGGGTCGAAAGGCTGTAGCGTACGTCCATGTATTATCCAGGGATTATTCCAAAAGTAGCGTACGTCCAGTACTATAGGGGTGTACGTCTGTGTACTATTTGCAGAGTATGGCATACTATTGTCATCGTATGTCCGGTGGTCTCCATGAGTACGTCTTGTACTATTGTCAACGTACGTACGGTGGTCCCCCAACATACGTCCTCATTAAAGAAAAGAGCGTACGTACGGTGGTCCTCAGCGTACATCCACACTAAAGATAAGAGCGTACGTATTGTGGTCCTCAGCATACGTCCGGTCTGAAAGTCTAAAATTCCCAACATGCCCTTCTAACTTTTCCTAGTGACCCAAAACCCAAATTAACACTCTAACTAAGCTGTCTAAGCTTAGCTAATTGTTTGAGTCACTACACGCACGTATCGATGTACCATGTCATACGATGCAATTAATCTTATCCATCTTCTACATGCATGCTTTTACAAGTCTCATGATTTGATTATCTTGTTAATCAACATACGTTTTCACAAAATAGAGTTAACAGTAATCCAAAATGTATTCATGAGAGTTGTAAATATGCATGTTTAATATATATATATATATATATATATATATATATATATATATATAAAATAGTCGTACAATGCAGAAAAAGTAACAAAAAGTATTCATGTGAGTTTGTATTCACTTATGTCGTAAGGCTCCTCCATAAAATCTTCTTGAGGCTCCAAAACCTCGAAACTAAGAAGAGGATTATCATTAGTTCAAAACTCAAGCTAAAGCAAGCCTTAGACCTAAATATGTCAAAAATAGACTTTCTGCCTGACTATCGAATGTTCGGTTAAAGAGGCGCGAACGTTTGGCCACGACATCGAACGTTCAGACGGAGAGGTGCGAATGTTTGATGCTGGGTAGAAAACCCATTTCGAACCAAAAAGTCACTAAACCACCTTTAAGTAAGTCCTAAGGCCTAAGCATGACCTCTAACAGAATCCTAACCCAAAATAACTTCTCCATGCAGAAGAAGCTACATCTAATATCATCAAAACATTAACCCAAGTTTAAACCAAGATTATGGCCAATTACATAACTAGAAGCTCAAAACTACCAACTAAGCTAACTATGAAAACAAATCAAACAACATAACAACTAAGTAAAGAACAAGATAGACTTAGAAGTTCATCTCCTTAAAGCAAAACTTTCGAGAAATCTCTCATTCTCCTTCAAAAACTCTCACACACACTTAAATAGAGGTTCCAAAGGGCAACAGGGTAGGAATGAGGCTCAAGGGTCGAGTGGGGAAGGGTATTTATAGGGTTGAAAAAGTTGTGGGCGCTGCTGTAACAGTTCAGCAGGTCACCAAACGTTCGGTACTAAAGGTCGAACGTTTGATATACTATTATACAGTGGTTCGAACGTTTGGTCATTACCTAGTGGGTCGGTATGCTTCCTATCAAACGGTCGGTGGTCTTCCTAGTGAATATTCGCAGTTGACTTTTTCAGCGATTTGACCAACTACGCAATGCTCAGTAAAACATGCATAACTTTTGCTACGGGTCTCGAAATTGCGCATGCAACCCCATTTCAGAAAGCTCTCTCCAAGAAAAATGCCATGGTATCCATTCCAATATTTTTGCGTGTCCTCTTGGAATTCTAAAATCTAATATTTCTCTCTTAAGATGGTATTTCCAATGCTTTCTTGTCCTTTAAAAATTATCCATTAACCTTCGCACCATGATTGATACCATGTATTTACAAAAAGGGCTAAGGATAAGGATGATCTAATTCTTCATTACTGTAAGCATCAAACATTTAGTACCTCTGTTGAACATTCAATGTACAGTAAAATCTTTAAAAAGTTCAAGGTCTTACACTTTATCAAATGAGAACCAACTGTAGTATCCTTAAATCATAATTGGAGGGTACTTAACCCTAATTTATTTTTGGGTTATTACAAACACTATACATTACACCCCCAACATAACATCTAGAGGCTTTGCGCTTAGGCCTATGTGACAAGATAGCATTACGAGCACGTTTGTTATGTGGATTAGAGCTTGAAATGGAATAGATGTTCCACTCATTTGGTTACTTTATTATTCTTGAGAATAACTTTTCCTCAATAATAGTTACTCCTCAAAATGGGGAATAACTATTCCTCCCAAAAAGGAAAGGAATAACTGCTCATTTCCCATTGGGAATAACACACTAATGTTCTCACAAAAGTCTCAATTGAGAAAACGATCCCTCTCGTCACTAACTAGTCCCTCTCATCACCCATGAATCCATGACAGGTACCGCAACCTCTCTCTCTCTCTCTCTCTCTCTCTCTCGTCTGATTAGGTCAAAAAATTGTTCAAGCGCTTGGACCTGATCAGCACCTATCTAGTGAGCAGAAATTCCTGATCCTCGGACCTGAAATTGAGCTTGAAGAGCTTGAGCCTTGTCGACAAGCTGAATGACAAATCCATTGCCCCCACCACCTCGTAAGACACATCTGGCGCGCCACAAACGCTAATCTACTTAGCCCCTTTATACAAGCCATTCCCTCGTCCCCTCAAATCCAGAAATCCAAATCCAAACTACTACCAAATATGCGTATTTATCTCTCTAATTTGTATTATAAGGGTGTTTTAGAAAAGTTGATTACAAGATTTAATTCACAAGTGAATTGCAGTTTGCTAAACAATGAATTATAGTGCTTCAACCAAATTAATAAATAAGAATAGCTATTTTATTTCAATTTTTTCTATTTTCAGTAATAAATATTTTTCTTTGCTTCAATAAAATATCGATGGTGATGAGATTGAGAGGAATAAAAAAGAGATATTTATTTAATTAGGGTTCGTTTGATTGTGGACAAACAATAAGAAAGCTAACAAATAATAGTTTCTCTCTCATTTTTTTTGTTTGGTCACGATTCATGCTAACCCAATTATTCTTGATAATTTTGGAAGAGGTAAAAGACGTTGGAGAAGATGTTACCATAGTGGTAACATTTAGTGTTGGTTTCCCTCTTTTGACCCCCTCAAGTCACATCTCCTTTTTGTTATTATTAATATTTTTATTCAAGGTGTTGCTTTGAAACCCTCAAGTTGTATCTAAATTCCCACATTTTTCTTGATGGTGCATTGCCCGACTATTTTTATTTTTATTTTTTCTAATTGAAAAAGTAAGAGGGGCGCTCATTCTCAAGATCAATTGAGTCATAACTTAATCTAGTTTCATTGCGAAATTTGAATTCACTCCCTTTAAGAGCATTCTTTATAGCCTCATCAAATTTCACTTACCAAAATAAGCTATAGTACAATTTTCTTTATTTTAACTACTTACTTTTTTAAAGCACACTAGTAACCTCACTAGTTTAAGTTAAAATTTGTAACTATCAATTTTCACTATTCCATTAAATATTCTTTTTCAAAAGATCGACTCTTTTTTTTTTTTTTGTACTTTTTTCAAAGAATAGGGAAGGAGAGATAAAATTTATGTTATTTCTTATTTATTTGGTGAGTGAATAGTACTCACAATCATTCACCAAACCGAAATCATTATTTTGGTGAGGCTGTTGGGGGGTGATTTTTTTTAAAAAAATGATTTTTAGTGATTTGGCTCACCAGGATAACAAAAAAACTAGTTTAGTGAGGCTGCAAAAAATGTTGTTATATATGCCTAATTTAAGACCACCAAACCAATGCAGTTGACAACAATTTATTTTATTTTTTCTCTTCAAAACATGCCCTATTTTGATACTTTATTTTATTTGTTGGAAGTGGTGGTTCTTATTAATACTAGTAGAAGGCCAAGTAAACAAGGGTGGAGTGAGCGTTGTGATAGTGACGTTCACGAAGAGGGAGCCTACTAGCCCATGAGTGTAATTAAGTTTGCGGGGGGGGCGAGGGAACGATTAGGTTGTGGGGTGAGGGGGAATGCCCCCGTGGTACGGTACGGGGTATTTTGGAGGTTTTCTTAATAAGTTCGTACAGGTAGAGTTTAAAAATTTTCTATATATATGTATGATGTAACCTTGAATCATTAAGAGTAAAAATACAACCGTCTTTCTGTGAATGTAGGCAAATTGCCGAATCACCTTAAATCTATATTTCGATTCTCTTAATCTCTTTCTTTTCAATTTTATATTATTCATTAATTATTGTATACAGTAACAATATTAATTTTTTTTTTTTTTTTTAATGATTATTGTTCTCTTCAAAACATTCATTGTCCATGAGGTCACGCGGGACGTGGAAGGGCATTGCTTTTCCTGAAGATCAGCTAGCGTGCATGTAAACATACGGTTTGATTTGATTGATGCGATGAAATTTGCATGCTCATGTTCTGTTGCTGCAGCCTGCAGAGAGTGTTATGTTTCAAATCAAAGAGTTAACTACTGTTGATCCATCACGTGGGAGCAGCACTACATAAATCCATCATTTATTTCTTTGAATTTTTTTCCTCCTCAAGCCACCATTTGGTTATGCTACGATGAGATGGACCAATGAGTCAATCGCAAAATGAGTTAAATTGCTGAAATTTCTGAAACTTATTCCTGTCGATATGATGAGAAACAATGCACTGTTCTCCCTTGTACATGTGTTTTAAGACTTCGAGGTTGGTTTGATGAAATTTTTTTAAACTATTTTCTATTAAATTCTATGTATTTTTAACGAAAAACTTCACTTTAACTCTATTGCAGTTTTATCATTTTTTACAATTATTCTTCTAAAGTTGAAAAGTTTTAAATTCAACGTTTCAAGCTTTCATTTGTTTGAAATGTCACCCGGCCTCTACTAGGGCTTTTCGTCAAAATTATCAAAATATATTTTTTTGTTTTTTTTTTTTTTAAAATGCAATGATTAAGATGTTAGTCATGATTTAACGGAATTTATAAAAATACTCACGTATGAATCTTTGCAAATTTTTTTAATAAAAAAAAATAGTTATTTTGATAAGATTTAACGAAGAAACCTAATGAATGGGTGCTTTTAGAAAAAAATTAGAAGTTCGATACACTAAATTGAAAGTTTTTGAACTTTATGAGATAATTGCAAGAGTGATAGAAGTTCAAAGATGTTAAGTGAAGTTTTCCTCATTTTTAAAGTATGTGATTTTTAAATGTATTTTTTAATTTTTATAGAAGCACCATATATATATATAAGGGTTATTGGGCATTCTGATCATCTTAATAATTAATTAAGTAAACATGAAATGATCCATGAGTTACCATTTTTTGTTGATTAAATATTTCAACAACATGTAGGATTAATCCAGAAACTATATTTTAGCATGACCATATTCATTTAAATGCTTCCTATATATTATTTTCTCCCATATCCCTCCTCGATCTTCATTTGGAAAATGCTAGCTGTTTAAGCTTGATTACCTTCCATATAAAACAGTCGTAGCAAAGAGCTTGGGCAATCAAAATGTGGCTCATGACTGCTAAAACTTCTGTTGAATTTTATTTAAGCTACTGAAGAAAACAGAAAGAGCTTGAACTTAAAGGGTGTTTGGCAACCGTCTTTTCGCTCATTATAGCTAAAAATGATTGATGTGGTATTAAGTTTTGAATTTTTGTATTAAAAACACAAATTTTTTTTGAAAAATGGTGCATAAACGGTAAAAGGGGATCCTTGGGTATCCTTCCATCCTTAATGAGTATAAAGGAAAATTGCAGTGACCGACTTTAGGTGTAAGTCTATATTTGTAGGCATGAGTCATTAATTTGGGAAAGTATTGTCCTGGTGCTGTAAGATATCAGATGAGATAAATTCAAATAAAAGAAATTCAGCCACCTTTTGACAAAGAATAGTACTGAGTGAACTTCCAAAACTTAGTCAATCCTATACATTATTATATGTCTTGTAGTATAGTAGTTGTCATTGAAAGAATAATTCTCAGGTAGAAAGTATATGGCAGCAGCAAGTCATTCACTTTTCTAGACCTAAAAAAGAAAGATGTTATTAGGATCTCCTATAATTCTAATATTTTTTTTAGCACGAATCAGGATCTTCGGCTCTGACACTTGGGCTCTATCGTAAGCCTGTCATAATTGCATAAGATACCTTGTTACTTGGACAGAAAAATTATAAGAGATCTCAATCTATAATAAAGAGGGGCCTCGACCATATCCAATATTAATAAGAGGTATAAAAACAAATATACACGAAAAGCTTTAGAAATAAAAACATGAACGAAGTTGATGTGTAGCCTTTTAAGAAATATAGTAAGTTATATATGCTACTAGGAATACTGCAACTTTTATTACAAGTTCTTTTACGTACTAACGTGGCTGTATGAAATTGGTGAGAAGATTAAGTTTTTAAAAAAAATCTTGCTTGTTAATTAATTAGTTAATTAAAAACAAACTTGTCAACCATACAATATTAATTATTTCACTAATTATGAACTGTCATGTGCAAAGGAACTTGTAATAAAAGTTGTAGTATTCTAAGCATTTTTAAAATAAGAATCCTCTTAATTTCATACAAAATTGAGAGAAGCCATTTCATGGTCAAAATTTTAATTGAATGTCTCCTACGGTATAGATGATTACACATCATTTAAAATTAAATGATGTGGCAACATATTCACCACATTGCATCATTTACACTAGTTGATGCATTAAAATAAAATCTTAACTACAAAATAGCTTGAAACAGAGAGGATCATATTCTGCATATACATCCAACTAGCATTGTATACAAACAACTCACCCTTTCTCTCTTTTTCATAGAAAGAGAGTATCATTTGAATCAAAATTTATTAACAACCGGAAGTAGGATAAGCAATTTTTGACATAACTTGTGAATCTAATATGAAATTCGTGGGTTAAAATTAAGGGGTCTGATCCATTTAGTTAAAT
This sequence comes from Corylus avellana, assembly GCF_901000735.1. Taxonomy (NCBI): domain Eukaryota; kingdom Viridiplantae; phylum Streptophyta; class Magnoliopsida; order Fagales; family Betulaceae; genus Corylus; species Corylus avellana. The sequence continues at coordinate 23,080,492 of NC_081546.1, forward strand.
AAGTTGAGTTAACATTGACTTGTACTATCTTATACACATACATTGACACGATCTGAACCCAACAAGCTACATTTAGGGCATAAATTTTTTTATATGATCCGCAAATTTGACAAGAACCCAACACAAAATTAGGGAGTTATAATTGAGATGTCCGACCAATTTAAGTAAATTGTTCGGTTTATGATTGGTCTATATAGCCTTATAACAATACCTCAACACGACTCGAACCTGAAACATGAGCATAAATTGCCATCCTTAACATGGAGTGGATTTAAGAAAGAAGAAAAAAACAAAAAAAAATCCTAAATAGAAATCGAGAAAAGCTACCCGTTTTTCTTAGCCCTATCAAAGAAAAAATATATTTTAATAAATGCAAAGTTTCTCTAAACTGAAATGAAGAGGCATCTTGACCTCATCCTCCTGCAGGGCATAGATGAGGGAAAGTCTAAAGGAGGCAATGGACACAATAATGCATAAAGCACATATATGCATGCTGACAAGTTGCCATGGTGCCAGGCTCTGTAGGCCTGAAACCCCATACTATTGGCGACCTCCCCACGCAAGCTTACCCAATTGCGTCTCGTGGGGCTATCACACCCAACCTCTTGTCCTCAAAGCTATGTGACGTTCAAGCAGTACATATATAATTTAGACTTTGAAAGAAGGATTTGACATTGGTCGGGCATTGCTGCCTGCAAAATAATAGGGTTTTAAGTTAGGTTAAACTCATCGTAATGGCAACAATATTCTTTTTTTCGAAAAATGTTAGGTGCTCTTCTCCTGTTTTTCTGGTCTTACGTAAATATTATTTTCTAAAAATCAAGTGAGAGAAATAAGGACCACTTTTTTTTTTTTTTTTGCTTTTTTAAAAAAATAATATTCACTTAGGACCAAGAAGGTAGGAAGATATCAGGAGAGCACCTAGTATTCCCTTCTTCTTTTTTAGGCGTAAAGAAAAAAGAATAATGATATAAACCATATTTTTATTAGGTATTCTCCTGGTCTAAATATTATTTTCTAAAAATCAAATGAAAGAAATAAGGGCCACTGTTTTTTTAAAAATAATAATAATAATAATAATAATAATATCCATCTAAGATTAAGAAGACATCACTAGAGCACCCAGCATTCCTTTTTTTTTTTTTTAAGGGCTATACAAAGGTTTTCGTTTTACAAAGACAACTATTTAGAGTACGTGTTTACAATCTTGAAAACCCCATCTGCAGCAAATAGCCTTATTAACAGTCGAATTCTTAAACTTCCAAACTCCCATAACTGGAGTTCAAATCTCCCAAACAATTCTTTTTAAAATATGCTCTTATGAGATCACCACATTCTCATGCCTTAAATCATCCATTTGTTTCCATAGGTGATAAACCACAGCCCCAAAACCTAATTTGCACAAACTAACACAGTAACACTCAAGCTTTTTGCCTTTTAAACTTGTAACTCCCCACTCTAATGCTTCTTCCCAAATTAAAGGACAATTATCAAACCAGTTCTATAAGTTCCTCTTGTGTCCCTTTCGAGTCCTTCCAAGAATGATGTGGCTATTAAAATCATCATTTAATTAAAATCTAATAATAATCAATCACAAGTTTAATTGTGATTTTAATAGTCACATCATTTTTGGAGGGACTCAAGACAGACACAAGAGTGACTTGTTGCATTACTCCAATTATCCACCATACATCTTTCCATGACCTCCCTCCATATTCTCTTGTTGAAGCTACACTGGAAGAAGATATGATATCTACCTTTGATACACCCCAAGTTAGAAGCCTCTCCCCAGTGTTAAATCATCACTTATCTTACGTTGAGCAAAACTATAATTCTTCTAACAGCATATGATAACAACATAAACTAAGAATTGAAGATTGAAAGGAAAATTTAGGAAGAGAAAATAACAAATAGAGAAGAGAAATATCCTAGTTGCCCCTAATGAGCGAACAGAAAAATAACTCCAAAAGATTAAAATTTAATTGATATTTCAAAACTGAATCCCAAAATAATATAGACTTGCCTTTATATAGGCTAAGAAATAACCTTAAACTTGGAGACAAAGCAAAATACTTGTAAAGAAAGTAAAAGATATTATTCTAAAAATAATCCCCAAATATTTATGCAAGATTCTTTCCAATTTTGTGAACATATTCAGTGCCATTAATTTAGTATCTGACAACTCAACTGCTATCCTCCTACGTCAGTATCTTCATGTTGGAAAGAATTCGTCCTCAAATTCAAATCATCTTTGCATCGGTCTTTTGGATATCCAATCAATCAATTCTATCCCGTACTTCTCAACACCAAAATAACTTGATGCCAGAAGAAAAACAACTTGCAACCCATCACAACTTGATTCTGAATGATAGATTTGAATTGTCTTGCACCAACTTGAGATAAATCAATCTTCATAGGTCTTTCATTTATTTTCTGCACTTCACACTCCATAAAAGTCTTCAAAGAAGAATCAATTCTTTCTTGACCACAAAAATTAAAATTGTCTAACAACGCGCCAAAACCAACATCCAAATTATTACTAGGAGAATTTGATAGAAAATTTTCAATCCCAAAAAAATCAACATAACTAATTTCCTCATTACTCAACTAAAATCCTTCATTATGTGGACTTTCTTCAAATACAAGATTGCTATTATTTTCATCAATAAATTTTATTATATCAACCACAAAACTTACCTCCTTCAATAAATCCTCTTCATTAAGATAGATATCATAGATTGGTAGAGAGACCTAATCCACAGAAAAATCTTTCTTAGTAAATTTATCTTCCTCCTCCACATGAAATGAATGAACTTGATACTTGCTAACAACAGTCAAGGCGGTGAGAGTGCTGGAAAATTCTAGAAGCTCAGCTTTGAAGTCTAAGTCTCCATGCCACTCATCCCGAACTAGAACAAAATTGTGATACAGGTTCTCGAAATTAGATTCTCAACTGCGGCCATCAAAATCACAATACATCTCCAAGTTTTGCGTTGCTAGAGGCTGGGTTACCTCTGCACCCTGCCTTTGCAAGTCTTCATTCATCATGTTTCGTACACTGCATTCATGGTAGGCAACTTCCTCATTCAGAACCTATCGACATCGACCACGACCACTAGCCATGAAAACACTACCCCATGAAGACACTAAGGTTTGAAATAACTAACGCCGGGCAGAAATAAGATTGTTCAGACAACTTTGATAGCAACATAAATTGACAATTGAATATTGAAAAGGAAATTTAGGAAAATATAAAATAACAAATAGGGAAGGAAAAGACCCTAGTTACCCCAAATAAGCAAACAGAGAAATAGCTTTGAAAGACTACTTTAATTGATACTTCAAAATTGAATTCCAAAATAATACTCACATGCCTTTATATAGGCTAAGTTTAAGTACTTTCTAGGCAAAATACTTGGAGAAAAAGAAGAAGGAAGAAATAGGAAAAAATAATCATAAACCTGAAGACAAAGCAAAATACTTGTAGAAAAACTAAAAGATATGATTCTAAAAATTATCGATCACTACTAGATCCTCCTCCTGTGGAGATGAGGGAGTCCCTCCCTACTTCCCTCTTTTTTCCTCTCCCTACCCTTCTTGTTTTTTCCTTTCTTTTTTTCAATTTTTTTTTTTTTTTTTTTTGATTTTTTCGACCAGTCCATTTACTCAGTCCATCCCTTTACTTATGTTGCGCTGCATCCGCCTGCCCTCCACCGTGCTACGCCGCTCTTCACCTCCCTGGAATAAGTTGGGCTTTAGATCTAGTTTTTCAAATTTAGATCTAGTCCGCTCAACTGGTTTTGCTCAACCACGCGCCGCCCACCGTGCTCCCCAGCTCCTCAGCTGCCCATTGGCGCAAAACAGTTCCATCTTGTCCATCACGCGCCAGCCTGTGCGCTTCACCTCCTGCATCCCAACTGTTGTAGCTGTTTGCTCGTTTTTTTATTGTGTTTTCATATTTTTCTTTGAATAAGGATTTGACTTCTCCTTAGATTTGCTTTCATGAGCGATCTTTGGGATAAAGGTTTTTGTCCTAACCTTTGGGTCGAGGATGATTAGTTTCGGTGTGAGGGTTTTGATCCCATGGCTAAGAAGATAGAAGTTGGGAATATAGGCTACCTATGTATTAGATTGAGTCTGCCTGGAACAGATCTGTTCTATAACTGAAGTTTGAACATAGGTTAGCGGATATTGAAGTCATAAATAGGACATGATTGTAAGATTTTTATGTTTTGTCATTATGACGTTGTAATCTCATATTTTTTACTATGATTTATCAAAGTTTTATACTCTCTGATGTAAGAGCTTTATGCTCTCTGATGTAAGAGCTTTATGGTCTTGATATTTTTTCAAATAATGAATATGAAAGATTCACCTAAAATAAATTAATTAATTAAAAAAAAAAAAAAAAAAAACAGCTTAAAAAATTGGTTGTCAGTAATAAGTCATCGCTATTGCTCCATCAAGAAAGGTTATCAGCAATGACTTCAATGTCATCACTAATGTATCACTATCAACGATGACAAATGTCATCACTGATAGCATTACATGTTGTCGCTAAATATGCCTAACGTGAGGAGACTTGTCGTCGCTAAATATCAAGTTATTAGCGATGATAATAGAAAGTTTTCGTTGATGATAGTATATCGATGTTGCTCTAACCGGCCTTACCCTAATTCATCACAATAATGAAATGACTAATAATGTTGACTCATACCGAACCCACCCTTTTCCATTACCAAAGGCTGCACTCATCGGTTCATTTTTTTTCATATTGTCAAACAATTTTCTTCACTTTTTTTCTCACAAAAAATTCGAAGCAAATATCTATTTTATATCACATCAATCAATTTCTCCATCCTTTCCCCTCTCAAAACCCTTTACCAAATGAAAAAAGAAAATTAACAAAAAAGGAAGATACCTATCGAATGGCCAACAGGAAGAGACCCCCTTACATCCTTTTTATTGTAGTTCATAAGACTTGATCAAAAGGATGTCACACAAAGCACCCAACATAGACCGAGAATGAAAGGAAAGGTGTCAAGGAAAAGTATTATGTGTAACTAAAAGAATAGGAGACGAAGAAGAAAGGAGTGAGAAAAAGGGAGGAGAAACTTTGGACTGTGACAATTGTCTCCCAATATTCCAAACAAGTCTACATCAAATCAAACCCCCCATCTTATAATGGAGGGTCCCTTCTTGCACTATCTGCATAACTTCTAAATCCATAGCTCTCAATAAACACCTCAATCATATAATTTGATCCATCGCCACAAAATCTCCATTTCCCCCCACACATTTGTTCCTCATGCTTGCTTACTACCTAGTCAAGCAAATGACATTTAATCTTCTGCTAGATATTACCAAACATCGTCACTATAGAAGGGTGGGGTGGGGGGCCTTGGATTCATTCCTACAATTAGGTTTTGTCTGGGACCCGTCAGGATTGTGACATGTATTCTTGGTGTCTGGTTACGAAAGACAGAAACTGGACCGGAGCCGGTGAACCGAAAAAGAAAAGAAAGATTGAAAACATCTGCCATTCAAATAGAACAAGAGTATAATGTAAGGAAGGGAATCATCACATAAACAACTTTCCTTTCCCTCCTTTGCTTTTCCTTTTACTTGTTTCTGTTGCTTTTGGTAAAGCATAAATTCTAGGAATAGAATTGAAGGAAATTATGGCTTATAATTAACTAGAGAAACTTTTTTTTTTTTTTTTTTTATATATATAAATTGATGACTACAAACATGATTTTACAACTTTACTAGCACGGGCAATGCAGAAGAAAAGATTCATTCTCCGGATCCTATTTTTCATCATGCTTTTTGACTTCAACCTCCCACTTTTGAATGCATTGCTCGCCTGCTCAAGCTTTTGCATGGAAGCCATGGAAGCCAAATTTCTTCTATGATTTCTACCAACTCAGCCCCAACAAAATGTAGTAGACGAGGGTTATGGGCAATGCAATTAACATCCCAAATATAACTCTGCATATTATGAAATTCATAAGTACCCAAAACAAAAGAAATATATAATATATACAACTGGATAATGCGGTTTCAACGTTATCTCAGTCGTACATGAGTATGCTAAATAGCGTTATAAGGATGTTGGTGTTTTTAGACAAATAAACTTACCCTGTGCTGAGAATATCAGGATGTACATTGTACTCCTTGGCAAAGACAAAGGGGACAATTCCTTGTGGGAGAGCTGCCTGTTATTTTTTGTTTGGCAATCCAGGGCACATGAGGGGCAAATAAAAACATATTAATAATGGTACACAGATCATCACAGATGTTTGTTGTTCATTAATAACACCCAAACAAGTCCTTAAAGCAAACTGCTTTATGGCAATGCTCTTTCCAGCCCATCTCCAGAAAATTTTACAAAAAAAGGATGAAAAATATTCTGAAGACCCAAATGAGATGCTGTGATTATAATATCACCCATCTGAGAAAAACAATAAAAAAGCCTTATCTGGAGATAGCAGATTGCAGTGTAAATACTTTTTTAAATGTGAAGGATTTGGAGCTTTTACGCAGTTCAGTAGGATTGGTTGTGTCAGAAGGAGGCAGAAAAGAGAAAGAAGAGAGAGGGTGACCTGGACAATGGCAACGTGTAAGAGAACTCCCTTAAGGCCAACAGCAAGGGAAGCTGCAGCCATGACAGCTGGACCTGCCAGGAATCTCACGGCCATGGCAAAAGCTGCAATGGAATTTCCACATGCTATGATCCTCGGTTGCAAAGCCATGAACAGACCTGTCATATATTCACATCAAAAGCATCATCAAAAGCATGCCCCCATGCCATCACCACCACCATCACATCCCCTGCTGTCTCTCATTCTTTTGAAAGACCTTTCATCATCACCTCCACCACCACCCATCAACACAAACATGGCAAAAAAGTGAAACAAACATACATAGTCGGGTTCATCAACAAACCCCCCCGACACATTATCATAACCATTCTACTGTTTTCTTTACTCTGCTTTTGCTGGTTTCCCTGCTTACTTATTACCTTTTAATAATGAAATTGTGAGAGCCAGAGAAAAAAAAGGATTTTTTATAGTAAAAAAGCAAGTGTAAGATTGAATTTTGTCTCCAGGACAGTAAATCTGTGATACAAAAAAAAAAAAAAAAAAAAAAAAAAAAAACACTTCTCTTTATACTGACCAAGACTGAACATGGCCATGCCAAGCCCTGCATCCGACAGTATGGAAATGGACTTTGCTATGATGTCTGGCATTTTAACATGCCACCTACAAGAAACCCCATAAGCAAACATTAAAAACACTCATATTTATATGCAGGAAATTAAGCTATACAATTAGAATGATGTGATGTGACATAAAAATCCTTTTATATATATTCAAACATTTGAAAATATGTATCATTTTTATGGATTAGAGAGAGATTACCTGAATGAGACTAGAGACCAAGTGAGGCCTATTAAGCTTGAGTAGGTGTTGGGGTTTCTGATGAGCTTTCTCCAGACCATGATAAGAATAAGCCTTGTCATGACACTAGCTGGTGGCATGGTTTTTGGTTTCCCATCTCCAACTTTTGGAGCTTCATGATTATTCTCCATCTGTCCATCTAACACTCTGTTTCCGAAGCTGAAATCATCTCTCTCTAAATACTCTGGATTTTCTCTGTTACCCTCCACTAATTATACAAACCAATAACAAAGCAAACCAAGCATTAAATCTCAATTAAAGTCCAAAGGAAAATAGAACAAAATAAATGATACAAAACCAAAACACTAGATTATAAAATAAAATAAAAATAGTAATAAATGGTAAGTCTAAGTCCCATCAAGATACGGCAATTCGACTCTTTTAGAACCGAGTCGTGTGGAGGAGATCCTTTGCATAGTATCTAGAAATTTAATTGGGGCGAAGCTACGAATACTCTAATTATAGAAAATATATATATATATATAAATAAAATAAAAACAACCTTTTCCGGGAGAAACGGCCATTCTCACTTCTTTCTGGTCATGAGCTGCATATTCATGGCCTCCAAAGACATCAGAAACAGGGGAAGCACTAGAGCTCCAAACAAACATATGAAGGTCTCTACCTCCATCTTCTGGCTTCTGCTGAGCTTGGCCATTAGGCTTCTTTGCATTTGCATTAGCATTAGCAGCAACATTTTTCGATCCCGTTGGGGAAAACATTCCTGGGTTTGGTGCAGGGTAGTGCCCTGCTCCACCGGCGCCGGTATTGTAATGGAACCTCGGCTTACCGCCGACTCCAGCGCCGTCTTCCTCGTAATTCGAAGGCCTTGGTGTTGGCCCTCGCGAAGCTGAGAGGCCATAAACATCAGATGCTCCAAAGTTCGAATTCCTCCCACCAGCCATCATTGAATAAAAATCTGTGTGATTGAAACTAGACCCTCTTGGAGTAGGATTTCTTGAAGATTGCAAGGAATATATCTCTGCATTGGTTAGATTGGAGGGTCTGGGAGTGGTTGATGACAAACCTTGAGACCTTCTCGAGAAGATATCTGATCTTGAAGCATTTGATTTTCTCACAGTGACATGGAGCTTCCCATCTTCTTTGATTTCAGCTTCGGTTTCCAGCGGCTGCCTTCCATCGAGTGACATGATGTCAGAGTCGACATGGATTGAGACAATGGAGCCGGCAGTGTCTGGAAACTGCTCAGAGATGAGCATTCTAGCGCCTCTGTATTCAAACAAGAAAAGCATCAAAGTGTACCAAATGATGCACTGAAGAACCACAATTTGAACCATCAAACTCCCAGAAAATTCACCATACATTCCTTTGAGCAGAGGAATGCCCATGACCAAAGTGTTTGGGAGAGTTGAGAGTGAGAAGAGAGTAATCGTCCATTCCAAGCAACCCCTTTTGCTAATCTTAGTCCAAATTGCAAGAACAGCTAAAACGATGATTTTCTGGAGGGTATCAGCAGCAATGAACCGGAAATTCATGGTGTAGGGATCATTGAGAGAGATGAAGTGGAAGGAGAGAAGAGGGACTGCAAACAGAGCCACAAACCGGTTGATGCCAGAGCACTGGTCAGGGGTGAAGATCTTCCACCATTTCACCGAGCCATAGGCTAAGATCATGGCCACGTAGAGTGGAACCATTGCAGTCATAACATGGTAGAAATCTGTTAGTGTGATCATGTTTGCTAACTTGCTGTATTACCCAATTCAACAAAAACTCTGAGGAAGTTGAAGAAGATTGGATGAATGTTGAAGAAGAAGAAGAAGAAGAAGAAGAAGGAGAAGAAAGAAGGAGATGGTGGTGGTGATGATGAAAAGAGTTGGGGAAATGGGAGAGCATGTGTTTTGGTTTTTGGGGTAGTGGGTAATAAGCAGAATACAGCAATATTTTTTCAGCTTTGAGAGTTGCGAAACAAGCTTGCACTTACACTCCCCAAAGCGCGCACACACAAAAAAACCAGAGTTCTTTTTTTTTTTTTTGGAAATTTAATTTTTTGTTTTTTTCCTTTTTGTTTTGAGTTGTGTTTGGATTTGGGTTTTGTGGAGATAATATGGGATTTGATATTTCCTTGGTAAGTTGGTGTATGGCTCTATCTTCAATGGGACTACTGGTTGCATAAAGTGTAGAAAAGGCATTTTGGTTGGGTGTCTCTAAGTACTTGTTTGGAGAGCTTTTTAGGGTTTGTAAAGACCCTCTTCCTCTTTCTTCTTGGATTCTCTTTTATGCTCATGGATTGTTCATTGTTGATGGGCTATTGGCTAGCCATATGTGAATGTTTTTTTCCTTCCTTTTTTTTTTTTTTTTTCTCCATTGCAAAAATGCTACCAATAATGTGAAAAGGAGAGGGTTTTTTCTTTTTCTTTTTTTTTTTTCTAAAGTTTTCATTGAATTCCAAATTCGTTGGTGAAATTATCATTCTAGGGAGAAGTGATGGTTGAGTGATACCTTCACGTGGACCCTAAATTGTCTATTCCTAACCGTATCGTAATACTTGGCAATAGCAAAAACCTCCAAATCCATGCGTTACGCTAAAATCCAAGCTTAACTGACCGTTTAATTGGCCTACGCAGCTGCTGCTTAACGCCACTCATTTCATTTTTCGTATCCAACTTTACCACATCGATCCATCGCACTTACTTTATCGCTGTTGGGTTGAAAAATAACTATATATATATATATATTAAGCTCTTTATTTTTACATATCTACCAGCATTCAAATTAAGCTTTTAAGTTACTAAAGTGTAACTTAATCGATTGAAAATCACGTTTTATGAAGCAAAAATTACTAGTTCAAACCTTTTGCATACTAGAAGTGAAAAAAAAACTAACTGTTAATCGATTTTGAAGGCAATTAGTAAAAACAGCTACCTGCCTATATATATATATATATATATATATATATATATATACATGAAACGACGTCGCTTTTTTTTTTTAATAATTTTTTCTTTTAAAAAACGGTTAGCGGTTGTTAAGGTTATTAACCGCCTATGCCGAGAGGGTTAGTGAATTTTACTAACTGATTTTTCACCACTGCAAACTTGTCAAAAAAAATTACAAAATTGCCTCTTAAGCCAATTCCGATATATAATCTCTTGTGACAGATCGATGCATTTGTGATCTAATTCCATTGATGATCATATTTATTATGTCAGTCATAAAACAAATAAGTTTAAAAAATACTTTGAATATTGTCATTTTTACTATAATTTATTTACAAATTGTCACCACGGTCCGTAATTGGTGAGTCATTAAGAGTATAAAGGTTGACAAATTAACCACTAATTGATTAAATTGAACAAGTCAATTTTTTTACTTAAATCATGGACTACTATATCAGTTTGGAAGAAAAATTTGTAGTAAAATTTTAGCACCCATTCAATTTAGAAAAATATTAAAAATCTCATTTTTATCTCACAATACTAATGAAGCAGTCTCAATTAACCTTCGGATAAGTCATTATTAAAAAAAATATATATATATATATATATATATAAGAGGATTGTTTGAAATTACCACATCTACTTTTAAATTTATCCGTCAAATTTTATTACTTAATTATTAATTATTCATCTCTGTTGAGACGCATGGTACTCACTAGAACTATTATATAAATTTGTAAAAAATAAAATTATAATTAATAAAAGACCTAATACCCCCAACATTTTCCTTCTTTTTTTTTCCCTGTTTGTTCAACTATCTTTTACCTATATTTATTTTATATTGATATCTGTCTTATCAACTGTTCTATATTTATTTCTTTTTTCTTCCTTACTTTTACCTCTTTTTACTAATGTAAATTTGATGATTATACCTCATAGAATGATTAATGTGGACAACTTGTCCGATCCCCTTTTCCTACCTTGTTTTTTGTTTTATTTATTTATTTATTTTAGGTAGTAATTATAAAAGGAGTGCATTAGAAACTAAAAGTTATCAATAATAGAGTATAATCAAAAGATAAGCACAGAAGCAAAATCCCAATGGGGATAATCGAAAGTGGCCTGCAGAATCCAGTTCAAAAGATAACCACATCAAAAGATAACAGCGTGAAATACTATTTTGATGTTGTGTTTTGGACTATTATCAAATAGATGTCTTGGTTTTAAAAAGTATTACACATGATATTTTGAAGTCGTCTAATTGTTAGAGTTAGAACATAATTGCTATTGCGAATCCTTTGCGTAGTTTAGCATTTCTAATCGTTCGTTCATTTTTGCCCACCAACTTCCTAGCAAGATACCTACGGTTAAAAACCTCGCCACAATGAGCCGGGAGTCCCGTGTGGAAGGGCTTTACAAGATCCCAAATAAGCAAAAAAGAGTAGAATAGAAAATAGATCAATCACACATGACACCAAAATTTAAGTGGTTTTGCTTAACAAGCCTACATTTACTGGTAGAGAAGATCTGGAGAAAATTCACTAACAAAAGATGGAGTACAAAAGAGTAGTAAGGAGAAAACCACTCAAAACTCAAAGCCTCAATACACCCAAATCTTACTCTCACACAAAAGAGAAAAATACAGAAAAGAGAATAATAACAACACAATAAAACTCTCTTTTTCTCTAAGTCGTTGAACGACACTACAAACCGTGAGACACCACAAGTGAAGGGCTGTATTTTCTGGCTATCTCACGCACTCTGTGCGTTTCTCCACCCCAATAACTAAGCCAACACATCCTTTTATAATACTCAAAGTCAGTTGCAAATAGAAGCCCAAAACCAACTTGTAAAAGAAATAAAGGCCGGCTGCACAGATCGAGGATTACCAATCCGTATAGGAGAAGTAATAACTCATTGACTGTTCAACCAAAAACAACACTATGCCCACTTTAAAACTTGGTTGATGGGTGAAAGGCACATCACACTAACAAACTTCACCTTGACTTGAAACTCATCAAGTCCCTAATGCAAATCTCCTGAAGACGTCTCTTCCAACACTCACACGGGTAATCACAAGCTACAAACAACAATCAAGTCCAAGTAACTCTTGAACTTAAGAACCGAAATTGGCTTAGTCAACATATTCACTGGATTTTCCTCATAAGCAATTTTCCCAAATGTGATATTTTCTCGTGTCACAACCAGATCGCCAGCATAATCTGAATCGATATACCCAATGACACTAGAACCAATACAATTGTCTCTGTCAAAGACTAAACCAACAACAGTAGCACCCCGTAGATAACTGATTATCCATTTCACTGCTGGCCAATAAACCTTACCAGGAATAACAACACTGACTGCATGTGAAACATTTGGACAAATGCGCACCATAACATACATGATGCTCCCAAACACACTAGAGTAAGGTACATGCGACATGAAATGCTCCTCCTCCTCACTCTGCTTTCTAACACTGTTGATAGTCTGAAATTATTTGGAGAACACACATCAGCTGAATCTGTAACCGTACTGCCCCGAAGAAAGTAGAGACCACCAATCTTGTTACCTTCCATCACAACTAATGAGCCTTTACTAACCCTGATGACTCCACCTCCACCAGAATACTTGTATCCAAGGGAGTCCAAAGTGCCCAAAGAAATAAGATTTTTCTTCAAATCTGGTATGTGTCGAACATTCTTCAAAGTCCTGACAGTCCCGTCATGCATCCTTATTCTGACTGCACCAAGACCAACAATCTTGCAGGCAACATAGTTTCCCATCAAGACTGAACCACCATTGATTGACTCGTAGGTAGTAAATCAATCCATTTTAGAGGACATATGAAAAGTACATGTAATATCAAGGACCCACCTGTCGTAAAAACGATTATCAGAAACGGAAACTGTAAGAGCAAATTCTACATCCTCATAATTTTCTTCGACAACACTAGCCACAGAAGAGGAACATGCCTTATCAACTTCCTCTTTATTTCTCAACTTCGGACACTCGGATTTATAATGTCCATACTTTTTGCAATAATAACACTTAACTATGTTCTTCGAGTTGGACTGCGATTGGCCTCTTCTATCTGAATCTCTCTCACTGGATCGACCTCTAAAATTAGATGAATTTTTCGAACGACCCCTAGCAAATAAACCCTCAGCCTGATTGTCACTACCTTTTCCATTCAATCTTGTCCTCAACTAAATAGAATTCAAAGCAGATTTAACATCAACTAAGGAGATGGTATCTCTACTGTACAACATTGAATTAATGAAACTATCAAAGAACTCAGGTAGTGAACATAACAAAATCAAGGCTTGATCCTCATCATCAACTTTAATATCAATATTTTTCAAATCCATTACAATTTTATTAAATTCATCAAGATGATCACAAAGAAGCATACCTTTCTGCATCCTAAGGCTATATAATCGTTGCTTCAGAAATAAACGTTTGGTGAGAGACTTCTTCATGTACAAACTTTCTAACTTTGTTCAAAGTCCAGCAGCAATTTCTTCATCGGCGACTTCTTTCAAAACTCCATTTGAAAGAGACAATAAAATTAAACTGTAGGCTTTCTCTTCAAGTTTTGCATGTTCCACAATTTCATCAATTGCCTTAATACCAATTCTTTCCTTGGATGGCTCCAAAATCTTCGCCAAGCCTTGTTGTCGCAACAAAGCACACATCTTGATACGCCAAAATACTGAAACTATTCTGACCATCAAACTTTTCTACTTCAAATTTTGCAGTAGCCATCCCACAAAATAAAGAACTTCTAATACAAAAATAAGATATGTAGATATTTTGTATTCTTCAATCATTTTTCTATTCTTCTTGCAATACCCCGAGGAAAAAAAAAAATCACCAAGTTTTAAAAGACTAATGATTTACTTAAACACAACAAATTATTTTTATAAAACACATCATCCAAATGTTTCATAACCCAAAAATAACCCAAAAATCTAAATCCCTTATGAGTGATCCAAATCACTTGAGATTTTCAGAAAAAAAAATACCAAAACCCAACTCTCTGCCCGAACGTTCGCTAGGGGACACCCGAGCATTCGTCCTTAACCTTAGTGCGAGCGCTTACTAGGGGGACCACCCCAAGCGTTCGTTGACTAGTCTTTGGGCCATTGGGTAGTATCCAAACTTACGTCTAAACCCTTTGATCCACTATGTAAATAGTACCCGATTGTTCCCTGACACTTTGAAAACTAATTTTAACCATTATCCACTTTTGCATATGATGGGATGATTATGCATAACTAGGAATTAGTCGGATTCTTGTATAGTAGAAAATTACACCAATTAATCTCTATAATTAGATTACAACTCCATTGAAATTTATTAGAGTTAAATTTATTATAATACAATTCATCTCTCATGCCAAGTAAATGAAGAGATTCATCTATCATGTTGGGAAGCCACTGAGTTTTTTTTACAATTTGGTGAGTGCTATATTTGAATTGTAGAGTTACTCTAATGAAAATGGATTTAAGTATTACTATTATTAATATGTGTCAAGCAATTTGATGCCAAAAGCTGTCATGGTAGTTGGTATTACTACTTTCTTCCTACTTGGCATCCTCTCGATCATTGCTTTTTCCTTTTCCTTTTGTGAAACCCAAATACCATTTTCTTAGAATTGAAAGACAATTTTTTAGCGTAATGCGTTCAACCACACACATCCAGTGTACCAGAACCAGCAAGATGAGAACAAAGAATACCAACCAATTGTTCCGCAGTCTCCTCCATGGATAAGGATTCTCTCCATTTATTATTTGTCAAGATTTTATTTTGTTATATTTAAAGGTGTACATGAAATAGTTCAAATCCTTTATCCTCCTTACCCGAGAGGTGGCATTCGATGGGGGCATACCATCCTACTATTTCTCAATTTCTTTCTTTTTAATGAAAATAGTATTGTTAGAAGTATTAAAGTTTTTACTATAAGTACGATCATTATAAACTAACGTGACAATTCATGTAACACTTACCACATCAGCGATTAAAATATAAAATATCACACAATAGTTCACAGGACAATCGTTCTTATAAAATATAGACTATCACGTGAATTTGTTAAAAACGTTTATAGTAAAAGTTATAGTATAACATACATTGTTCTAATAAAAATTAAGGTTAGGTTATGCGTGTGAAATACTTGTAGGATTTGACATCTATTCAATAAGTTTTATTTAGCTAAAATGGCATTAGCCCTAAGAAATGACCAATTTTTTGGAGAGACTATTCCCGATTGTATCAGCCATGTTGTATGAGCTGAACAAGTTTGATTTGAGTAATGAAATCAGGGAATTCCAATTCAAAAAAAAAAAAGTTATATATATATACTCACGACCCAAAAGAAAGAGAGAGAGAGAGAAAAAAAAAAAAAAGATTTGGATTTGTGTTTGTAAATATGTTTGAAGATACAGGTTAATTATCACTACACGTTGACAATTTTAATTGAAAATAGAGGGTAAACTGTATAATACAATGTTAAATTAATACTTATCACAAAAGTTTAAGGTGATAAAAATTAGTAAATTTAATCGTTTAACTAATACTTTAGCAACACATAATAGTCGAAGAGAGATTATTGAAGAAATGATAACGTACTTAAATATTTTTGCGATCAGCTGACTTACTTAAAGATTTGTGTATGTTAGAATATTAATTAAATAATTAAATTAATCATTTCCTATCAACTTAAGATTTTAGAAAAATTAATACTTTAATATGATATCATAACAAAAATATCCTAAACTCAAACATTGTCTTTGTTGTTAGCCATATGTGATGTTAGAGGTTGGTGCAAAAGGAAAATAGTGCCAACAACCAAGGAATTGGGCTAATTTTGGTAGGCAAAGTAAGGAATCGGATCCTTAGTAATTTTGTTGTCCAGATTGCTATAATTCAAACAACAAATCTGAGAGAATTTTTATATGACTCACTTGTCCAAGTAGATGGGCGAACTTTATTGAAGCCTAATGCAAATTATAAATAAATAAATAAATTGGAAATTGGTCGTTCTAAATAATTGGCCAGGATCAATAATCATACTAGTGGCTAATGCCTAGGCTGTTACTATCTTAGCCAAACTTTTAAACATCAATCTAAACTTTGTGCAAAGTGAAATCGATGGAGTTGTACCAAACATGAAAAAGATTCTCAATTGTGAGAAATTGTTTTTTGACATGATGGCACTATTAGCTAGCTAGGCTCGTTGGTTAATACTTTTTGAGGAATTTTTTTATTTTTTCAAAAGTTTTAATGTGATATAAAAGTAATAATTTTGAGTGTTTTGTGTTTTGGATTATTTGTTAATATTTTTGTTTTGATAAAAAAAAATAATAATAATAATAATTTTTTTTTGGAGAAAGTACACATTTCCATCAAACTAACATCTAACTTGTAATGTCCTTTCTCACACTAAAAATTGGATTAATGTCTTCCCAAATTACCAAAAATTTATAATTTTTTTGTCATTTCATCCCGTAAAAGGACGAAAATGACCCTAAAAAATTTTCAATATATCAAAACTACTACTAGTAATAAACTCTAAAAAAAAAAAAAAAAGGAAAACTAAAAAGAAAACTAAAAATTTTAATTTTAAAATTTGGAATAAAAAAAATAAGTGGAAGAGTCTAGCCTCTTGTTTTATATATATATATATTAAGGGTTTTTTTATCATGCGGGTAAATAAATTGTAAACTTATTGTAGTTTGGAAAGATATTGCAAATTGAGGGTTAATTTGAGAGGAAAATGTATACTTTTTCCAACAACAAAAAAAATACCAAACAAAGCTTAGATTTTTAAACTCGTTATATCTGAAAAATAGAAGGACAAAATTTTATTTTAAATTGACATGTCACATCCTTTAAAGACATGTGTCAACTCAAAGATTTCCTTCAATCTAATTTGGGCTCTGATTTTTTCGACATAAAATGTTTTATGTTGGAAAATATTTTCAGCAAAATTATTTTTTAGGAAAATGATTTTGGCTAAAAACATTTTTTGGGTGTTTAACTCACGAAAAATCTGTGAGAAATTTGGTAGAATATTATCATATAAACATAAAATAAACATATTGACCTCTAGCCATTGTTGATTAAATACTTGAATTAAAGAATCGAGACATGAATGTTTGTTCAATTTGCAATCTTAAAACAAATCCTAGAACCCTCACAATATGTTGGAGAGTAATAAATAAGAGCGTTTCTCACGTTAAAGTTGTGACTTATGGATATTAGATGCCTATTTATAAATAGGCCAAGATCCTTATCCAATTTATCTTACGTTACTTTCTTCCATCAAATAAAACAACATTTGGTGAAATGAAACAACTTTTCACCTTTAGTAGTTAACTATATATTAATTACCCAAAAATATTTAGTTTAATAAAAACTATATTAATATAATATGCATATAACATATATGACATGTAGGCCACCTTAAGTCTCCTTATGGAAGATTAATTCTAATAAAACCAGGGACAGCCGGCGACCTCCAACAACCGGTGGTAGATTCCGACGGCGAAAAGCAAACTCTAACAGCGATGGAAGATGAATTGTGAGAGAAAATGTATATATATATATATATATATATATATAACCATTTTACGAATATTAAAGAAAGTTTTTCAATTTGACCATAATTTTTCTGTCGTTTTAAACATCAAAAAACAGAGAAAACAGTTTTCATCATAAATTAAAAATAAAATTAAAAATTAAAATTAAAAAAATAATAATAAAAAAAAAATAAGGAGTGTGCTTTTTTCCTTCTGCGCGCAGCGCAGCCGCAGCATAAGCTGACTTCCCATGCCCAAATTAGCAGTAAAGTGGAGACTAGGTTTGCCTAACACAACGTCATAGCAGTAAAGCAATCAAAAAAGTAATTATTAAGGTTAAGGCAATATCGTGCGTGTGTCACCCATGCATGGTTGGCTCATGACACATTTGGCTTCAGAAAAGTATACGTCTTATGACCAATTGATAAAAGTCATCATGATTCTAGATCCAACTTTTGACCTTTGATCAATTTCCCCAATCAATGTAATTATATCTCTGCAAAAATTATAAAAAATAATTATAGATATAGTATTTATTAATTTCCATCCATATGGGTATTGATCAATTATTTATATTTCACTTTACTTTATTTTAATAAAAAGACACTTTATATGATAAGTGCGTAACATGATAACAAATATGACAATAATAAAATAAAAATTATAGTTATACTATTTATTTCCGTCATCCATATTGTTAACTATAATTTTATCATACTAAAAATAGTGTTAATAATTATCAATTTATCATAGTAAAATATACAAATATAGCAAATTTCAATTGACGTTGGAATCATCTTTCCATTTAGTGGAAAATGGGTGGACTTCCACTCACCTTAATGTTATCTATGGCTTTCAATTTTGAGAAAAATGAGTAATGCCTTGATAAAATGCATATGTGGGGTCATCAATTTTTATTTTTTTTTCTTCATATCAGAGGTGGAAGATACCTTTTTTTTATTCTAAATATTAAGAAAAAAATATTATGTGAGCAAAAGAGAAGTGAGGGTGACAATTCGTGTTTGTGTATTAAATTCAGGTCATATCGAAGTATCGATATAAAATTATATAGGTCAATCTTAACTCGAATTAATTAAATAGGTTAAACCCCTCAATTATAACTTGTTAATTTTGTATTGGATTTGTATCGGATTTGGAAGTCGTCATTTATGTCACGTGTCGGGTTTAAGTCATATAGAGGCATGAATACAAGACTATATAGGTTAACTCTAATCTAACCCATTTAATTAAACAGGTTAGACTCTTCAACTCTAACTCGCTAATTTCGTGCTAGATTCATGTCAAGTTTGTAAGTCATGTCAAAAATTGTCACCCCTAAAGAGAAAATAATTATATATTTTTGGGGAAATAAGACTTGAGGACTTTTCAATCTCACCAATCAAAATAAATCTTTGCCAAAACAATAAATAAAAATGATAGTGATGAAAGCAGATGATAACATGAAAGAGAAGTGTTACGCATCCATCACTTACTCATATTTTGTTCATCTCTTTAGCAAGTCTACCATTAAATCTGTGAGACTTATATAATAGTAAATTTGCACATCTCTTATATGAAGATCAACAAGAAATAGACAGAAAATGAAAAATAAACATTTCTCTAACATGAAAACAATAATAGTCAAAGACAAACCAATGCCCCCCTCCGGCCCTCCCATAAAAAATAAGATATTGATAAAATAAAATAAAATAAAAAACGTAGAAATTTTAAAAAATAATAATAAATATGTGTCGGTTTGTCATGTCAACGTTTCCTTAAATTATATTTCCTTGATCGTCATTGAAAACATATGCCCTTTATTAAGGCATTTTTTAGGCAAAGACTATTTTTTTTTTTTCCTCTTTTCGAATGGTAAATATTTCTCAGAACATGAATTGTCTCAAACCCATGTTTAAATCAAAAAGCCATCATGCCATTGTTTCAATTACTCATAGGGCTTCTCTCAGCTCAATCTGTTTGATTCTTGAGAATGGTTGCTACCTCTCCTTCATAGTCGAGGGGGAAATAATCTGGATCACAGACTAACGCCTCTAAATGACTGCTTAGTAACGCTATCTAGAATGATTGGACTTATAGCGTTTGTAGGTGGCTTTTTAAGTTTGTTGTCAAATCCCAAGGCTCAACCTTGAATGGGTGATGAAAACTACCAAGTTGGAGTGCATAGGGACAGAGAATTTCCTGTAGAGCAGCGAAATGCGTAGAGATTAGAAAGAACATCAACTATGAAAGAACATTGCTAAGCCAATATTGACAATGAGAGATGAAAGCTAAGGGAGCAAATGAGATTAGATACCCCAATAGTCTTAGCCGTAAATGATGGATACTTCGCATTGTGTGTATCGACCTATTTAATAATAGGGTTAAATACTAAATTAGTACCTGGGGTTTCACAACTTTATTTTTTTTCTCCCTGGGGTTTCATTTTTATCACAGGAGGTCCCTGTGGTTTTGATAATAGACCAAGTTAGTCCTCCGTCAGTTGACCGTTAGTTGACTGAACGGAATTCCACGTGGACCAATTAAATGTTGACACGTGGCACCTACTTAATATTTTTTTTTAATTAAAAAAATGTATTTTCTAAAAAAAAAAAAAAAAAAAAAGATTGGGGGTGGCCGAGCCACCCCCAGTGCGTACTGGGGGTGGTTTCAGCCTCTCCCTTGGTGCCCAGGGGGTGGCCATCCGGCCAGATGGGGGTGGCCAGGCCACCACCATAGCCAAAGGGGGTGGCTCCAAATGGCCAAGGGGGTGGCCCAATCTTTTTTCTTTTTTTTTTTTGTTTTTTTTTTAGAAAATACATTTTTTTTAATTAAAAAAATTAAGTAGGTGCCACTTGTCAACATTTGATTAGTCCACATGAAATTCCGTTAAGTCAACTAGCAGTCAACTGACGGAGGACTAACTTGGTCTATTATCAAAACCACAGGGACCTCCTGTGATAAAAATGAAACCCCAGAGGAAAAAAAATAAAGTTGTGAAATCCCAGAGGGGTCTGAAGTATTTAACCCTTAATAATATTGTTGGTAGAAAACACAATATTTTTCATTTCATTTTAGACCAATGAAATTATTTATGCTGAATTTTTTCTGTAGCAAAATCGAAACTTGGACATTTACTCATAAATTGTAATTATGGCCACTTTTATCATTTTTTTTTTTTTGAATACTTTTTATTTCTCTTGTAATTTGTAAACCATAGTTACTTTTTATTTGATTTTATACCTTCTTCAAGTTTCTTCTTAAAACAGTTTAAGGTTTGAAATATATTTATAATTTTTTTTCATCAAAACTAATTTTGTGGATGCAACATAATTCTTAGCCTAATGTCAATAATTTTTTAAAGATTTTTTTGGACAATTATATATCTTTGAAGTTATAATCATCTTTCCTACTATCTCATATATATATATATATATATATATATATATATATATATGCACGGTTTAGAAATGATAGTGTGTCAAAATTCATACTTTTTTATAATATCTCTTTAATTAGTATTAAAACATGTTATTTATTAAAAAAACTATTTTATATATTTAATTTCATAATTATACCCAACCCTTAAATAAATAGAGAAAAATCATGTTTACCCTAGGTTTTCATCTGATTTGAATTCAGTCCTTGGGTTTTCAATTTCAAGTTTAAAATAAGTCATTCTGTTATTTTACTTTTAAGTTAACAATTTGTTATCTGACACATGTGTCTCATTTGACATATCATCAACAGCCCAATGCAATGTCGAGCCAACAAATGCTAAGTCATTCATAAAAATTAAATAAATGATTGGCGTCAATAATTTGCCCATATTTTTCTACAAATTTAATAGATCAACTATTAGATTTGTGGAGTCTACCATTAACTTATGTAGGGTCCACATAAGTTCACAAATCTAATGATTAATTGGTAAGATGATATGAAAAAAATATTGACACCAGCCATTTCTTAAAAAAAAAAAAAAAAAAAAAAAAAATCGATCTAACACGTGAAACTTAGAGAAACGATAAGCTCATTGAAAATGTTATATCATCTTTCTATTCATTGTGACATTCTTGGATTTCATCAAGCATCACTTCCTCATCGGATGTGTATACTTACGTATAGATTTCTATTAATAAGTAGGACTCAATACATGAAATATTCATAATTAAAATAAGAAGTGAATGACAATGACAAAGCTCAAAACCGGTAAATTTTTCCTTTTATTAGGATATCAAAGCAAATGTCTTAAATTCGAACCTTATATTTATCAATCACCTCTATATATATATATATATATATATATGAGAAAAAAAAATTCTAATTTTTTGAGCCACTCTACTACAGTTCTACAAACAAATTGGTGGTATATGAATAAAGTAAATGTATTTATTCTCCTCTCGATCCTCACAAAGAGTAGTGACAAACTTATTTGCAAGTATGAGCACGCTAATACATGATTGGGTAGAGAGAAAATAAATTATGGGATTTGTTGAATGGAGAGAAAATTAAAAATAAATAAACAAATAATCCACCCTAGAAGTGCTGAAAACACAGAAGCATGCGTTGAAGTTAATGATGGGTGGCAAAGTATAAAAGCAAAATGGGAGACAGTGATTGGCGTGTCAGTCCCACAACTCAGTTGAAATTCAAAAAACCTCAAACACCATGCTTAACTGCACGCACTGCAATAGGGTTTGTGTTTCCTAAGAGTATAAAGGGAATGCATGCACTTGATTTGTTTATGTTTTTTTGTTTTTGTTTTAATTATTAATTTTTGTTGATTTTTGTCGTATATATCACTTGGGTTTCTCATATTTATTTTAGTTTATTTTTCTCTGAATAAAGAATAATGGGTGGCACCATCTCCATTCTCCACCATTTGTTTAAACCAGAGGATGAAAAGCACAACAAAAAGGTTTGTGCATGAAGAAGAGCATTAGAGGAACATTATAACGTAATTGACCCAACGTTGTAATGAGATTGGTGATTGAAATTTTGTGAGATAAGCAATCTTTTGGCATCTAATATATAAATCACCCTAATCCAGACCCTGATTTTGATTGAAAATGTACCCAGAAAAAAAGATTTTCTGGATGGTTATAATGGAGTTGGAACCTAATTTTATCTGATACTTCAAGATATATATATCACCCTAATCCAAACCCTGATTCTGATTGATTTTACTTGAAAAAAAATGTACCCAGAAAAGAAGATTTTCTGGATGGTTATAATGGAGTTGGAACCTTTTATCTTATATATATATATATATATATATGAAGTTATCCCTTTAAAAAAATATATATGAAGTTATCCCTTTAAAAAAATAATGATATAAAGATAGAGTTTCCTGCAACTTGCAAATGAGATATATCGCCTTTGCAAGTTGCGGGAAACTCTATCTTTATATCATTTTTTTTTTTAAGGGATAACTTCACTTAAAACCTGTGAACTACTATGCGTTTTGAAAAAAATTCTAAAATTTTAAAAGCTCTCAATTTCACTCCCTCAACTTTCAATTTAATGCAATTGACCCCTATATTAATTTTTGCCATTAAACCATAATGGAAACCACTAAAAATACCAATTTATCCTTCAATTTTTGTTTTTTGTTTTATTTTAAATTTGAAATTAAGGATAAATTTAAAATTTTATAAAAGTTTCAGGGGTATAAATGTCATTTCATCACTTTTAATGTTCAAAAACTGACGGAGTGTGGTAAGTTGTATTGAATTGAAAGTTCGGGAGGTGAAATTGAGAGGTTTTAAAATTTGGAGAGTCTTTTCAAATCATGTGGTAGTTCAAGGGTCATTTGTGAAGTTTTTTCTTTTTTTTTTTTCTTTTTTTTTTTGTTTTGTTTTTAACTCTATTCTTTATCTATTGGAAAATGTCTTCTTTTGTTAACTATTTTCACATTTATGTCAAATCAAAATATTTTTAAAAACCAAAAACAAAAAAATACCCATCAAAACATATTAACAAACATATCTGTATATTTGACGAAAAGTACTAGTTACATATATATATTCTATCACTACAAAATAACTAGTCAAATTGTCATTGGAGCTTCATAGAATCAACCATTCTATGTGGGCATTTAATTTATTTTCTCAGTGTGAGACTGACTTTTTGGGGCATTGTATTTCAAAATGACTAGTCAAGTCCCAATTAGAACTTTCTAAAAATCACCCACTCCATGTGAACAATTCATTAACTTTTTACGATTCTTTGATAACATTTGTAACAACCCAGAAAAAGCAGTACTATAACATCTACTATCACTGTAAAATGATTAGTCAAGCTAAAATTGGAACTATGTTGTTATCGTGCAAAACAATAATGAATAACATGGAATCGAAAATAGAGAGCAAGAGAAAATCGAGACACAGATTTACGTAATCCGGCTAAGTGCCTATGTCCACGGGAGAATGCAGCTATATTTTAATATTAATAATTTCGGGTCACAACATAACATATTTATAAAAAAATCTTAATTGTATGAACATATTTTGAAAAACCCCAAAACACTTATAGGAAAACATCACCACTCCGTGAACGGAGCATATCCGCTCCTACTACTCGACTAACCACTAATATTTCAGTATTATTCTCTATATTTAAAAGAATATGAACCACTAATTTCAACAAATTCCGTAAAATAACTTATAAAACTCGGTCTCATTCATTTAAAAAATCATTATGAGACTTCACGTGAGGTGTTTATCTTTTATCTTTCAAATGTGAGACTAACTCTACTGCCATGGTTTATTTGTCCTTTTTCGTCTGATTTCTTTCCATACTATATTTCCTCCTCGTCGTTCAATACAAAGTATAAAACATTAAACATTAAGCGGGAGAAAAAGCCTTTTTTGGAGATAATTTAGTAGACAATAAAAAAAATTAAAATTAAAAAAGCCCATTTAATTGTACTGCCTCTCTCTCATACACACACGTGGATAAGAAAATCTAATTTTTTATATATATATATTTTTAATGGGAATGAAAAGCAATTAATTAAAATAGAAAGGTACAAAAAGTTTCTTAAATGTATAGCAAAGGATGTTATTTGCATTGGCCATTGTTCACAGTCTACGGTGTATAAGCTAATTTGCTTTGTTGGAGAATGGGCTTTGAATTCCAAGAGATCCAACATTGACTTGGCTTATAGGAATTAGGAAATGGTAAGAGAAGGATAATGTTTTATAATTTTTATAGAAATTATAAAAATCAATATCATAAGTCACACGCATGTAATTCCCCTCTTCCCCTTATTTAATTAAAAAAATAATAATAATTGTAGTTTGTGGGTGCATTTCAAATTTCAATGCCCCTCAAATCAGGGAAAGGTACCCCTCAGCCTTTACCAATAGGGACGGGACCAATCTATGATGCACAGTTGTAAGACTCTTTAATCCATCACTAGGCAATGCCCTACTAGTCATTTAGGCACCAACACAGGGCCATTGCCAATTTTCCCACCTGGGCGAATGTGGAGGCGAGCTGTATAATTAATTATAACCTTAAAAGTAAAAATTAAGATGGAATTTAACTGTTATGATTGAGGGGTCTGATTAAATAAGTCGGATTAGGTTCAATACAACCCGACACTAGGGATGTACAATCTGTACATGCAAATGTGGTTATAAGCTATAACTGCATATGTCTACCCTAAAATCACTAACTGTATCCGTATATGCAGTTAGTGGTTTTTGTTAACCGCATCCGCATGTAATTATGGAGATATCGGTTAATAACCGCCTGCTTGTACAGTCCTACTCAATGGACGACATTTAAAGCTAATAATTTTTTACACGACTCGCAAACTCGAGATAAAGCTAACACAAAATTAGTTGGTTAAATAATTCTTGAACGGAAAGATAGACAAGTCTCACAAAGTGAAAATAATTCATTATAATTGGAATTTTTCTGTTATTCTAATTTTTCAACTTAATCATAAATACGAAAAAAGTTCGGGCCCAAAAAAAAAAAAAAAAAAAAAAAACTACGACGTTACTTGGTGAACAATAATTGTTTAATTTGGTTAAAGTGTGCCAAGTTGAACAAGGCAGGCTCTTCAGATGCCCCAAATTCTGTTACTATTTTGTTTAGCAAGATGGCATTAGCCTAAAATTATAATTACCAAGAAAAAAAACAAGAATCAAATCTTATATTAAAAGTTATTTTGACATCCCAATCTCCAAATAGAGAAAGAGAGATTCTAAAAGGGGCCGGAAAGAGAAGAAAAAATTGAAGGGCTACAAGATCTATAAGGAGCTCGCCCAACCCAGAAGAGGGTGATCGTAAACAGAATGAAGTAAATGAGACACATCATTTCTTCAAAGACAAGTTTTGGTCATTATGCTCAATGGGCCTCCAGAGACCCAATCTTTCCTTATTGTTGGAGCATGATTTCTCGTATCTTAAAGACACAAAAGGTGGGTGTTGTCCAATAAAAACAATTCCATTTGATGGCCCCGAACACAGCTTACAAATTTCATTGTACTGTGCTCTCCAAATAGCAACTCTTCTTAAAATCAAGACTTCCATTATAACTAAGGATTCTTGTGGTTCTGGAAGATCCATCTACAAGAGAACCTAGAACGAAGAGCTACCCCCCCTTTTTCTGCTTGACTCTTCTTAAAAATGCTGGTTTTAAGAAGGAGCGATTGCCCTTCTCCAACCCCGACTAATGCGTTCCACTTGAGGTGATCTCACAGTTCCTATGGGGTGGAAGCCAAGTTCTATTTAATAACCTACTAAAATTTATCCCGCTCTTGAGAACTTAAGCACGTAACAGGGAAAAAAAAAATAGTAATGTTTGAGTAGGATAGGATTATCTCCATGTGCTTTTATCTCATATTATTCAAGCAATTTGCGAATACACAATTAAATACCTGCCAAGTGCTGAGTGAGCAGGCAGCTACAAGTTGAGATTCACAGCAAAAGATGATATAAGGCCATACAAAATAGTATTATGGTATTCAATAATACCAAAAATTGTTCAACCCTATATAATGAGCTACAAACTGGAACCCATAGGCAAACACAAAAACATATAATGTCAGTTCAATACACACCTATGAACAAACCAACCCCACCAGGGAGCTCACATGAAGGAAAGCAAACAAAGGAGCATTCACAATCTTTATAAACCCTTGGAACCAGGAAGATCAATCCATTGCAATTGGATTTCCACTTCTCCACATTCCACATTTCTCAATCTAAGGACCAGATCTTGGACCACCTTGCCATCACTCCACAAGATGCAGCTCTCTTCGGCCAAGCAGTTTTGCCTGCTTGGTTGTACTCTTGTGATTATGGTGCCACTTGGAAGGCCTTGCAAATTCATCCTCAAGGCTTCTATATATGCTTTGACATCAAAATCCGCATCTCCCATTTTGTCGTCTTTGGTAAACGTGTCATGGTCATACACCGTCTGCAATCATAAGAAACAATGACCATCCGTATACAAACATAGAAAATGGAGGACGAGACCAAGACCGAGGCCTAAGACAATTAACAGTTCATTAAGTGGCTTTGCCATATTTGCCATCATCTAATGCATAAAAGTACAGGACATTGGCTACTCATAAATTGCTACTCTACAGAAGTCATTTTCACCTAAAAGGCAGATTTGATATGATCATATTGTGGGCTAGTGAACCTGTTAATATTTTTTATTGCCTTCTAGCTCTCTAGTAAAAATTCACATATGTGATTTAGTGGTAAGAGATTTGCAAAGGAATGAGAAAGCATTCCATATAGGAGACTACAACCACTTAAGACATATTAATATGCAAAACTGGTTGTTTGTTGTGGGAGATGTCTTGTGACTAAGGCAGAATCCAACCTGACAGACAGCCTAGTTAGCTTAGAGATATATACAGGTAAAGGAAGCTCCAGTATTTTGCTCCTCAGTTAACCACGATTCTAAAAGCACCAGAAGAGTAGCATTAAAAAGTAAAGTGAACATCTAAAGTAATCCTTTCTCCAGTACTTCTGCAATTGCACAAGATTTTCAATCTTAAAAGTTTTCCTCAGACATTTTTCAGCTTGAATAGAATCTGGAAAACAAAAAAGGAACTGTCTTTACATCATCATTCGTTCTTAATCATAGTCCTGTTTGAAAATGGAATTTGCACCTTTTATTGGCACATAGAAAACTAGACAAGCAAGGAAAAGATCATTATAAGATAGTGCTAGTGTTTCTATTTCATATTTAATACATGGGGGCAGTGAGCAAAATGCTTACAAGCATGACGAGATCATTAGGGTCTATGACAGAAAGAGTTAGATCTTCATTCCACTCGGGATTAACATCCTTTTTAATAACACGCGTCTTAAGTTTCTGCAACAAATGTTCACATTTAGATGTAATTAGAAGAACTTAATAGCAAGTAGTCGAAAACAACCAGAGAGAAATTTATGGAAAGAAGAAAGAAAAAGGAACTACATTCCTAAGCTAAACATATTACTCAACTAGCTCAGAAAAGGAAGGAACAACAAATAATACAAACCAGACAAAAATTAGAAAAAGAAAAGAGTAATGTTATATCCCACCATTTCATCCGAATGAAAAGGTGGGATATAGCATTACTCAAAAGAAAAAGGAAACGAATATAGCATTTTCAAGCTGCAGATCATAGATTAGATAGAATATTCTATGAACTGAGAATCATTATCAGCATCCTACTCTATTTTGAACAGCAATCAGGGTGGCTATGTGGTAAACAAATTAAGGAGAAATAAACGATCCTAACATACATCTGATTTTGTGTTAAAAACAACAGACATTTTGTTAAATCACCACTTATCTCAAATTAATAAAAAATAATTTATTTAATCATTTAATTAATATTCTAACACTCTTTAGCTCAAGCTTCCTGGTTTAAAACAAGGCTAAACACATAATATTTAATTGAAACGAAAGGTAAATAATAAAAATTGAGTTTTGATCTCATGATTAAATTACCAATTATCTTAAAAGAGTAAGCTAATAGGAAACTGGAAATTTAATCATTTTCATTAATATTTTAATACATTCTAACTAGCATTTTTTTTCTTTTTTAAGAAGCTAACTAGCAAATTGACGAAGCATTGAATACTATAAAATGTCATAACCCAGATTGCTCCTATGAAAGTAGCCAGTTAAGGTCAAGATTGTTAAGATGACAAAGCGAAAAATAGAAAGACATACTATATTCCCTAAATTTCATAATCATGCGAGTCTAACTCCCAATTAAAATTGATTGAAAAATAAATAAATTTTAAAAAAAAAATCATGAAATATTGTTTTTTGCCAAAAAAAAAACACATACGAAATCCGAATTCAACTTCATACGTACAACAAGTAACTAAAACAAATAAATAAATAATCAAGAAAGGAGAGGAATGGATGAGGAAGAAACCAGACCTGTTTGCCCATCTTGACGACAACGTACGGGTCGCTGCTACGGACGTCGCGGACGGCGAGATTGACGCCTCGCTTGACGCGGATTCTGAGGAGCCCCAGCAGACTTTCCATTAGAGACGGTTTGGCATTCGACGACCGCCCGCCAGTCGATGGAGTTGTTGGTGGTTCCGTCATTTCCTTCGATCTCTCTCCTCCCTCTTTATACAAACGCCCAACCCTTCCGATTCACGTCTCGACCCCACAAAATTTATTATCAATTTTGTTTTTTTTTTTAAAAAAAAAAAAACAAATTATATTATATTATTGCGATCGTGAATAATACAAAAAGACACGGACAACACCGTAGGTTGTCAGAAAAAAAGCTCTGGCCCACCTGCTCTTGATCTTGATATTGATGAACTACCGGGTCTTTTTCTATTTTACTGTTTTTTATTTAAAATATATATATAAATTTTTTTTTTTCAATTTCGGGGGGATTAATTTTGGTTGGGGCCGACGGGAGGGAGAGATTGAAAGTGAGAGGAGTCTTTTGGGTGAGGGGTTTTTACTGAGATGAGTTGACCGGGAGATCCGGTAGGCAGTCGGAGAACAATGGACGGGAATTATTTGTGGACGTTGACTGTAGATGGGGAGCCGTGAACGGCGGTTCGTCTGTCAGAAGAGCAACGTGGCTGCCCCTTACTGGTCTTGTCGTGTGGGTCGTATTCTTTATGAGCACACGTTTTAATTTAATGTTTCCCTTTTCTTTCTTTCTTCTCTTTTTCATTTTGTCAAATAAAACTTTATGGTTTATTAATGCATCTAATTTCTTTTAATAATAAAGTTTATTCAACTTATATATATATATATATTACTAAGCTAGGTTAAAAGATCAACTTTATTTTTGATTTAAAGGCAAAAGGTCCATTTTGGAAATATTGAAGAAGTTGAAACTTTCTCTAGAAAGCTCATAATAGTGGTGAGTAGTTACAAATTACAGATATCCAACCATTAAAAATGCCCTTCTAAGTTCTAACTTTTTTCTGTTTTTAGGAAAGAACATCTACTTTTAAATTATATTTATTGATTTGTGGATAAGAACATTGGGGATTAAAACTTTCCCAAATGCCCTTTTAACTTTTCCGTTTTAATTATATATAAAAGGTTTAAAATAAAGGGAAAAATTCACTTTATTCCCGAAATTTCAGAAATTTTTCAATTTCAATCCCAAAG
>NC_081546.1:23111159-23169891 GCF_901000735.1 Corylus avellana
ATTTCTTTTTTTTTTAAAAAAAAAATTATTTTTTTAATTTATTTTATTTATTATTATTTTTTTAATATTAATGACCAAAACGACGTCGTTTTGGGTTGGGTGGTGATGTAGTTCTGAAGCTCAAAACGGTGTAGTTTTGGAGTAAAAACGACGTAGTTTTGTTTAAGTCCAAAACGGCGTAGTTTTAGTCGAGGGTAAAATGGGTATAAAAAGTTAAAAGGGTCCAAAATGAGAGAAAATCAAAGTTCAGGGGGCCTAAGTGAGAGTTTTGGAAATTCAGGGGGGTCTGCAAAAATAGCCGGAAGTTCAGGGGGCCTTAGTGAAGTTTCCCCTATCTTTTATCTTTCAAATGTGAGACTAACTTTACTGCCATGGTTTATTTGTCCTTTTTCGTCTGATTTCTTTCCATACCATATTTCCTCCTCGTCGTTCAATACAAAGTATAAAACATTAAACAGTAAGTGGGAGAAAAAGCCTTTTTTGGAGATAATTTAGTAGACAATAAAAAAAATTAAAATTAAAAAAGCCCATTTAATTGTACTGCCTCTCTCTCATACACACACGTGGATAAGAAAATCTAATTTTTTATATATATATATTTTTAATGGGAATGAAAAGCAATTAATTAAAATAGAAAGGTACAAAAAGTTTCTTAAATGTATAGCAAAGGATGTTATTTGCATTGGCCATTGTTCACAGTCTACGGTGTATAAGCTAATTTGCTTTGTTGGAGAATGGGATTTGAATTCCAAGAGATCCAACATTGACTTGGCTTATAGGAATTAGGAAATGGTAAGAGAAGGATAATGTTTTATAATTTTTATAGAAATTATAAAAATCAATATCATAAGTCACACGCATGTAATTCCCCTCTTCCCCTTATTTAATTAAAAAAATAATAATAATTGTAGTTTGTGGGTGCATTTCAAATTTCAATGCCCCTCAAATCAGGGAAAGGTACCCCTCAGCCTTTACCAATAGGGACGGGACCAATCTATGATGCACAGTTGTAAGACTCTTTAATCCATCACTAGGCAATGCCCTACTAGTCATTTAGGCACCAACACAGGGCCATTGCCAATTTTCCCACCTGGGCGAATGTGGAGGCGAGCTGTATAATTAATTATAACCTTAAAAGTAAAAATTAAGATGGAATTTAACTGTTATGATTGAGGGGTCTGATTAAATAAGTCGGATTAGGTTCAATACAACCCGACACTAGGGATGTACAATCTGTACATGCAAATGTGGTTATAAGCTATAACTACATATGTCTACCCTAAAATCACTAACTGCATCCGCATATGCAGTTAGTCGTTTTTGTTAACCGCATCCGCATGTAGTTATAGAGATATCGGTTAATAACCGTCTGCTTGTACAGTCCTACTCAATACACGACATTTAAAGCTAATAATTTTTTATACGACTCGTGAACTCGAGATAAAGCTAACACAAAATTAGTGGGTTAAATAATTCTTGGACGGAAAGATAGACAAGTCTCACAAAGTGAAAATAATTCATTATAATTGGAATTTTTCTGTTATTCTAATTTTTCAACTTAATCATAAATACGAAAAAAGTTCGGGCCCAAAAAAAAAAAAAAAAAAAAAAAACTACGACGTTACTTGGTGAACAATAATTGTTTA
The DNA here is from genome assembly GCF_901000735.1 of Corylus avellana. Lineage (NCBI taxonomy): Eukaryota > Viridiplantae > Streptophyta > Magnoliopsida > Fagales > Betulaceae > Corylus > Corylus avellana. The sequence goes on from NC_081546.1 coordinate 23,112,806, forward strand.
ATTTGGTTAAAGTGTGCCAAGTTGAACAAGGCAGGCTCTTCAGATGCCCCAAATTCTGTTACTATTTTGTTTAGCAAGATGGCATTAGCCTAAAATTATAATTACCAAGAAAAAAAACAAGAATCAAATCTTATATTAAAAGTTATTTTGACATCCCAATCTCCAAATAGAGAAAGAGAGATTCTAAAAGGGGCCGGAAAGAGAAGAAAAAATTGAAGGGCTACAAGATCTATAAGGAGCTCGCCCAACCCAGAAGAGGGTGATCGTAAACAGAATGAAGTAAATGAGACACATCATTTCTTCAAAGACAAGTTTTGGTCATTATGCTCAATGGGCCTCCAAAGACCCAATCTTTCCTTATTGTTGGAGCATGTCTCGTATCTTAAAGACACAAAAGGTGGGTGTTGTCCAATAAAAACAATTCCAATCGATGGCCCCGAACACAGCTTACAAATTTCATTGTACTGTGCTCTCCAAATAGCAACTCTTCTTAAAATCAAGAATTCCATTATAACTAAGGATTCTTGTGGTTCTGGAAGATCCATCTACAAGAGAAACTAGAACGAAGAGCTACCCCCCCTTTTTCTGCCTGACTCTTCTTAAAAATGCTGGTTTTAAGAAGGAGCGATTGCCCTTCTCCAACCCCTACTAATGCGTTCCACTTGAGGTGATCTCACAGTTCCTATGGGGTGGAAGCCAAGTTCTATTTAATAACCTACTAAAATTTATCCCGCTCTTGAGAACTTAAGAACGTAGCAGGGAAAAAAAAATAGTAATGTTTGAGTAGGATAGGATTATCTCCATGTGCTTTTATCTCATATTATTCAAGCAATTTGCGAATACACAATTAAATACCTGCCAAGTGCTGAGTGAGCAGGCAGCTACAAGTTGAGATTCACAGCAAAAGATGATATAAGGCCATACAAAATAGTATTATGGTATTCAACAATACCAAAAATTGTTCAACCCTATATAATGAGCTACAAACTGGAACCCATAGGCAAACACAAAAACATATAATGTCAGTTCAATACACACCTATGAACAAACCAACCCCACCAGGGAGCTCACATGAAGGAAAGCAAACAAAGGAGCATTCACAATCTTTATAAACCCTTGGAACCAGGAAGATCAATCCATTGCAATTGGATTTCCACTTCTCCACATTCCACATTTCTCAATCTAAGGACCAGATCTTGGACCACCTTGCCATCACTCCACAAGATGCAGCTCTCTTCGGCCAAGCAGTTTTGCCTGCTTGGTTGTAGTCTTGTGATTATGGTGCCACTTGGAAGGCCTTGCAAATTCATCCTCAAGGCTTCTATATATGCTTTGACATCAAAATCCGCATCTCCCATTTTGTCGTCTTTGGTAAACGTGTCATGGTCATACACCGTCTGCAATCATAAGAAACAATGACCATCCATATACAAACATAGAAAATGGAGGACGAGACCAAGACCAAGGCCTAAGACAATTAACAGTTCATTAAGTGGCTTTGCCATATTTGCCATCATCTAGTGCATAAAAGTACAGGACATTGGCTACTCATAAATTGCTACTCTACAGAAGTCATTTTCACCTAAAAGGCAGATTTGATATGATCATATTGTGGGCTAGTGAACCTGTTAATATTTTTTATTGCCTTCTAGCTCTCTAGCAAAGCTTCACATATGTGATTTAGTGGTAAGAGATTTGCAAGGAATGAGAAAGCATTCCATATAGGAGACTACAACCACTTAAGACATATTAATATGCAAAACTTGTTGTTTGTTGTGGGAGATGTCTTGTGACCAAGTCAGAATCCAACATGACAGACAGCCTAGTTAGCTTAGAGATATATACAGGTAACGGACAAGTCAAGCTCGAGTATTTTGCTCCTCAGTTAACCACAATTCTAAAAGCACCAGAAGAGTAGCATTAAAAAGTAAAGTGAACATCTAAAAGTAATCCTTTCTCCAGTACTTCTGCAATTGCACAAGATTTTCAATCTTAAAAGTTTTCCTCAGACATTTTTCAGCTTGAATAGAATCTGGAAAACAAAAAAGGAACTGTCTTTACATCATCATTAGTTCTTAATCATGGTCCTGTTTGAAAATGGAATTTGCACCTTTTATTGGCACACAGAAAACTAGACAAGCAAGGAAAAGATCATTATAAGATAGTGCTAGTGTTTCTATTTGTATTTCATATTTAATACATGGGGGCAGTGAGCAAAATGCTTACCAGCATGACGAGATCATTAGGGTCTATGACAGAAAGAGTTAGATCTTCATTCCACTCGGGATTAACATCCTTTTTAATAACACGTGTCTTAAGTTTCTGCAACAAATGTTCACATTTAGATGTAATTAGAAGAACTTAATAGCAAGTAGTCGAAAACAACCACAGAGAAATTTATGGAAAGAAGAAAGAAAAAGGAACTACATTCCTAAGCTAAACATATTACTCAACTAGCTCAGAAAAGGAAGGAACAACAAATAATACAAACCAGACCAAAATTAGAAAAAGAAAAGAGTAATGTTATATCCCACCATTTCATCCGAATGAAAAGGTGGGATATAGCATTACTCAAAAGAAAAAGGAAAGGAATATAGCATTTTCAAGCTGCAGATCATAGATTAGATAGAATATTCTATGAACTGAGAATCATTATCAGCATCCTACTCTATTTTGAACAGCAATCAGGGTAGCTATGTGGTAAACAAATTAAGGAGAAACAAACGATCCTAACATACATCTGATTTTGGGTTAAAAACAACAAACATTTTCTTAAATCACCACTTATCTCAAATTAATAGAAAATAATTTATTTAATTATATAATTAATATTCTAACACTCGTGAGCTCAAGCTTCCTCGTTTAAAACGAGGCTAAACACATATAATATTTAATTGAAACGAAAAGTAAATAATAAAAATTGAGTTTTGATCTTATGATTAAATTACCAATTATCTTAAAAGAGTAAGCTAATAGGAAACTGGAAATTTAATCATTTTCATTAATATTTTAATACATTCTAACTAGCATTTTTTTTTTTTTTAAGAAGCTAACTAGCAAATTGACGAAGCATTGAATACTATAAAATGTCATAACCCAGATTGCTCCTATGAAAGTAGCCTGTTAAGGTCAAGATTGTTAAGATGACAAAGCGAAAAATAGAAAGATATACTATATTCCCTAAATTTCATAATCATGCGAGTCTAACTCCCAATTAAAATTGATTGAAAAATAAATAAATTTTTTTAAAAAAAATCATGAAATATTGTTTTTTGCCAAAAAAAAACACATACGAAATACGAATTCAAGTTCATACGTACAACAAGTAACTAAAACAAATAAATAAATAATCAAGAAAGGAGAGAAATGGATGAGGAAGAAACCAGACCTGTTTGCCCATCTTGACGACAACGTACGGGTCGCTGCTACGGACGTCGCGGACGGCGAGATTGACGCCTCGCTTGACGCGGATTCTGAGGAGCCCCAGCAGACTTTCCATTAGAGACGGTTTGGCATTCGACGACCGCCCGCCAGTCGATGGAGTTGTTGGTGGTTCCGTCATTTCCTTCGATCTCTCTCCTCCCTCTTTATACAAACGCCCAACCCTTCCGATTCACGTCTCGACCCCACAAAATTTATTATCAATTTTGTTTTTTTTTAAAAAAAAAAAAAAAACAAATTATATTATATTATTGCGATCGTGAATAATACAAAAAGACACGGACAACAACGTAGGTTGTAAGAAAAAAAGCTCTGGCCCACCTGCTCTTGATCTTGATATTGATGAACTACCGGGTCTTTTTCTATTTTACTGTTTTTTATTTAAAATATATATATAAATTTTTTTTTTTCAATTTCGGGGGGATTAATTTTGGTTGGGGCCGACGGGAGGGAGAGATTGAAAGTGAGAGGAGTCTTTTGGGTGAGGGGTTTTTACTGAGATGAGTTGACCGGGAGATCCGGTAGGCAGTCGGAGAACAATGGACGGGAATTATTTGTGGACGTTGACTGTAGATGGGGAGCCGTGAACGGCGGTTCGTCTGTCAGAAGAGCAACGTGGCTGCCCCTTACTGGTCTTGTCGTGTGGGTCGTATTCTTTATGAGCACACGTTTTAATTTAATGTTTCCCTTTTCTTTCTTTCTTCTCTTTTTCATTTTGTCAAATAAAACTTTATGGTTTATTAATGCATCTAATTTCTTTTAATAATAAAGTTTATTCAACTTATATATATATATATATTACTAAGCTAGGTTAAAAGATCAACTTTATTTTTGATTTAAAGGCAAAAGGTCCATTTTGGAAATATTGAAGAAGTTGAAACTTTCTCTAGAAAGCTCATAATAGTGGTGAGTAGTTACAAATTACAGATATCCAACCATTAAAAATGCCCTTCTAAGTTCTAACTTTTTTCTGTTTTTAGGAAAGAACATCTACTTTTAAATTATATTTATTGATTTGTGGATAAGAACATTGGGGATTAAAACTTTCCCAAATGCCCTTTTAACTTTTCCGTTTTAATTATATATAAAAGGTTTAAAATAAAGGGAAAAATTCACTTTATTCCCGAAATTTCAGAAATTTTTCAATTTCAATCCCAAAGTTTAAAAATTGAAGGTAATTACCTAATTTTATAGATATTGGATGACGAAAATTAATAATGAAATGTCTGAATTAAAAATTTTTGAAACATTAGGAGATACATTGCCAATTTTTAAACTTTGAGGTTCAAATTGAAAAACTCCTGAAACTTCAGGGAGTAAAGTGAATTTAATCCTAAAATAAATTATGTTTTAACCATGGTTAAATTTATTATTATTTATTTTTTACAAGTGTTGATTTAAGGATTGATCTTTATTATCACGTCATCTCATTTGTATGAAAGTCTACCAAGTATTATTTTTTTATTTTTTTATTTTTTTACAAGTATTGATTTAAGAGTTGATTTTCAGTACCACATCATCCCAGTTGTATGTAAGTCTACTTAATAGCATTACTCTTTCTAAAACTTATACTGCATTTTACCTCTCTAAGATTATTTTTATTTTCCAGTTGAAATGATTATCAAATTTTTCTTATTAGTTTAAGTAAATTCTTATAGCATCCTTTTGGTATATATTTTTCTAAGCAATTACATGTCATTTTATTAGTTTTTGAGTTTGATATCTCACAAATATTTTTTCCAACTTTGCATTTTTCAACAAGTTAATTGGTGGTCAATGCTCTCACACATGCCCTCTTCCTCACCATCCACAAACTTGGAAGAAGTTCTTTTTTTAAAAAAAAAAAAAATTCGAGCAAATCTAATATTAAAAACAACTTAAGTAAAACACTCTACAGAAATAATATCAGACATTCAAAGGGAGACTTTCTCAATAAGACCATGTTCCTCGCTTCGTTTGCTAAGTAATAGATTACTCCATTATTATTATTATTATTATTATTATTATTTGTTTCTAATTGGTTTTTTGTCTTTGTAAAACAATGACATTGTAGAGCTTATCCATGTGCATAATAGAAAATCCTTTTTCCCCATCGCTGTCAGATTTCCATGTGATTTATGGGCCATGGGTTGCACAAAAGTCAATAGATTGGTTAAGGTGATTCCTTCAAAGGACCCATTTGCTGAACTTCTTGTTTTGTTTTTGTCGCCCTCTCATTTTCCATTATTAAAACAAAAATATTAACAAATATTTTAAAATATAAAATATTTAACACTATTTTTACATTTATGTAATATGAAAACAGTTTTTAAAATAAATAACAAAACCACAATCCAAACGTATTGACATTGGGGCTGTTTGTTAAACCCCTCGACATCCTCCGGCAGTGTTCATATTTTTTGTTATAAAAAATATAAATAAATAGAATAATGATTGGTATCGAAAATTAAAAAAATTGTATCGAAAAGTATAAAAAATTTTGTTTTGTTGTGATTTTTAATTTAAATGATATTAAAAAAATAAATGATATGATATAAAAAAGTAAAAATATTTTAATGTTAATTTTTTTAAAAAAATAAAAATAAAGTGAATAGGGTTTAATGTCCAACAATATTGGTGAAATAAATGCACATTTAATGTCCAACAAAGGAATTGGTCGACAAAAGTAGATAAGCAACTAAAGTCCTCAAAGTGTAGCTCAATCGATTGTGAACTATGTCTCATGAAACAGATGTCACTAGTTCAGATCTCCCTTCCTTCTTCCCTTGTGTGGACATGTCAAAAAAAGCAACTAAAGTCACATTTAAAAAAAAATCTCCCTTTATGTTCCTTTAGAACATTTATAGCAGTCTCAGCAAATTTTACTCACTAAAATAACCAGAAGCACACGTTTCTCTCTATTTTAGCAGCGTCACTATTTTAACTATCAACTTTTACTATTTTATTTAAATATTTTTTTTTCAAATACTTCTTTATATTTGTTTTTCACTTTTTCAAAGAATATGGGAGGAAAGAGAAAAGTTATATTATTTTTTATTCATTTTGTGAGTGAATAGTATTCACTAAAGATAGCGAATACTGGTTACTTTGGGTTAAAATAGTGAGGCTGAAAAAGGAGAATTTTAGTCATTTTTATTAAATTGTTTCACCAAAATAATCAAAAAAAATAGTTTTGATGAGGCTACAATAAATGCTCTTAAGTGGTGTAGAAGTTGAGCCTACCGGGCATGTTTTGTAGGGCTGCCCTGCAGCAAAGGTTATATGGAATATATGCGGTAGCAAGTTCTAAAAAATGGTGCATTGAACATAAGGAATTTGTGTTTATTGTAAAGGAGCTTTTTGGACATTTGGATAAGGAGGAAATAGAGCTTATGGCGGTGGTGGCTAGGAAGTTGTGGCTACGACGGAATGCTGTGGTCCATGGGAATTCTATTAGCCCTTCTACCAGAGTGGTAAGCCATGCTCCTGACTCTTTGAAGGACTATCAAGATGCCAATGTATCCCAACATCGGTAAAAATAAATAAATAAATAAAAAAATCTCAAAACCGTGTTTTAAAGAAAGCTAAAAAGATTAGACCTTTTAAAATAGTTCTTTATACTTTTGGACAAAGTTTTCCTCCAAATTGAGTTGGAAGAATTTTTTTCAACTTAGTCTATAAAATTGACATGTGTCCATTTTTTAATAATATGTGAGATGCACATGAGTTTTTAATAAAATTTATTCAAACTTTATCTCTATTATTAAAAAAACATGTATATCTCGCATGTTAAGGAACACATCACTTTTGATAAGTGATAGGGAGTCAAACAAATGAACCAGAAAATTTTTTAAACTGACATGACAGATCGTGAGTCACAAACAAAGGAGAGAGAATTACATTTTTTTAATTTAAAAACTCTTGCCAGTTAGAAAATTTTTCTAGGTTTATTTGTTTAGCTCCCTAACACTTCTCATCACTTTTATAGACCACGATAAAAGAAATTCTTCCAACTCAATTTGAAGGAAAACTCTGTCCCACTTTTTTTAATAAAAAAAAAAAAAAAAACTTTATTTCTTAGTGTAATTCCAATCAAGCGTTAAATCAGTATGAACACTCTCCAACAAAATTGAATCCCTTCCATATGAAGAATCACTCATAACTCATAAGTCATAAAGAATGTTTCAAATAAATCACTTTAAACCCATTGAAGAGATTTGGAGAGCCCACCTTCCAAAGGAATTGGTCAGCAAAAAGTGGTAAGTTTTCAAAAATCAATGACGTGAAAAGGTTGTCATGTTCATCACCCTAGCTTTGACTCCATGACCAAGTCCGAGAAGAAACCAATTACTCACAACCTTCTTCAGGAATCATTTGGAAATGGTCAGCCGTCGTACAAATCGGGGTCTATTAAGTCTTTGGAACAATCTCAACCTAAGTGACCTAAGAAAAGAGTAATGCTATAAATTATATCCCATAATATTAATGTAACAGTTTCAATTACTTATTGGATTAGTCATTGTTAAAAATAATAATAATAATATTGATTAAGAGCTTGTTTGGGTGTACGTTTAAGCGGTCTAAAAGTGAGTTTAACACTGAAAAAAGTATCTGTTTTGTAAAAAAAAAATAAAAGCGTTTTTAAAGGTCTAAAAAACTAAAAAATGACCAAAACATACTGCCAAAAGCTTAAAAATGCATTTTTTAACTTAAAAACTCTATTTCTCAAATACAATCCTAAACATGTTACAAAAGAAAAACTCATACATAATCTGTTGAGCTTTTGGGACAAAGTGACTATCAACAATAAAATCAACAAGGCATTGAATCATTCGTTGAGCAAGTTAATTTTATCCACCAGATTATGTGGGAAAAACCTGTGAAACAGCGATGAGTTATTTTACGATCAAGATTTTATTTTATAGATTTAATGACATCCATCACAGTAAAATATATTGCTACATTATTTAAAATTTTAAATGATGTGGCATTTTGTACACTAATAAATCTGTAAAATAAAATATTGGCCATGAAATAATTTTTCTCAATTTTAAGTAAAATGAAGAAAATCCTTGTAAATCTTTTTTTTTTTTTTTTTTTTTTTTAATCAATTTAAGAGAAAGGGGAAAGAAAATATTACAACATACAAAAAAACAAATAAAGGTAGGCAATCCAAACACGAGTCCCAAAACAACTATAAAATAGTGCAAAAAAAAAAACTCAAAATTATTAGAAATATGTAAAATAAATGACTCGACCCATTGGGTGAACTAAAGTCACCACAAAAGGTATAACAACCTTTACAACAACGACTAAAACAAGCGAAAAGATGCATCACAACAAAGAAAATAACAATGCCACATCAATTTTGAAAAAGTGAAAGAGAAAAAAAAAAAAAAAAACTTGTAGCATTACCGCTGCCTTCTCCATCTTTGGCGGGACAACAAGATTCATATAACTATCAATTAAACAAGTTATATATATATATATATATATATAATTCGGCCCATTAAACTCCGGCCCAGTCCGCCATTCTCAAATTCCCCAATATATATAATCCGGCCCATTAAACTCCGGCCCAGTCCGCCATTCTCAAATTCCCCACATTCCCGCGCTTGCCTCTGCGCAGACACCAAAGCAAAAATGGAAGATGAACAAGAGCCGTGGGAGGTACTAGACGTTGACGATTCAGACCTCCGCTCTCTCCTCCGCCCCTGCAACACCAGCCTCCACCGCCAAACCTCTTCCCCGAAATCCCCCAATCCCGCCTCTACTTCCTCCAAACAACAACAACCGTTCATCCACCGCTGCTCTCAAACCCTAACTTCCCAATCCCACCACTCCAAGTCCCCGTCCCCGCTACCCGCTTCTCCTAGACTCATTCCGGGCCCTGCTGGAACTGTCCAGGCCGCAATGCACCGAAGAACCCACCACAATCAGGCCCTTTTGCACCCGGAAGAGGAACCGGTACCTACTCAGGAGTATATAAGGAGGGTTGTCGAAAACGGTGATCATGCCGATGCCGACGATGACTTCGCGAGCGATCCGTGGCTTTGCGCTCTGGAATTTCTCCGCCGTGAAGGTTTTTGTTTTGAATTTGATTTCTGATATTTTTATTGGATTTGAGAATGTGAATTGGTGGTTTATGGGTTAATTGGGGGGTTTTCGATTTTTAGGTACGGTGGGGACGCCTTTGGACTCGATCAAAAATGGGCCAAAAAATGCTGGGAGAGTGGCTCAGGTATTGTTAATTGTGAGTTTCTACTATCAGTCTGATTTAGGAGACAAATGTGTGAAGTAGAAACCGTTTGGATTTGTTTGGTTGCCGAGAAACCGCCGGGAAATGAGGCCCAGTGATTTTAAACTATAAAAGAATGCAAAACCGACGTAAAAATTGGGTTTGGACCCGCTTTTCCTCTGTAGTGTTGTGCAATATGTGGGAAAGTTGATACTCCAGTTGGTGGTTTGTCTTGATTACAGTGTGAAGTGTTGCTGACAGTTTGTCTGTCTGCTCAGTGATCTGTTAGGGGAGTTTGTAAAGTGTATAGCAGTATAATTTTCTGTTTCTGCTATATAGTTAGTTTGCTGTTTAGGCTGTTGTAGGCGTGGGACCTTTGGGCCTGCATCTTTTTGTGATATGTAAATCCTTTACTAAATATGGTTGGAGGTAGATGATTTTTGTTGCGTTTGTATATTATGGATGCTGTTGATGCAGAGGCTGTAAGGGTTCTGCTTTCAGGTGTTTTTGCAGATTTACCAATTGATGGTGTTTGTTGTAGATGATTTCAGGTGTTTGGTATATTTTGAAAGTTTGCTGCAGGATTGTTGAGTAGGTTCAGGTTTACCTGTTTCTGGTTTTGATGTGTAAATTTGTTGGCTTATATAGGTGGTTGCATAGTTTGGCTTCTCCTTACTGTATAGTTTTTGTGTTCAGGAGACATGAATGTTTTCTGGAGCTTCTGGCTAAAAAATAGCTAGAGTGCATTGTAATCATTGTTGATATATGAAAGATTTACTCATTCATCAAAAAAAAAACGGAAGTAAAATACTCACTAATTTTTTAGATGATTGTATGAATCTTTGATGTTAAGCCTTTTATATACGCTTTTTTGCCCTTTTCCCAAATAAATTAGCAACCATTTACATATAGGCTTCCTGATTGTAGTATCTTTGAAATGCACAATTGATTTATTGAAAATTGGATTAATTATCTTTTAAGTTTGTCTCAGATTATAATTTTGTGGCTGCTTGTAATTAGGTTGTTGCCATAATCAAATCGTGCTCCCCCAATGGTCATGGTGATATGATGGTGACTCTGAAGGTAAAGCACTAGAACGCGACTTTAAATGCAATGGCCCATGGGTATTTCTCTTTTGCCTTTAGTTTTTGACTTTATGTGGATATGAAGTATTACTGATGTGACCCAAATTTTAATTTCAGGATCCTACAGGTACAATCGGTGCTAGCATCCACCGCAAAGTTCTTACAGAGGGAGAGTTTGGGAAGGATGTATCTGTTGGCGCGGCTTTAGTATTCCTGAAGGTTTGATTTTGTTCTTTCAGAAAATTCGAAGTATTTTGTTTCATGAATGTGTAAATCTGCGTTTCTATCTTATCTGGATTAAAAGTAGTGTTGAATTTGAAGCTATGGGGATGTTGTCGACATTGCTGGATTGGTTAAAGCGTGTTTTCAATTTTTCTTTATTTATATATTTGCAGGTTGCCATGTTCTCCCCTTCACGCTCTTCTCATTACCTGAATGTAACACTAAGCAACTTGGTCAAGGTACATGTTCTTTCTGGTGTTTACAATGAGCTAAGTTATTACAGGTTCTCACAAAAATGAAAGAAATTCTGGAGGATTTGGGGATTATGGTTTGGCCACATCCATTTCTGTTTCCAGTTTCTTTGACATATTATAGGACATTAGTTGCTTGATTCTTTATATTTTTTGAACATTGGATGTGCTTGGGCTAAATGTTCGGTTCGTGCATATCCCCAGTATGCGATTTCTGCTGTATAGACAGTAAAGGTTGGAAAACTGGTTAGTGTAAGTAGTAACATTACAAAAAATTGGGATGGGAAGCATTGTATCTTTGACCTTACAGCATTGCTCACTCATCCCTTTGCTATATGTCATTTCCCTCAGGCTGTTGTGTATGGTCACTGGTCTGGCTTGGGGTAAAGCTCTCTTAGGGTACTGCCTGGTGGTGATGCGAGTTTGTCATTTTTTGGGGCATAGATATCTCACAAAACTGAAGCTTGGACTGCAAAGACACCTTACATAAACAAGAACTTCTACTGTTATAGTCTTATCTTTTTCTTATAAGTGTTTATTCCATTTCAAAGATCTAAGCAACATCCATTTTGAGTCTGCTTTACATTTTTAAAAAATGCTCCATTTGTGTACCCTGATAGCAAATATTAACTTTACAGGTTATCCCAAAGGATAGTGTACCTCCATTAAAACAAAAATATCCTGCATCGTCAACCAAACATGGAGCTCCTGTTTCTGGTATGTGGTATTCTTTGTTCTAGTTACCAATCTTGATTTCTCAGTTTGAGGCAGAGGCAGCAGAATTGTTTAGTGTATCTCACTGTCCATTTATCCTCTTTCTTTACATAACAGAAAGCAGTGAAAAGTCCTGGATGCCACAGGGGACGTCTTCTCTATTGCAGGAAAGAACTGAAGGAATCATGAATTGCCTTAGACAGACTTCTAAGTTGGGAGAAAGTGCTCCTAATGATATTGTAGAGAAAGAATCCTTGTTAATGAGATTGGGTATGGCCAATAGAATCACTAAAGTAGCTTCTAGAGAGGACACCATTTGTATTGACCAAGAAATTGTGATGAGTGAGGAGCCCAACCCTTATAAACAGAGTAAAGGAGGCAATCCATCCTGCAACATCCAAGGCCGCAGTGACACAGCAAACTTGGTTGATGTTCCTGATGATGATGAAGAAAGTGGAAGGGCAAATGAAGTGAACAAGAAGAGGCACCCACTAATTTCGAGAACTTCACTCCCACAGTGGACGGATGAACAGCTGGATGTGCTTATGGAATTTGACTGAGGAATGATGGGCCTTTACTCTGGGATTTTTTTTTTTTTTTTTTTTTTTTTTTTTTTTGTTAAACAACACCCCCACAACACCCCATTCCCAAACACTATTCATTTCATTCCCCAAAAAAATTAACATCAAAATATTTTCACTTTTATATCTCATCATTCATTTTTTATATCACATCATTTATTTTTTGCTACTATTCAAATAAAAAAATCACTACAAAACAATTTTTTTTTTTTACTTTTTAATACCACTTTTTTAATTTTTTATACCAATTATTATTTTCTTTTTTTTTTATTATTATTTTTTGTGAACAGTGCTGTGGAAAGGCTATGTTGTTTGTCAAACACTACCTCTATTACTCTATTACTGGTGAAGTCGATCTACAAAGTGTACATATTACACGTTCTTGAACTGGTTTCATATATGGTAAATACGCCTTAGTTTTGTGAAACTTTCACAGAAATGTTGTGAATCTGCATTTAATTTTGGTTGCCCTACTCTTTTATTGAATATGCTATTTTGTACATGATATCTAGAAACAAAAGTGGTGTGCCGATTAATTTTAGCTAACAAGTCTGTTGATATCATGTCAGACCCTTAGATCAAATCTTTTCTTTATAAGGAATTACAGAGTTTTCTAAGATATAGAGGAAAATTATAGTGCAAGTTAAATGTTAAATCCAAAGGATGTAAGAATCCCCTCAATTCCATCGTATGACAGTTTTCTTCTAAATTGAGTTGGAACTAGGAATAAGAGTCATTTGTATCTCAATCACCCGAGCACCTCTTACATATAGCAGAATTTAAGCAATTGAATATGTGGGTAGTTATCAAATAGGAGCAAGTGCACTTCGTTTGTTAATGTGTTTTGAAAGTTTGATGCGACATGTAAAAACAGTTTTTGGTGTTTTATATTTTGAGTTATTTGTTAATATTTTTATTTTGATAAGAGTAAACAAAAGTGAGAGGGAGAATGGTTTAACAAACAAAGCATTGCATCATGTTGATTTATTGCAACATTCATTTCCAGGGCCAAAAACCTACCAATATGTCTAGCTATCCTTATAGAGATCCTAATCCAAATCTAATAATTAAGATTCCTAATGATAAATAAATAGTAATTTTAATAAGATCACAAATCATCAACAAGTGTTTTACTTCTGTGTTTTGATAGTAAAAATTTACTCATTCATCTAAAAAAATAAATGTTTTTCTTTGAATTAAAAGCTTATTTTGAATTAAATCGGAGACGTTATCATCCAAATCACACATTTAAGGAATGATTCCTGTAAAAATTAAATTCCACCTTCTCATCAACATATTGGATGAGAAGAACATAAAAAACTCAACTGTCGGATTTACCACCTAATAACTCATTAATGAATAACATGAACACATTAATAAAAAAATATAATAAAATAGGGTAAAGAATACTTAACCCCCTCAAATTACCACCCAATAACAATCTATCCCCCCAAACTTTCAATTACGACAACTTATTCCACAAACTACCAAAACAATGACAATATACCTCCAAATGCTAGCAAAATGACGAAATTACTCTTATAGAATTTTCAATAAGACAAAAATAAACTTAAAAATTTGAAAATAAAAAATTAATTTTTAGTATTTTTGTTTTCATTTTAATAAGGGTAATTTTGTCATTTTTTAAAAATTGAGCGTATATTGTCATTGTTTTGGTAGTTTAGGAGGTAAATTGTCGCAATTGATAGTTTGGGGGGTAAATTGTCATTAGAGTAGTAGTTTGAGGGGGTTAAGTGGACTTTACCCAATAAAATAAAACTCAACATTCTGGAAACAACCAAACCATCCTGTTTTTGGTATTTTACACAAAATTAACTTTTATTTCATTAATTCAAATTCCTAGCATTTACTCCTTTAAAAATTACTCCTAGCCCATTTGTAGCCGCCCCTCTCTCTTTTCCCTTCATTTTCTCTCAACTCTGATATTTTCTTACATTCTTCCAAAAAAACTCAAGAACCCTAGCACTCCATATTCTCTCTCTCAAGGATCTCAAGATTGAAGTTTTCTCATCCCTAAATCCACTTGCACGTAAGTATTTAATTTTTCTTGTTCTCTTCGAATCTTTTTTATGCAAACATATTAGTGAAATTGTGTAGTGATGTGTAAAATGTAACCTTACAGAGTAGTGAAGATGATGAATATGGTATTATCCTACCAATGGTGTATGCCCATGACTAGGGCTTCACTCTATCCTGTTGCTACACTTAGTTCTTATACCAAGAAGACCAGCCTTTGCTTTTCTACTCCATTGATTCTTCGGCGCCGAAAGATGCCTTCTATTACTGGATCATCATCATCAGCATTATTGGCATCACCTTCAGACGCTGCCCATTTTTCTGATGAGTCACATCCATTGATGATGATAGAACCGGACAAGGCGGACGAAAATATCTGGAGTATGTGCCGTTTTTATGACTATGTAAACAACAAGGTTGGAAATATCAATACTAAGATCCCTGAAGAGGTTGATGATGCAATATGCGTCGGGTCATCTCATGGCTGGCTGGCTTATGTCTCCCGTGTCAACTGTTCAGTTTTCCTTTGGAGTCCCTTCACCACCTCTCCAATCATCTGGCTTCCTTCCATTCATACGCTACCCTTTGTAAAAGTTATACCTTGTGAAGAGTTGGATGATGATGAACATGAAGATGGTGATATAAGTGCATATGATGACGATTTTTCCTCCGATTTTGGGTTCAAAGTTGAATTTGAAGATCAAAATAGATCCCACAGATACCGTACCATGTCTCCAAAACTCTTGAGTTTAGATATCATACAGAAGATTGTTTTGTCGTCTGCTCCAACAAGTGATGATTGCATCGTCGTGGCTCTTCCTATTTATAAGAATCGTCACAGTATTGCTTTTTGTAAACCTGGGGACAAATCATGGACCTTTGTAGAGCCACCGCTTGAGAAATCTTTCCACCTTATAGATGTCGTACATTTCAAGGACCAATTGTTCTATGCTGTGTCTTTTTGTGGACTTACTTTATACGCTTATGATCTTGCTGATCTTTCTTCTCCAAAGAGTTTTCTTCTCGAAACTTCTTTCGACTTTGAACCCTTTCCCTCACTTGAAGAATACAAGTGGAGTTGGAACAAAGGTAGATATTATCTGGTCGAATCATTAGGTGATCTTCTCTGGGTTCGTAGGCTTATTACTAATAAACTGGATGAAACTGACAAATATACATTTTCTGATGATAAAATATTTCCCGACCAGACAGTCAAGTTTGACGTTTATAAGCTGGATTTCTCTCGGAATGCATGGGAATTTACTAAATGCATAGGTGAACAAGCTTTATTTTTAGGTACGAACCAATCTCTATCTCTCTCTGCTCGAGACTTTCCCAATTTGCAACCAAATCAGATACACTTCGCCGATGATTCTCTTACAATACATAAGAAATATCCTACTTATGGGGGCCATGATTCTGGTTGTTATGAGCTAGAAACATCGACACTTTATTCTTTCAAATTTGGTCTCTCTCTGCTCGAGACTTTCCCAATTTGCAAGCAAATCGGATATATTTCACCGGTGATTCTTTTACAATACTTAGGAAACATCCTATTTACAGGGGAGTCCCCCATTTTGAAATTTAAGAGCTAGGAGGATCTGCAGTTTGTACTTTCAGATTTTGTGGCACCAAGATTCTACCACTAGAAAGGTTATGCGCAATTTTCATTAATATCCTTCATTATATTGCCTTCTCATTTAAAGATCAAAGGTTCTACACTCACTTATCCTGATATATATATATATATATATATATATGATCTCCATTATCTTTCAACTTATGTTTTTTTTGTTTTTTTTTTGGGGGTGGTTTGTTTGTGTGTTGCATTGTTCAAACGGGTTGTATATTCTATATAATTGGGATTAATTTTCTTGATCTTTTACTAGAAATTTATTCTCTTATTGGTTATTTTGCCCCTTTACCAATTGACTTTTCAATATATTGTTAGATAACCAATTTATATTGTTGAGATATTTCTCTATTTTTGGAAGTTTAAATGACTTTTGCCTTGGCTTTTATGTTTGATAAAGGAAACATATAGGACAACCTTGTGTTCTTTAAGGAGGGAAGACACCTCTATTTAATAAAATAATGTTTGGCTGTCGACCTTTCCACTAACTGAAAGATTCTTTCAAATGTCAAAAGGATTTCCCTTTTCCAAGCTTTCATCTCATTTTTCACTCATCTCCGTATAATAAATGGATAAATCTACTACTGAATTTGTATGAGACCTACATGAGTCCACAAATCCAATAGTGAATGAATTGAATTTGCATAAAAAGATGATTGAAAGATAGTTGAAAGAATAACGTGTAACATGCCTCTCTTAATAAACAAGCTTAACTTTATGTGTCAATCTAGCACTTGAGAAGCAATCCATGTGCTTCTTAATAAACAAGCTTAACTTTATATGTCAATCTAGCATTAGAAAAGCAATCCATGGTCTTCGGCAGATGTAGGTAGTTATACGATTATAATGACGTGACTGTGAAAATTACTCATTTATTTTACAAGCCATTGTTAATATAAAAGTTGTTTGCCACATCATCTTTGGTAGCCATATAACAGTTTATTAAATCGCATTCCTCATTTCTCACTCCATAACATGGGAGGCTCCCCAATTGGAGGGACAATGCTCCCAAAAAAGTTTAGCACTTGTATTTTTTTCTTATGATCTTGGCTTGATACATTTTGAGGCTTACGGTGACAAATTTAAGTGTGGCATTTTTCTTATTTTTAAATTTTAATTAAATATTACTTTAATACGAAATTATTTTGTTTACTTTTAATAACAAATTTATTTAGAGCATTCTCAATGAATGAGCCAAATGGTATTTTTATCTAAAATGGCTAATCAGATTTGTAAAAAACTGTCCACAAGGTGTAGCTCAATCGGCTGTGAACCACGCCTCATAAAGCGGAGGTTACTAGTTTGAATCTCCCCCTCCCCCTTCCCTTGTGTGGACATGTCAAAAAAAAACAAAAAAAGATTTGTAAACCCCACCCCCCCAAACATTAGGTTAGCCAAAAAAAAAAGCAAGATAAACATTTGATTGGATTAGCAAAATAAAAAATAAAAAGACACATGTAGCAACACTTTTCAATGGAGCCATTTTATTTTTTATTGTTTCTCTCATATGTTTTCTCTTTTTCCCAAAACTTCTCCCACTTTTCAAGGGATCATTGCGAGAATATTCTTTCACAATTTTTAATAAAAATATATTAAAAAGATATTTAAATGATATAGATAAAAATAAAATGCTAATCATTTCTTAGATTCAATTATTTTTTTTCTATTTTTCTCCTTTTTTTTTTCAAGTTTTTCATGTCCATACGACTTGAATAATGAAATAGAAGAAGAAAAAAAAATGAAAAGTTAAAAAGAGAGTACTTTGTAATTGAATAAAATGCTTGGAGGCTTTCCATCTTCTAAGCATTTTTAATCTTTCTCATTTTGAACGACATGTTAAATGTAAAAGAGAATAAAAATTCCTCTTCCTTTACCTTTTTTGGAATTTCAAATTCAGACTGTCTATTTTTCATTTTTCATTTTCCTAGGGAATGGAACATGGCTCCAATCAATTTTTAATTCGTTTTCTTTCTTTGCCTTGTTTCACAGGTTTTATGGCTGTGAAGCTCGATATGAGCAAAGCCTATGATAGGGTGGAATGGGGTTTTTTAGAGGCGGTGATGAGACGGATGGGATTCAATGAACGGTGGATATCACTTATTATGATGTGTGTCACATCGGTGAAGTATTCGATCCTTGTAAATGGGAAGCCTTGCGGGTTGATCACCCCGTCTAGGGGCATTCGACAAGGAGATCCCATATCACCTTATCTCTTTTTAATGTGTGCAGAAGCTCTAAGTGCTATGATCACCCAAGCAAATCGTACAGGTGTATTGTCAGGGATCCCAACCTCGAAGAAAGGCCCGGAGATTAGCCACCTCTTTTTCGCAGATGATAGTCTATTGTTTTGCAGGTCAAATGTGCATCAATGGAATCAGTTATCATCTATTTTACATCTATACGAGATGGCGTCGGGTCAAAAAATGAACACAAATAAAACGGCTATATTTTTTAGCCGGAACACTTCTTCTAGTGAGAGAGCCCAAGTACAGGGGTTGGCAGGAATTCCTGTTAGTCAAAATTTTGACAAATATCTTGGGTTGCCGGCCTTAGTGGGGAGGTCACGTACACGAGCTTTTAAAAGCATCAAGGATCGAGTATGGAACCGGCTTCAGGATTGGAAGCTTAAATTCTTGTCTCAAGCCGGGAAAGAGATTCTATTAAAAGCTGTGATTCAAGCCATGCCAACCTATAGTATGAGCGTATTTCAACTCCCAAAGGTATTATGTTCCGAGATAAATTCACTTATGATGAAGTTTTATTGGGGCCATAAGGAGAGAGATAAACGGATCCATTGGTTGAGTTGGACTAAAATGAGCTGTTCTAAGGCGAACGGAGGCTTAGGCTTTCGAGACCTTAGATGCTTTAATAAGGCTCTCTTGGCAAAGCAAATATGGCGGCTGTGGAAAAATCCAGACAGCTTAGTAGGGAGAATAATGAAAGCAAAATACTATCCCAATTGCTCGGTACTTGAAGCGTCTTGTGGGAAAAAGCCTTCATTTACGTGGCGTAGTATACAAAGCTCTTGTGACCTTGTAAAAGAAGGGCTGCTTTGGCGAGTTGGCAATGGACAAAAAATTCAAATCTGGAAGGATCGTTGGATCAACTCACCATCCACTTTTCGAATTGCATCTCCCCCACGGGTACTTGCTGAGACAGCAACTGTAAGTGCTTTGATAGATACACATACTAAGTGGTGGAATTTAGCCTTGCTGGACCAGATGTTCACTCAAGAAGAGATCCTTGCTATCCGATCACTTCCTGTGAGTCTTACTGAGCAAGAGGATGTCCTCATATGGAGGGGAACAGCAAAGGGGGTGTTTTCTGTTCGGAGTGCGTACCATATTCAGAAAGACAGAGAATTGCTGCATTCAGCTGGAGGATCTGGACAGCATCATAATCACCCACTATGGCGAATCCTTTGGAATCTTTCCATCCCCCCTACAGAAAAGCAGTTTCTATGGAGAGCATGCCACGACTCTCTGCCAACTAGAGCAAATCTTTGTTCTCGCAAGGTGTTAACGGATCCTAGCTGCCCGATATGTGAACGAGCCCCTGAAACGATATATCATGTCCTATGGCAGTGTCCTGCAGCACGTGATGTTTGGAGTGCAGGTTGTCCCTGCTTCCAAAAAAGTTCCTTCGAAGGTCCTGAGTTCCTGCAGGTTGTTGAAGGGATGTATAACAAATGTGATCAATTGGAATTTCTCCAATTTGTGGGTATAGCAAGACGTATATGGCTCCGGCGAAATGACTTCATCCACAGCGGGACTTTTCTGCACCCGACGTCACTCCTTCAACATGCTATCCAAGCGACAGAGCAATTTCAGAAACTGATGGAGCGAAGAACTTCTGAAGGGGTAGCAACCGAAACTATCTTGCCGAGAATGAGTGTGTGGACAGCGCCGCCAGCTGGCTGGTTTAAAGCCAATTGGGATGCCGGGGTTGATGTCAAGCAGGGATGCGTGGGATTGGGGGCTGTTGTACGTGATCATCAGGGGAAGATGTGGGCAGCTAGCTGCCAGACACGACAGGGACCCCTGGATCCATCAGCGGCAGAAGCCATGGGAGCTATAATGGCAGTGCAGCTGTGCAAGGAATTGGGCCTGCAACGTGTTCAACTGGAAGGTGATGCCAAAAATGTGATTGAGGCAGTCAATTCCGAAAATACTGATGATAGTAGCAGGGGACAATTGACAGCTGACATACATTCTTATTTACGTCCAATTCGGGAGTGGGAGATGAGATATGTACGTCGTGATGGGAACAAGGTGGCTCATGCCTTAGCTAGGATGGCAATTAAGGACAATGTACACATGGTGTGGTTGTATAACCCACCAGAATGTATTAGTGAATTTTTGCAAGCAGACATCTCTGCTTTGCAAGCTATGCAATAAATATATGGCATATGCCATTTGCTCAAAAAAAAAAAAGAATGAAACATTCATCTTCTTAGCATTTAATCCAATATTCAAGAAGAACTTTAATATTCTTTCATTATCTTTATTTAATGCTGTCGAATTTTTAATCCCTGTTTGAGGAGAATCAATTTTTAATGCTACTGATTTTTTTCCCCATTTTGAACGTGCAAAGGAGATGAATGGTTTTTTTCCCACCTTCTTAGCATTTAATAGCATTTATTTAATGCATCAATTTTTTTAAGCCTTATTCAATTGAGCAGCATTAAAAATTGATTCTCTAAGTCCCAAAGTTTCATTCTTGAAACAAGGCGTAAATTTATGTGGCACAAAGAATTTGGCACTTGTTTTCCTCGCTTCTATGAAAACAATTAATTTGGATCTTTCCATTTCATTCTCCAGTTAATTATAGTGGAGGGGCAT
The DNA here is from genome assembly GCF_901000735.1 of Corylus avellana. NCBI lineage: Eukaryota > Viridiplantae > Streptophyta > Magnoliopsida > Fagales > Betulaceae > Corylus > Corylus avellana. The sequence continues at coordinate 23,133,828 of NC_081546.1, forward strand.
TTTTGTCTTCTCAAAAAGTGAAAAGACAAACATACCCCTCCACTATAACTACCTGGAGGTTTTTTTTTTTTGGTAGTTTTTTCATTTATTTTAGGGTTAAATGCAATTTTAGTATATGTGGTAAGGCCCAAAATCAAACAGATCCCTCGGTTTCAAAAAGTGTCACAAGCGGTACCTGTGAATATTGAAAAGACACACTTAGTACTTCCGTCCATGATCCGTCCAAAAATTTAACGAAACTACACCTCAATACGCTTAAAATGGCAACACCTATCCCAGATGCCACATATAAATGCCAAATCAGCAGATTGGCTGATGTGGCATTATATTATAAGTGGTACTTATGTTTTTGCTACCACATATGCTTAAAAAAATAAAAAAAGAATGAAACAAATAAAATTTTTAAAAAATAAATTAAACTTTTTAATAGGGGTGTCAATACGGTTACAGTTAGCGGTTATTAGCAAAAAAACGCTAACTGTAACCGCCTTAGCGGTTATTAAATTTCACTAATCGCAACCGTAACCGCCTAGCTACTAACCGCCGATTAGCGGTTAGTAAAACATGTAACCACCCGCTATAACCGCTTTTCAAAATTAGGCGTTTTGGGCTTTTTTGGGCTTTCTCAAAATAAATATATAACCAATTTTCAGTTTTTTTTTTTTTTTTTTAATCACTGTAGCTATGGGTGAAATTTAAAACCGCCTAACCGCTAACCGCTATAACCGTTAACCGCTAACCGCCTAACCGCCTAACTGCTTTAAAAGCGGTTAGTAAAAACCGCTAACCGCCTAGGCGGTTGCGGTTAGTAAAAACCGCTAACCGCCTAGGCGGTTGCGGTTAACGGTTAGTGGGTTTTGAAAATCCGCTAACCGCTTTTTTTTAAATATATATATATATAATAACAATAAGTCGTGAGTTTATGAACTTTTTTTGGTTGATTAAAATGGGCCTCAAGCTTCAAGTTTAACCATGTTGGTTTTTTTTTGTTGCTTGTGAGTTTATAAACTTGTTTATGTTTTATTTTATTTCTATGTGTGAGTTTATGAACTTGCTTGTGAGTTTATGAACTTGTTTGAGTTTATGTATAAGACTACAAGTGAAGTGATGATTTTGTTGTAATTTTATTTGTATATTATATGATGTGTAGATTTGTAGAAGGTGGCCAACAAGATTTTGGTATATAACAATTTTTAATGCTAAAATGGCCATGAAAAGGAAAAAACAAAATGTTTAAAATGAGCAAAAAAAATGTTTAAAGTGAGCCCAAAACCGGCCCAAACTCGGTCCAAAACCGGCCCAAAATCGGTCCAAAGAAAAAAGCCCAAAAAAGCGGTTAGAAAAAAACGGTTATTCCAAAGCGGTTAACCGCTACCCGGTTAGCGGAGGCGGTTAGTAATTTTTACTAACCGCCTAGGCGGTTGCGGTTAGCGGTTTTAGCCACTAACCGCTAACCGCAACCGCTATTTCACCCCTAACTGTAGCATTTTTACCTTATTTGTTTTTTGCATTTTTAGTGTCTTCTTGGGCCAAATTGCTATAAAAAGTGCCCATATTGAAAAATCAAAAATATTTGACCCCAAATTTACATTTACTTGTACTTTAAAAAAAATTCCTTAAATATAAATCATAACATGTTAAAATTTAATATGATTAACTTGAATAAAATATTTGAATTGTCATTGAATCATATGATTAAGTATTGATCTTAGACATTTATATTATTCATATGCATATATGTATAATTATAATTTATAACATATATAGACTTATAAGTTTATAACATACATTGGAACTAAGTCTCTATGTACTTAATTGTTATATTAGTATGAATTGGTATAAGTTTGACTTTTTTTTTCCCCTAGGAAACCCTAGCTCTCTTCCCAGAGCGCCGCATAGGTAGGGTAAACCCTGGTTTGGGGAGGAGGGAAGGTCGTTGGCTGCCTCCCTCCTCCCCTCGCCCTCTCCGGAGCTAACCTATTTACTTGATGTCCTAGCTCCGTTGCCTCCTCCCTCCCCCTTCGGCTTGTGCGGTTTTTCCTCCTTCTCTTCCGCCCCTTTCTCTTTTTTTGTCCCATTCTCTGGTGTTTTGCCCTTCTCCTTTTGCCATTGTGCCCACCTTGCCGTTCTCCACCATGCTGCCTTTTCCCACTGCCTTCAGTCTCTGCCACGTCTTTTCTGGGTCGGGCTTGGCTTTGGATCGTTTTGTCTTTGCTCGATCTTCATCCTCCGTCTGATCCCCTCGACGTGTGCCCCGCCATCCTGCTCTCCGGATTTGTCCGTGTCCATCCTACCTTTTGATCCGGATCCGTCACTCCGACTATGGTTTGTTTCTGTTATGTTTTGTGGTTTTTCCCCTTTCTTGTTTTTGCCTGTTATTTGCTCTTTTTTTCTCGATGTGTGTTTTTTTTTTTGCTTGTTTGGCACACTTTCTGGGTGCTGCTCATGGGGATTCACTCAAACTCTTCCCCCTGTGCTTTAAGTGTGACGCTAATCTCCTCCGCGCCAGCTTTGCCGCCCACCGTCAGCTGTCTGGTCTTTTCAGGCGTCCCCTCGCAATGAGCTTCCAACGCCACCTTTCGCGTCGGTTTCTGGCCAGCACGCGATCCGCTTCCTTATGGCTGCTGTCATCCGCTTTGTGTGCTTTTCCTGTTGTTTTTCCTGTATTGTTAGCTTCTTTTTGTTGTATTTCAGTTTTTCCCTGTATTTGTTTTTTACTTTCCTGTTTTATTTTCCTATAAGTTTTTTCTTTCCTTTTTTTGCTTGTAATAAGGCTCTGTCCTCTCTCTTTGTTCCGCCCGTTTGTATCTTGATGTTTCTGTGGGATATTTGCTTTGGTCCAGACCCTTGGGTTGTGGATGTAAACGATATCCTGGCTTTCGGGTCGAGGAGGATGAGTTTCGGCTTAAGGGTTCTTTGCTCTCAGGGCCAAGGATCAAGCGCTACATATGCATTGGTTTGTGTCTGTTTGGTGCAGATCTGTGGTTAAACCTATTGAATAGTCATAGGTTAGCGGATGATATGGTCTTTGATTGGACTTGATTGGTTTATTGTAACTTTAGCTTCAGCTATGATTTGCTTCAGATCTTTTTGCTCTGTTTGTAAGAGCTCTTGCTCGCGACTTTTTATCAATGAATGAGTATGGAATGTTTTTTCCCTTTAAAAAAAAAGTATGAATTGGTATACTTATGATTTATGTCATATTATATATGTATAATTCGTTATTATATAATCATATAAATTAAAATGATAATGCATTAATACTTCAATTGTGGTTATAAGTAACACATTGTTTAATCCAATGTCAATTACTTAATTTGATATTATACGAATCACATTATCACTGTACATTAATAATATGATTCACTTTAATAAGTATTTGAATTGTTCTTGAATCATATGATTAAGTATTGATCTTATACATTTATTATGCATAATTGCATATATGTATAATGTATAATTATAAGTTTATAACATACATTGGAATTAAGTCTCTAGATACTTAATTGTTGTATTGGTATGAACTTGCATACTTATGACTTATAAGTTATGTCATATTATATATGCATAATTTGTTATTATATAATCAAATAATTTAATGATCAATTGATCATGTAATATAATCATATAAATTATAATGATAATATATTAATACTCAAATTGTGATTTAATTATCTCAAAAAAAAATTGTGATTTAATAATCAATTGATTATGTTATATGTATAAATATTATTATAATTATAATTATAAAAATATATTATATAAAAAGGCGGTTAGTGGTTAGCTTCTAATCGCCGGCATTGACACCCCTACTTTTTAAACCTAAATGAGAATACCCATTCCTAACTCGACCCTTAACACCCTTAGGTTTCTCGATACGCCGGCTATTTGACCCTTAGGGTTTGCAATACAGACACTATCGTTACTAGGTATACCGACCATTGTTTCATTTCTGGGTACCGGTAGTCGTGTGTTGAGTCATCCACAACAAAAAGTACCAAAGGTCAGGTTGGAGGATTTCGGCTTCGAGGATTTCTGGTTTGAATTGAATACCAATACCCAACTGGATTATTTGTGCCGTTTGTTTTCCTTATGGCGACGAAAGGCGAAGTACGCGCACTACAGGAAAATTGGAGTTGTCGCTAATTAACATTAGCAACGACTATGGTTGTCGCCCCAAGTCGTTGCAAGTAATCTATCGTTAAAGACTAAACATCGACGTCCTTGCATGTCGTCGCTGTTAATAATTATCAGTGACGACAAATGTCGTCACTGATGATGCACACATTAGTGACAACAAATGTCGTCGCTAGATGATGCACACATTAGTGACGACAAAATGTCATTGCTAGATGATTATGCGATCATCAGATCGTTGTCGTCAACATCAAATGCTTTTCTTTTTTGCCGATTATTGTTTTAAATTGTTTGGTATGAATGATCTAAACATAACAATATGTTAGAGCTTATCTCAAGAACTCTTTTTCTAATTAAATATGATAAAAGGTCTGAAACAAAGTTCATTACACATTTTTAAGTGAATAAGTCTCAAAAGTAGGATGAGAAAACTACATAATTGTCAAGTGCTTAAGCAGGTGCCAAAGAAGGTATACATCAACAACAATGTTCCTTGAGAAATTAAACTTCATATGTAGTTAAGCAGGAAAAAAAGGATTACAAAGAAGGCTTCCCAGATGTAAGAACCGATAACTTGTACAACTCATCAATACCATATTGTAACTGCACGGAGAAGAATAGCATATATTAGACAAGAAATTTCCCCAAAGAAAATAGCCGAAACTAAATGAAGCTGTGGAAAAAGAGATGGACTTGGATTATGGAAGCTATAATTTGTCTCCCAAGCTGTGTGTGTGTGTAATTTCCTGTTCCGAATACTTAAAGATAGCAACTGATTTCCGAATACCTAATTCATAATTACTCCACTATTCTGAATAATATATAAAAGAGCTCAACCAGCTAAGAGTAAAGGCATCAAAAACAATAAATCACTCGGATAAATACAAGGATTAAAACAACAATCACCTTCTATAGAGTGGCATGTATTTTGCAATTCGGTATTTCTACAACATAAGAAAGGGGACAAAGAAAATGAATCAAGATTTGTGCAGGGAAAATAAAACCAGGTTACAATACAAGCAACATCTAAACTTGTTAAGAAAACTCTAATACCTAGAGATGAGTTTAATTGATGTATTTCATACAAGACAGATATCGACAGATGTACATCAAAATGGGTGAGCATGCAGTTTACCAAAATAGCTGGGGAGGGAGGGACGGAGGAAGGAACCCCACTAGGTCACAATCATAAAACGCAAGACACAAATAGAAAGTGAAACAACCGTAGGATTCATCATTGACATTATGTGTGGTTTAAAGAAACAAATAAAAACAAAACAAACAAAACAGACCACATAGCCTAAAACATTCCTTCATTTTGGAAAACAAAATTAATTAAAGGATTTGCTAGTATGTCAATCTAGTTGTTGTTTAAAACCAAAGTGGAAGAAGGCTAACTCTGTAATTATACTGGGAGCTAGTGGAAATAGGAATCCCATCCCATGATATACAAACATATATATATAGTTGTAAACCGTTAACTAATATAAGTGAAGCAATAATGAAAAAACCAAAACACAGAAGGAAGCTAAACAAATTGCAATCCCAACTATAAAGTAACTGCATCAATCACATACGATATGCAGCATACTTCATGATGTTCTTGCCCCTAAATCTGTCAACAAGTGTTGACAGTACGTAATACTCTACTGATGAAAAAAAATGTCATCAGTAATACTCTATGATGAAGAAAGTGGAAGGGCAAATGAAGTGAACAAGAAAAGGCACCCGTTAATTTCGAGAACTTCACTCCCATAGTACTAGACAGATGAACAGCTGGATGTGCTTATGGAATTTGACTGAGGAATGATGGGCGTTTACTCTGAGGTTGTTTGTTAAACAACACCCACTTCCCAAATACTATTCATTTCATTCCCCAAAGAAATTAACATCAAAACATTTTCACTTTTATATCACATCATTCACTTTTTATATCACACCATTTACTTTTTGCTACTATTCAAATAAAATAAAAAATCACTACAAAACAAATTTTTTTTACTTTTTAATACCACTTTTTCACCTTTTTGTACCAATCATTATTTTCTTTTTTCTTTTTTATTTTATTGTGAATAGTGTTGTGGAAAGGCCATGTTGTTTGTCAAACACTATCTCTATTACTCTATTACCGGTGAAGTTGATCTACAAAGCGTACATATTACACGTTATTGAACTGGTTTCCATATATGGTAAATACAACGTCTTAGTTTTGTGAAACTTTCACAGAAATGTTGTGAATTTGCATTTAATTTTGGTTGCCCTGCTCTTTTATTGAATATACTCTTATGTACATAATATCTAGAAACAAAAGTGGTGTGCTAATTAATTTTAGCTAACAAGTCTGTTGATGTCATGTCAGACCCTTAAATCAAATCTTATCTTCATTAGGAATTAAAGAGTTTTCTAAGATATAGAAGAAAAGTATAGTGTATGTTACTAGTGAGCTTCAGTGACCAAGTGTATCAATTTTAAATCCAAAAGATGTGGAATCCCCTTAATCCCATCGTTTTTCCTTACAACAGTTTTCCTTTAAACTGAATTGGAAATAGGAGGAGCCATCTCTGTCTTAGTGCAAGTCCGTTAGTACCAACATGTCACATATGTAAAGAAAATGAACAGATTCAATCATTCGAACCCCTCATACATAAAGAAGAATTTAAGCAACTAAATAAGGACGTCCACTTCGTTTGTTAATGTGTTTTGACAGGGTTTTTTAAAAAAAAAAAAAAATGTGCTGATATGACATGTGAAAACAATTTTGGGTGTTTTACATTTTGAGTTGTTTGCTAATAGTTTCATTTGGATAAGAGAAAACAAAAGTGAGAAGGAGAATGGTTTAACAAACAAAGCATTCCATCATGTTTATTACACCAAATCAATAAAGCAAAGAAGTGTATCACCTTATCAACTAATTTTAAAATACATGATGCAGAAAATAAAATGAAAACCTAGCTGTTGATTTATGTTATGTGCCTTTTGGGGATAACATAATGAATGGGAAGACGTATCACATTGGGGAAATGGAAGAGTCCCAGTTGGAAATAAGGAGTCAAGTAATATTAGAAATGAGTGAACCTTTTGCTATTCTCAAGTGCAGGTGAATTGTGGATCATTATGGGTGTGCATCACAAGGAGGAAATGAAAGGACAACTTATCCTTAATTCAATTAACTTGTCTACTTGGGTTTTGCAAGACATTAAGTAGTGGGTCTATTTAACATGGGTTCAGCCGTAAGAAAAGGGGATCCGGATCCTCTCTAGTCTATTTTGGACTAGAGAGTATCCAGTTCATGGTTAGGTAAGAAATCCTAGAACCACAAATAGGACACATATTTCACTAATAAATATATATATATATATATATATATATATATATATATAGCATTTAAAATAATAATAATATTGAGCATGGGTATTTGGCCACTTCATCTTGGCCTATCCTACCACTTCATTCACAAGGTGGTCACCACCCTAAGGGCCAACCCATTATTATTATTATTATTATTATTTTTCGCTTTGTCTTTGCCCGAGGTGGTCGGGTTACCCCATGGCCCAATCGGGTGGTCCTGGCCACCCCAAGGGCCAACTCCATTATTATTATTATTATTATTTTCGCTTTGGTGTTTGGTGGTCGGGACCACTTCAAGTACATGGGTGGTTTCGCCACCTACCAACGGTGATCCGGCCACACCAAGCATGCTTAAGATAGGGATTGTACCACGCCTTATTATTTTATTTTTAATTTTTTAATTTTAAATTTTAAATAATATTTTATTATTATTTTTTATTAGTAGGACATATGTCCCGTTTGTGACTCTAGAATTTTTGAGAGAAATCCTAGCCATAAACTGGGTACTTTCTAGTTCATTTTGGACTTGAGAGAATCCTGTTCCAATAGAAGGGGGCTTGAAATATAATGTTAATTATAATCCCCTGTTAGGAGATTAGGAGATTAGCTATCTCGAATTAGCTACCAATCTTGTATTTCTAGTAATTCTATTTCCATTTCAATCTCAGATTACTTTTATTTCCATTATTTCTTTACTGTTTCTAATTAGAACCTTACAATTTATTGCAACATACATTTCCAGAGCCAAAAACCTACCAATATGTCTATCCTTATAGAGCTCCAAATCCAAATCTAATAAGATTCCTAGTGACAAATAAATAATAATTTTAAGGACAGAAATTTCCTGGAAATATCGTTCAACCCATTTAAAGTAGTGTTAGTGTCTATAAATATTTAAAACGTTAGTCTAAGTTAGTAAACTGCTATTAATGATCTTACGAATTTAATGTACGTTTTAAATGTTTATAGACATTTGGCATTATTTTAAATGAGTTTGAGGATATTTCTTCCAGACTGGTTTGGAGGAAATTTCTGTCCTAATTTTAATAAGATCACAAATCATCAACAAGTGTTTTACTTCTGTGTTTTGAACTTTTGATAGTAAAAATTTACTCATTTATCTTAAAAAATAAATGTTCTTTGAATTAAAAAGCTTATTTGGAATTAAATCGGAGACCTTATCATGCAAATCACACATTTAAGGAATGATTCCTGTCAAAATTAAATTCCACCTTAAACACTAGGTGGCCGGCCAAAATTGGTGTCTCCATAAAGACTATAAAATCAAAATTTTCAACTCCTTTCCATTTCACACAACAACATCAACGGATTGGACGAGAAGAACCAAAAAAAAAAAAAAAACTGTCGGATTTACCACCTAATAACTCATTAATGAATAACATGAACACATCAATAAAAAAATAGTAATGCTAAGTGAACTGGGACATTGCTTTGGATAGAGCCAATGGCCGAATTGGAGTAGGAGTTATTGTGAGGAATGAGGTGGGGGCAGTAATAGCAGCGAAGGGTCCACAAGAATGGGCTTCCTGGATGCCACTGCAGCTGAAGCTTTGGGTGCATTTTTGGCTGTGTGCTTATGTAGAGATTTAAGGTTTACCCAAATCTACATGGAAGGAGACGCCAAAACTGTGGTTGATGCGGTAGCAGCGGGGGAACCATCTTCTCGAAATTTTGGCCAACTCATGATTGATGATATTCGGGTAATTTTGGCTTTTCTTCCGAATTGGTGTATTGGTCACGTAAGACGTTGGGGTAATAATGCAGCTCATGTATTAGCCAAAGAGGCTATGAAGCGAGTCATAGATAAAGTTTGGATTGATGAAATCCCAATTTGTATCTCTGATATTATTTTGGAAGAGCAAATTGCTCTTTCCCATTGAGATTTGAATGAAATACAAGTGATCCATTTATTCAAAAAAAAAAAAAAAAATAGTAATGCTAGGAACCATCTTTTTATCCTCTTAAAGCTAATGTGGCTTATAAAATTACCATTAAATTTTAGATGAATCATACTTGAATTTTGATCCAATGGTGATTTTGAAAGCTACATCAGCTTTAAGAGGATAAAAGAATAGTCCCTAGCATTACCCATAAAAAAATAAATAAATAGAAAAACCCAACATTCTAGAAACAACCAAACCACCCTCTTTTTGGTATTTTACACAAAATTAACTTTTATTTCATTAATTCAAATTCCTAGCATTTACATCTTTAAAAATAAAAATAAAAAATCATTTACTCCTAGCCCATTTGTAGCCGCCCCTCTCTCTCTTTTCCCTTCATTTTCTCTCAACTCTCCTATTTTCTTACATTCTTCCAAAAAAACTCAAGAACCCTAGCACCCCCATATTTTCTCTCTCAAGGATCTCAAGATTGAAGTTTTCTCTTCCCTAAATCCACTCGCACGTAAGTATAATTTTCTTGTTCTCTTTGAATCTTTTTTATGCAAACATATTCAAGAAATTGTGTAGTGATGTGTAAAATGTAACCTTACAGAGTAGTGAAGATGATGAATATGGTATTATCCTACCAATGGTGTATGCCCATGACTAGGGCTTCACTCTATCCTGTTGCTAAACTTAGTTCTTGTACCAAGAAGACCAGCCTTTGCTTTTCTACTCCATTGCTTCTTTGGCGCCGAAAGATGCCTTCTATTACTGGATCATCATCATCATTATTGGCATCACCTTCGGTAGCGGCCCATATTTCTAATGAGTCACATCCATTGATGATGATAGAACCGGGTGAGGAGGACGAAGATGGCCGGAGTATGTGCCGTTTCTATGACTACGTAAACGAAAAGGTTGTAAATACCAATACTAAGATCCCTAAAGAGGTCGATGATGCAATATGCGTCGGGTCATCTCATGGCTGGCTGGCTTATGTCTCTCGTCTCGACTGCTCAGTTTTCCTTTGGAGTCCCTTCACCACCTCTCCACTCATCTGGCTTCCTCCCATTCATACGCTACCCTTCGTAAAAGTTATACCTTGCGAAGAGTTGGCTGATGATGAACACAAAGACGGTGATATAAGTGCATATGACGACGATTTTTCCTCCGATTTTGGGTTCAAAGTTGAATTTGAAGATCAAAATAGATCCCAAAGATATTGTACCATGTCTACAAAACTCTTGAGTTTAGATATCATACAGAAGATTGTTTTGTCATCTGCTCCAACAAGTGATGATTGCATCGTAGTGGCTCTTCCTATTTATAAGATTCGTCACAGTATTGCTTTTTGTAAACCTGGGGACAAGTCATGGACCTTTGTAGAGCCGCCACTTGAGAAATCTTTCCACCTTATAGATGTCATACATTTCAACAACCAATTGTTCTATGCGGTGTCTTGTTGTGGACTTACTTTATACGCTTATAATCTTTCTGATCTTTCTTCTCCAAAGAGTTATCTTCTTGAAACTTCTTTCGACTTTGAACCCTTATCCTCACTTGAAGAACGCATGAGGAGTTGGTACAAAGATAGATATTATCTGGTTGAATCATTAGGTGATCTTCTCTGGGTTCGTAGGCTTATTGCTAATAATATGGATGACGATGGCAAATTTACATTTTCTCATGATGCTAAAATATTTCCAGACCAAACAGTCACGTTTGACGTTTATAAGCTGGATTTCTCTCGGAATACATGGGAATTTGCTAAATGCATAGGTGACCAAGTTTTATTTTTAGGTACTAACCAATCTCTGTCTCTCTCTGCTCGAGACTTTGACAAATTGCAAGCAAATCGGATATACTTCACCGATGATTCTTTTACAATACATAAGAAATATCCTAATTATGGGGGCCACGATTTTGGTGATTACGAGCTAGGAGGATCTGCATTTTCTGAGTTTAGATTTCGTGGCACCAAGATTCTACCACCACCTTTTTGGGTTATGCGCAATTTTCATTAATATCCTTCATTAGTTCATTATATTGCCTTCTCATTTAAAGATCAAAGGTTCTACACTCACTTATCCTGATATATATACTCTTTATCTCCATTAGCTTTCAACTTATGTTGTAGGTTTCTTATTTTTGGGGTGGCTTGTTTGTGTTTTGCATTGTTCAAACGGGTTGTATATTCTATATAATTGGGATTAATTTCTTGATCTCTCACTAGAAATTTATTCTCTTATTGGTTGTTTTGCCCCTTCACCAATTGACTTTTCAATATATTGTTAGATAACCAATTTATATTGTTGAGATATTTCTCCATTTTTGGAAGTTTAAATGACTTTTGCCTTGGCTTTTATGTTTGATAAAGGAAACATATAGGACAACCTTGTTGTTCTTTAAGGAGGGAAGACACCTCTATTTAGTAAAATAATGTTTGAAAAGACGTGGTTAATTAACTTTATTCATACTCGACCTTTCCACTAACTGAAAGATTCTTTCAAATGTTCAAATAAAAAAAAATGAAAAGAAATAATAATAATCTTTCAAATGTCAAAAGATTTCCCTTTTCCAAGCATTCAAATCATTCTTCATCTCATTTTTCACTTATCTCTGTATAGTAAATGAGTGAATCTACTATTGAATTTGTGTGGGACCTATATGAGTCCACAAATCCAATGGTGGATGAATTGGATTTGCAGAAAAAATATGATTGAAAGATAGTTGAGAGAATAATGTGTAACATGCCTCTCTTAATAAACAAGCTTGACTTTATGTGTCAATCTAGCACTTGAGAAGGCACTTGAGAAGCAATCATTGTGCTTCTTAATAAACAAGCTTAACTTTATATGTCAATCTAGCACTTGAAAAGTAATCCATGTGCTTCGGCATATGTAGGTACTTATACGATTATGATCATGACGTGACAGTGAAAATTAATCAATTTTTTGGCCCATAAAAAGATCATTTTTTGCCCATAAAAGTCCTAGGTAGCAAAAGGTCATAGGCTCATCAGTGGGTAAGGCCACAACAACTACGGATGGGGCCTATGGCCTCTGCCGCCTAAGACTTTTATGAGCTAAAAATTGTCTTTTTATGACACTATAGCATTTCTCTTTTTTTTACAAGCTATTATTAATACAAAAGTTGTTTGCCACATAATCTCAGTTGTATGGTAGCCATATAATAGCTTACTAAATCGCATTCCTCATTTCTCACTCCATGGCATGGGTGGCTCCCCAATCAGAGGGAAAATGCTACCAAAAAAGTTTATCACTTGTATTTTTTTCTTATGATCTTGTCTTTTCCTTTCTTTTCTTTTTTTTTTTCTTTTTCTTCTCGGGATTGGTTGCTAGTTAGAAGGCCAGCTTGATACATTTTGAGGCTTATGGCGACAAATTTATGTGTGACATTTTTCTTATTTTTAAATATTTATTAAATATTACTTTAATACTAAATTATTTTGTTTACTGTTCATAACGAATTTATTTATAGATCATTTTTTAGATTCAATTAATTTTTTCTATTTTTCTCCCTTTTTTCAAGTTTTTCATATCCATAAGACTTGAATAATGAAATAGAGGAAAAAAAAAAAAAAAAACTTATAAAGAGAGTAGTTTGTAATTGAATAAAATGCTTGTAGGCTTTCCATCTTCTTAGCATTTAATCTTTCTCATTTTGAACGACGTGTTAAATGTAAAAGAGAATAAAAACTCCTCTTTCTTTATTTTGTTTCAAGAATGGAACATGACTCCAATCAATTTTTAATTCGTTTTCTTTCTTTGCCTTGTTTCAAGAATGAAACATTCATCTTCTTAGCATTTAATCCAATATTCAAGAATAACTTTAATATTGTTTCATCATCTTTATTTAATGCTATCAAATTTTTTAAGCCTTGTTTGAGGAGAATCAATTTTTAATGCTACTGATTTTTTTCCCCCATTTTGAAGGAAAAGGATCCTCTCCATTTCAAAATCCCTCAATTTCCTCTATTTAGTGCATTTTGAAGGGTAGTGTAGTCCAAAAGTTTTAATAATGGTAGTGCATTAAATGCAATACCCTTCAAAATGCACTAAATAGAGAAAATGGAGAGATTTTGAAATGGAAAGGATCCTATTTCCATTTTGAACGTGCAAAGGAGTTGAATGGTTTTTTTTCCCACCTTCTTAGCATTTAATGCAATATTCAATAATGTCTCTAATATTGTTTATTTAATGCATCAATTTTTTTAAGCCTTATTCAATTCAGGACCATTAAAAATTGATTATCCAAGTCCCGGATTAGGATTATCTCAGAATAATGAGTAATTTTAGGTGGCCTACTTGTGTCCTACTTGTGTCCCACTAAGAATGATGTGGCTTACTTCAGGATAATATCTAGTTAGTTATATTGGAGGGGTATTTTTGTCTTTCACTTTTTAAGAAGACAAAAATATCATTCCAATATAACTAACTGGATATTATCCAGTTCAAATGAACTAGAGATGATCCTGTTGAAGTCCCAAAGTTTCATTCTTGAAACAAGGCGTAAATTTATGTGGCATGAAGAATTTGGCACTTGTTTTCCTCACTCCTATGAAAACAACAGCCATTTTCTACGCTTAACTTAATTACCAAGCATAAGAAGATTAACATAGAATCTATGTATGTGGTAAAATAACTCAAAATATATGTTTAGATAAATCTCCTTGGCCACAAGATTATTCCAGATAGTCAGAAGATTAACAAATGAATCCACTGCACTAGAATATAAAGGAGGATCAAGATTTGTCTATTCCCCAAACTCCACTTTTATTTGTTTTTATTAACAGTTGTGGCTTTATGGAATGTAGTTATTTGTATTGATTTTCATTTCCTTAATTTGTTTTGTTTTGTTTGGATTCTAATTTCCTTGTTTTGTTTAGATTTTGATTTTCTAGATCAAATTTGGTGTATGAGAGCTGCTAGCCATTCCAACATTTTTTCCCAAATTCTATTTCCCAAATGATCTGAACCCCACATTTATTTAAGAAAAAGAAAAACAATATAAATCTATTTGAATAGACCAGATCATTTGGAAAAAAGAATTTGAGAAAAAGTGTTTGGATGTCTAATATTATACTTGGTGTATAATGGATTCTATGGGCAGTTAAGTGACATTATCCATCTGCCCGCGCGTAGATAGGAGTGAACTCCACCTCCTGCTGACGGGTGTCTAGATGGTGAAATCCGCCCTCCACCGAAGGCAAATACAGTAACAAAAAATGGCTTACCTCCTCCCATGAGGCGGTGGAGTCTTAATTTTTACTTTAAAATGAATTGAAACCAAGATCAGTTTCAACTTTCTTTCTTTACAAAAGACAGCAAATTATCAAGACTTCGATGTAAGTTGCCAACATTTTTGATTCATGTAAACCAGCAACCAGTGCTCAGCCAGTTGAATTTAATTGACTTGTCTGTAAGATAATGAATGAGAGGAAAGTCCACTAAGAACCTGTTTGGAATTGCGTTTGAGAAATAAAGCTTCTAAATAAAAAAGAGCTTATGAATAAAAGCTTCATTTTTTAGTTTTTGCCAAAAGTACGTTTAGGCCATTTTTAGGCTTTTTTTCACCCTTAAAAGCGCTTTTAATTTTTTTTACCAAACAAGTATTTTTTTTCTTCAAACGGACTTTTTGAGTGTTAAAAGCACTTTTGGGCCCCTCAAACGCAATCTCAAACAGGCCCTAAGAGCAAATTTTAAATCCATAAGAAGCTATTTGCAAGCTATACTCAACAATAACTATTAAAAGCTCACCTCAAAAATAGAAGTACAACCTGAATGCAAAAATTCAAGAAGAAACAAAATTTAACTATACTTCCACATATTACATTACACAACACAACACAACAAAATGCTTTTCAGACCTCTGAAAAAGGGGAAAGGTTTTTCTTTTTCTTTTTCTTTTCTGGTAAAGAGGACCTCAAAAAATGTATCATCCATGAGATTGATGACCCCAAAGGGTCCGAGGGTTTGCGCGATGAGAGCTTGCTTAAACTTGAATAACCTACTGAAATAGCTTCCTTAATCTTTCAACAGATTGTGATGCTCTTTTATTGGTTGGCTCAAGTACAAGCGCATATCTAAAATCTGCAGGTTAAAAATGTCATCAACCAAATGATTGAAGTAATGAAACCAATTAAAAACTTGAGATGTGCCATAGAACTAAGCCCAGGTTAATACCCTTTGGCTCATTGTTATTCACCCTAGTTCTTAGCAATTCAATAAAATAAGTCCTCATTGAAAATAGCAGGAGGAAGCACATTGGTTTCTCTAACAGTCATTTTGAACCTTCACCATTCAATTTTTTTAGAGCACCTGAAGGAGAAATATCGAGAAAGGAGAAAAAATCTCCATATGGTTTTTATCAACTTAGAGGGAGCATATAATAAGAGGCCCTAGAGAGGTAATGTGGTAGATTCTGGAAAAGAAAAGAATCGATTTAAAGTGTACTACCTGATAAAGGGTATGCAAAATGGAACTGTAACCAGATTGAGAATGTGTAAAGCGAATTTCCCATCACAATGGGTTTACATTAAGAATCATAATTAAATCCATTTCTCTTTGTATTGGTTATGGAAGAACTTACTAGATCAATTCAAGATGTGCTCCCTTGGTGAATGCTTTTGTTAATGATATTTTATTGATGAGACAGGGGGAGTTCATTCCAAGTTTGAAGCTTGGAGGAATGTTTAGAATCTAGAGGTTTTAGATTAAGTAGGCTTCAAACTGACTATTTGCAGTGCAAGTTTAGTAAAAATAGAAAACAGAGACGGGGACAGTAAAACTTGATTGTCTAGAGACACCAAACAGTGATTACTTTTGGTATCTTGGATCAATAATTCACAATGAGGGAGATATTGATTGAGGAGGATGTTGCTCGTAGCAAGAGTAGGGAAGATGAAACGAAGAAGTGTTCTGAGGGTACTGTGTGATTGTAAAACACCTACTAGGTTAAAGAGAAAATTCTATAAGACTGCTATAAGACCAACAATGCTCAATGATACAAGATGTTGGACTGTTAAGAAGCAACACACGTTCACTAAATGAGAATAACCGAAATGAGGATGTTAAGATGGATGAATAGGAATACTAAAAGTCCGTTAAAAGGTAAAGGTGCCCAATAAAGGAAAGAAGATAAAGGACAATTGCTTATAAGGTTTTATCATGTATAGTGGGGATCAATCAATGAACCAGTAAGAAAGAGATCCAGTTGAGGAAGTAAAACAAGGTATAGGGATTCCCCCCTTAGCCCTCTTCCCCTTTGTATTGCTTAGGAAAAAAAAAAAAGGAATGGGGATGATCATAATAATATGTATAAAATTAATGAAGAATATGATAAGTAGGGAGATGATATAGAATATGAATTTACACAGGATAGAATAGTGGAAAAGGATACATATGGCTGACCCTGATTAGTTGATGATCCAAAATCGACCCCAATCTAAATGGGATCAAGGTTTAGTTTGGTTGAGTTGAGTTGAATATCATTCTCCAACTAAAGATTATTTTGTACGAAGTATTATGATTTCATAAATATGCCATCAACAACCACTTAGCATTGTTCACATTGTTAATAGCTAATGTAAAAATGATAAGACATTAATCTGCTACAACCTATTCAAGAAACACAAAAAAAATTGTAATTTACCTTCAATTGCTTCCTTATAATAGCCAAGCATCTCCCTTGCTGTGGCTCTACGTAAATAGGCCTTTACATTCTGAAGAAAAGGCAGAAAACAAATGCAGTAATATACCAAAATCATTTTTGAAAAAAAAAAAAACACACAGAAAATGGAAAATTTCAAGTAGATTCAAGCATATCATGTATTCTAAAATGACCTACCCTAACATTCAAGGGTTCTTTGTGTTTTGATTTTAAAAGAGTTTTTTCTCCGATAGAAAGCCAAGAAGTGTTTTCAGTTGGGTACACATTTGAAAAGTATTGTTTGCGGGGTCCTCAAAAGAAAATTGTTTGGCAAACTTCATGAAAAGTGTGTTTTAATGTTTTTCAAAAGCAAAAAATCTGAGAAGAATTTCAAAAACAAACAAAACAAAAAAGCAAAAAATAAGGGTGGTATGAAGTAGGGGTAAAATTTAAAACCGCCTAACCGCAACCGCTAACCGCTATAACCGTTAACCGCTTAACCGTCTAACCGCTTTCAAAGCGGTTAATAAAAACCGCTAACCGCCTAGGCGGTTGCGGTTAGCGGTTAGTGGGTTTTGGAAATCCGCTAACCGCTAACCGTTACCCGCTAACCGCTTTTTTAAAAATATAATATATATTTATATTTTATATATATATATATATATATATATATAATAACAATAAGTCATGAGTTTATGAACTTTTTTTTTTTGATTGAAATGGGCCTCAAGCTTCAAGTTTAACCATGTTGGTTTTTTTGGTTGCTTGTGAGTTTATGAATTTGTTTGTGTTTTATTTTATTTCTATGTGTGAGTTTATGAACTTGCTTGTGAGTTTATGTATAAGACTACAAGTGAAGTGATGATTTTGTTGTAATTTTATTTGTATATTATATGATGTGTAGATTTGTAGAAGGTGGCCAACAAGATTTTGGTATATAGCAATTTTTAATGCTAAAATGGCCATGAAAAGGGAAAAAACAAATGTTTAAAATGAGAAAAAAAATGTTTAAAGTGAGCCCAAAACCAGCCCAAACCCGGTCCAAACCCGGCCCAAAATCGGTCCAAAGAAAAAAGCCCAAAAAAAGCGGTTAGAAAAAAAGCGGTTATTCCAAAGCGGTTAACCGCTAACCGGGCGGTTAACCGCTACCCGGTTAGCGGAGGCGGTTAGTAAAATTTACTAACCGCCTAGGCGGTTGCGGTTAGCGGTTTTAGCCACTAACCGCTAACCGCAACCGCTATTTCACCCCTAGTATGAAGACTCTGAACAAAGAGAGAGAGAGAGAGAGAGAGAGAGAGAAACAAAAAACCTCACGAGCGGCCACACAGGCATCCTTTTCTGGTTCGGAGGGTTGCGTGCACATCCTTGCCCTATCGCCACCACCCCTAACTTGCACGGCCACTCCTGACGTGTTAGGATGGCCACACAGCCACTTCTATCTGGTAGGGGCGGCCGTGCAGCCACCCCTTCCCGTGGGGTTGGTCGTGTGGCCGTGACTCATTTTTTTGAAAAGTGTTTCAGGTTGTAACTATTTCATGAAAAGTGTGTTGTATTTGAAAAGAGAAGTGTTTTTGGAATGTTTAGCAAACATAGCCAGGAGTTTTATAAAATGACATCATTTTTAATGATAAATCAGTCAATGACACACACACCTACAACTTTAGCACTAAACTACAAATGCCACACCACATTAGGTATACACCATTGTTGGATAGCTGGCAGCGGCATGATCACTGGTTACTTGTTAAAAAAGAAAATATAGCACAAAACAATCACACAAAACTGTTTTCAGGGAGAAAGAAGTCACCTTTTTATCAAGATTGATAGCTTGAGTACAATCTGCCTCAGCTTGGAGGTAACTGTATGGGCAAAAAGAAATTGGTCAAGCACATTTAATAAGACATTGATTGAGGAGTTCAACTCCCAATAATATAGTATTACCTCCCCAGTTCCAGATATGCTAAAGCCCTGTTACTATAATAGGTTGCATTAGTACCACTAAGTTTGATAGCTTCTGTATAAAACCCAATAGCCTTCTGCCACTGTTTATCTTTGAATGCTTGGTTGCCCTAATTCATAGAACCCAATAACACATAAGATTTAGAAGAAGTAAATGCACAAAGTAAATTAAGAGAGAGACAGAGAGAGAGAGAGGCATATATAATGAGTATTAAGAAAAGAATTAGGGCACAAAACCCCTAGGATTGAAGATGGTATCCATTCAAGGGTTTGAGAGCCAGTTCATTTATAACACTAACTAGCATATCAAATTCAGGTCAAATTGTACAAGTATATTAAGATCAACTCCAAAGAGCTGGACGCTTCTATATATTTGGTTAAGTTAAAAAGTAATCATCATTATGTTGGAGAGATTAACAAGAAAATGTCCTAGATAGGGTCAAGTGGCATTAAAGGATCCATGTAGCAGGCATAATTAGATCATATTAAAGCTTAGTTAAGTTGAGTTAATATCATTATTTGCCTTTTCCTTAGCAATCTCAGCAGACTGCTCCTTGCTGACAGCATTTTTTGAAACTTTGGATTTGGCAGCAATATCAGCCTGCTCCTGGAGAGACGTATACATGGTCTGCACTGTATCTAGTAAAAAGCGATCACCACCATGCCTGGCAATGAAGGACACTGAAAGGGGACACTTGTTGTGAAATCCCAGAGGTATTGTGACCTGAAACGAGACATCAAGAGGACACAGATGATATTTAAGCAGTACAAACCAGTATATAGGAAACTTTTTTTTTTTATAAGTATAAGAGATATCAATTAGTATATAGGAAAAATCTTAAAAACAGCAAGCAAGCAGTTTTCAATGCTAAAGATTCAAGAGATCGGAAAATTTTATTAAACCTTGTTTGTGCGTGTGTGTGAGAGAGAGAGTCACCTGACAGCAACCTGATACGCTAGCAACACTTAACAAATTGCATGCACGGCTCTGGTACTCCTCTGATAGGATCTCCTTCCCACCAAGTTTTGGAGGAGGATCAGCAATGGTAGGGATCACCAGAATTCCATCATCCTAAAGAAATAATCAAATGTAAACACAAGTACAGTTAAAAAGTGATCCTGGAAAAGCAAATTACAAGAAAGGTGCCACCAAAATAATAGGGAAAAATAAAAAATTAATCCTTGTGATTTACTTGATTTACAATTAAGTCCTTGTGATATCAAAATGAACTCAAAGGTCCCCGAAGTATGCCAAAAAAATAATTTAGTCCCTACAGTCAAATTCTGTTTACTAATTTAACCGATTCTGTTAGTGTGACACTGACTTAAATATGACAAGTATCACAATTTTATTGGTTCTAATGTTTCATGTTATCATAATATATTAAGTCAGTGAACGAAATTTGACCGTAAGGACTAAATTATTTTTTTGGCATACCTTAGGGACCTTTGAGTTCATTTTGATACTACAAGGAGTTAATTGTAAATCAAGTAAACCACAAGGACTGATTTTGCATTTTTCCCAAAATAATATGCCAATTAATTACAGAAAGAAAATGGAAAAACAAGATAGGAAAAAGTACACATACCCCGTCAAACTACCACCATATTGTCAATGTCCTCCCCAAACTATCAATTGTGTCAATGTCCCCCCTAAATTACCAAAAGATGACAATGCGCCCCCTAATGACGAAACTATTCTTACTAAAATTAAAAATTAAAAATAAAAATAAAAACACACACACACACATAGTACATACCCTAGGGTAGCTGATCCATCCCCAACACTTGAGGGCGGCCTAGCCACCCCCTAGGGAGTGGATCGGCCACCTCTGAAACTAATGAGGGTGGTCGAGCCCACCCCCGTCTATTTGGAACGGCTAGGATGGCTCTGCCACCCTTAGGAGTGGCTTTCGAACTACCATTTTTTTTTTCAATTTTTGGTTTTTATTTTTTATTTTTATTTTTTTCCCGAATTTATAAGGGTATTTTTGTCTTATTAAAAAAAATTAGGATTATCTTTATCTTTTTGTTGGCCTTGGAGGACATTGACAATATTACAAAGATATTGAGGAGGACATTAACAATAAGATAGTAGTTTGAGAGAATATGTGTACTCTTCCCAAAAATAGTTAACATTGGCCTATACAACCTAGCCCTGAAACATGTACAATAGGCTCCCATATTTTTTTATAGCAAATGTTAAAAGTAAAAAAATTTCTCCGGTACACATATTACAAAGATAAGAGATGCAACTTATAAAATACAATCCCTCTACAAAAGAATTAAAGAGCAGATTTAATGCACTTGAGGAACTGGTACAAGAAAAATATTGCAATTGGAAGCAAACACAGTGTTAGAGTCATGGAAGTTTACAGGAAAGATCATAACCATAATAATGACATCAATAATAAGGAGCGAAGGGGGTAAACCAAGAGTGACATGTAAGCTAATGCATGCATGGTGACCAGGACTATTTTGACATGCTCTCTACAAGAGGTGGCGAGTACATCAGATAGTAGGCTGAAAAGGGGTAACTCTATTACATGACAAATACATCATTTCCTACATGGTGTAATCCATAATTCGTTTATGCATATGCCCCATTTCTTTACTTTTATATTCTTCTTCATTTTCTTATTTTTAATTCTCATTTCTCCTCCTTCAAAAACATATGAAATATAAGGGTCGACACCTAGCAAGTTCGTAACAGCCAGTTATTTTGTTTGAGTGGGTCAACTGTGTTACAATACACAAGACATGTATCTTCCACTTCAACTGGGGCAAAACCAATCAGCCCCAGAAGTATGAGGCTAATACAAAAACCAGCTTTATTCTTCTTTAGTATGAACAGCAAGAGGGAGAGATAGGGAAAGGTGTTACCCTGTGTCTCTTGGATGGGACTGGAGATAGTGAGGTTGGAGAGGTGGCGAATTTGGTTACTCCGAGATTGTACAATGTGCAAATGAGATCACTCCTATTGTGGGGATCTCATATGTGGGTCATGAGAAACAGATCTTGGCTCTCTCGACAATTCTTGAAGAGGAACACTGTCATGAGGTTTGGCTACTCCTTGTAAACGAGGTACAAAAGGTAGTAGGGAGCTCAAAAATTTGAAATGCTCCATAAGCTTTGATGCAAGAGATGATTGCTCTAGCCATGGTAAAGGCAAGAGAGTTCTTTTAGTGTTCTGTTGAAGCCTAGGTTATGCTCCTGGTTCGTGAGAAGGTTGAATGAGGGGAAGAATTGAGCTTTGCGCAGTGTGCAGTTTATGGGGGTGTCATCATAAAGGTGGTGGAAAGTGGGTGGGGGATTTCTTCTAGGTTGTATCCTGTAGTTCCTTGTAGTTTTCTCCTTCTGGGCTATTGCGGGTCTCTTTGGCTGGGTTTTCCTTATTCTTTTTGCTTCTTCTGTCTAGGTATTCCTTTTGTATACTTTATGTGTACTTAGGGGCACTTACGCTTTTAATGATATTTGTTGATTTCTTTAAAAATAAAAAATAAAATAAGAAGCAATACAAATTGGAACTTCATATACAGATGTAGAAAGTTGCTACACATTTTAAATTCTTTGTGGCATGTACAACTTGAATCCAAGACCAAAACAAATATAAGTTACACTTACATATAATCATTACCTTTAAAAGAGAGGAGATAGCTGTACGCATTTCATCCCTGATTGCTTTGTATTTTTCAATATCTGTATCTTCTGTGTCCAGTGTTTCGTATATTTGTGCCGAGATAGCAGGATCTAAAACAGGCTTTGCCAAGCTAATCCATTCCCCATGATTATGTTTGAACTCATGTCTGCATTGAAAAGGTCATCATGAACCTCAATTAACACATTGTCCAGGGAAAAAGTACCAACATAAAGAAAATGAATAAATTCAATCACCTGCACCTTCTTATACACAGAAAATCATGCATGATCAGAGTGAAAAGAAGCCAACAAAGACCAATATCCTATGCTGGATTAAATACCAAGACCAGAATATTTGATTGGTGAATTTTATTAACAAATTTTTATTTTCTTCATGAAGAACAAGTGGATCAGAGGACAGACCAGAGTGGCCATAATAGCTGCATCTTTTCTCATTAGTCACATCAAACTTAGTTGCCAACAAGGGCGAAAAAGGCACAGCAAACAATTGGCATTAGCAACTACCTCATATTCAACTTCCACATTTGATAATTGATGGAGGACACTGCAAGCTGTCTTTGAAGACCTACAAAGGCACGCAAAAGGGCTAGTTGAAAAGCCCACTCATGATTTGCCATACATGCCAATGCCAATTGAGAGCCTGAATAGCCTTGTTTAGTTGATTAAGACTCTTATGCTGTTATATTTTATATCAATTTTCTTTAATTTTGTCAGTTAAGGATTTTGCTGAAATTTCAGAATTGATGGACATGGACTCTGCAATAATGGCGCCACGTGTCACACTATGGATCAGCTCATGTTATTGGGCATTTTTTCCAAGTACTGATTCATGTTGCTCTCTCTTTGGTGTTATTGGGCTTCTATTTGTTGTTTTGAGTAGTTTCATTTCAGGATTAAAAAGGTCTATCAACTCCAAGTCCTCTACTGTTAGGGATCTAATCTTACAAATATGGATGTAACTCTTCTCATTTAGTGGAACATGTTTTATGAGAATTTCCAGCCATTGGGCTCTTTTTTGAAGTAATGGTTTTGTGTTATTGGGTTTCTATTGTGATTTTGAGTAAATTTTATTTCAGGATTCATGGAAAAGATCTAATCTTACAAATATGGATGTAACTCTTCTAATTTAGTGGAAAACGTTTTAAGAGAATTTCCAGCTATTGAGCTCTTTTTCAAAAATTATTTGATGCAACCAAACCCTAGGCGTGATGGCTACAGGAAAGTAGGTTTGACAACTCTTATTCTTCTCCGACTATTTGATTTTCTGCAACTTATCCAACCATTCAAACATTGAGATTAGACAGTGATTACTGACTCTTAAAGCCCTAAATCCCCAGGATTTTTGTTGTTTAATAAGTAATCAAAATATTATTAAAAGTGCAAAAGGCGCAACTCAGGCAGGGGCGGAACCACATGCCCTCATAATCCTTTCAAAATCAGAATTTTAACCCAATCTTTTTTATTTTTTAGTTTTACCCTCCCAAACTCCAAATGCTAGTTCCGCCCCTAAACTCAGGTTTACAAGAAGTATACAAAAGAAACACCTAGCTAGAAAGAGAAAATGATAAAAAAAAAAAAACCATGAAAACCAAGAAAATAAGGAAGGTCTGAAGCATTTGTCCAAAAGTAAAATAACAAGAAAATCATTAAAAGTTATCTCCAATACCAATAGAGCTAAAAATTCAACTGCCCAAGTATAAAGAAAATGAAAAAATGACTTCAATTCCACTACCATCCTCTCGCAATCCTCAAAACATCTATCATTTCTTTCCCACTAAAGTCATGACAGCCCCATCCTCCACACTGCTTTACTCTAAGGTCTGCCATATAACCCTCTCCAACAAGCAACGAAGTCCACTACTCATCTAGATATAACCCAAGACAACTCAACTCGACTCCACAAGGCAATAACAACCTCACAATGAAAAAGAAGATGATTCACAGACTCCCTACGTTTCCTACAGATACAGCACCAATCAACCACAATGGCATGCCACTTCCTTAAGCTATCCATGCTGAGGGATCTTCCCTACAACTAATGACCAAGTAATAAAAGGCCACTCTCGAGGGCACCTTGCACCGAAGTGAGTGCCATCACAAGGAATAAGGGCGTTGTAGAAAGATCTGCTAAATGCTTCCTTAATTTATGTCTCCCTACTAAATGCTTCCTACAAGCTTATTGTAATATTTACTGAGCACTTACTATATCTCTCTTTTAAGATCCATTGTGTCTGCTGATAATTATTTTCTCCTGTAATTTGTTTTGTGTCAAGAGAATTAGCTTTTCCCTTGCACATTAAGTCAGAAAAACAGTGGTGCATGCATCCATGCCCACAGTTAACCCTCTCTCTCTCGAAGAGGGCAAAAGATGAAAAACAATCTATATCCACCACTAACCTACAGTATAGAGCTCCCAAAAAAACTAGGCCTTAAGAAAGCTTTAGAACAAATGGGAAAAAGAAAGAGCAAAGAAAAGAGTTGCACAAAGATGCCATTACAAACAGCAATGTACAAAAAGTGATATGCTACAGTAAAAGAAATAATTAATTTGTTTTTTTATAAGTAATGTTGTATACATCAAAAATGGTTGAGGGGCGCAACCCTAGTACATAGAAAGTATACAAGAGGACGCCTAAGTAGAAGGAGAAAAAAGAACAAGATAGTCAGTAAAGCTAATCACTAAGGGAAGAAATAATTAACTTCGAGTTAATTACTTTTCATACTTTAAAGTCTTTCTCATCTTTGCTTTAAGGTAATAAAACAATAAAGAAGCAAGCTCACCTTTGAAGAGACTGCATAACATTCGCAAGCAATCTTGTTGAGAAAGTTTTCAGCTCACCATTTGATTTCTTGCTATGCAAAGCTTTCAAGCTTGGAGCTTTAGACCTGAGATAGTCCTCAACATTTTCATGCTTCAATACTTGTCCTGAGGAAGTTTATGGTGCAATTTAGAGAAATTCCAGAACATAAAGTAAAACATACATGCATGCTGCCCAAAACCAACTTGGTACGTTCTTACCTCAACTTTTTTAGAACAGGTCTGAGTCAAATAGCAATGATTCAAAGCACTTCTTTTTACACTATTTCGTAAACCAAAGGACTCAAAATGATATTTGTAAACTTCTGTTTGTTATAATGTTAATTATATGATTAAATTCACATGCAAAATAATTAGTACTTAACAAGGTCTTAGAATAGAGGTCCTAAGTTCGAATCTTGACTCCACATTATACCTCTCATTTAAGTTATGTATTGAACTCCACTTAATGAGGGAAAGTCGGAACTTATATATGAGGGGATGCATTCAAATATTAATTAGATGATTAAATTCAAACTTTCTTACCATTTTAAGCTTTTGGGTTAACAGTATTAGCATTGAGAACAATAATCCAGCAACAACGACAATAAGGATAAAAATAACATAAGTATAACTTTTTGCTTAGGGACACAGAAATTGGCATACTTCCAAAAAGCTTCTCGGTGGATTTGATGACCACTTGTGCAACTCTGTCAACAGGAATCTTTAAGAGTTGAAAGCAATCATCAGCAATTATAATTTGTCTAGGACTGCGTTGAATGGCATATGGAAGTTGCAGCAGGACATGGCCAACACGACGTAAAATATTGGGATCCTTGGCGAACCATCCTGCCAAAGTGATTGCACAGGTTCATTAAAACCCAGTTATATAAGCGCCCTAGACAGCATATTGATGGCTTTCTAACTGTAGAAATCAATCTTCTAACCAATGACCGATCCAAAAGAAAGGAAAAGGACAACAAATGCAAAAAGCAATCATGCCATCCAGACAAGACAAGGTCAACCAAATCACATGTAATGACTCAGTAATCACTATCTAGTATCTACAAAAACTTCTAACAATCTACTTTAAACTATGATTTAAAATAGTATAACTGAAAAGGATGCAGCATTATCTGCATTTCAGTGAAGCTAGTTGCACGTGCACACAGAGAAAATGATATTCACATGACAATGGGCAAAGTTGACATGCAGAACTTTAGTCTCCACCTACAATCAAAGGTTGGTTACAGCAGAAGTAGAATTAATCAGTTCTTGGCATTTTACAAGGGCTTACAACACAGTCCCAAACAGATGCTTCCTGTAGGTCAAATTAAACAAGGAGTGGTACTTTGGAAATTTAACTTCAGAAACATGGGTGAACAACATAAACTTCAATCTGAAAATCCTTCTCACTTTATCCTAATGCAGAATGACCTGAACAAACTGAAATTACATCCTTCTACATAGAATCTTTTCTTCAACGAGCAAAATTGCTGAAACCAAAGGGCAAGCCAGAATAGAACTACACCAAATTTTATTCCAAAGCTAAAATAACATGTTCCAAACAGTAAACTTCATACATATGTTCCACTTCTTCTCGAATAAATGTAAATAAATTATGTAAACTGCCTGAAATTATAAGAAAACTAAATGTAAAAGGGATACAAGGGCAAATTTCTTATTTCCTAAACAGAACCTCAAAAGTAGCCAGGGGGAAAAACCTGAAAGATTGACTGGGTAGTTATATATCATTATAACATATATCTTCATTAAGATACAGAGTTGTAACCACACATACCAATTGTGTCAAGGCTTGTCGAAATAGGTATAATGCCCACATGAGAAACAGCCCCATGTGAGGGTCGGAATCCTAAAATGCCACAAAATCCAGCAGGAATTCTCACGCCACCAACCGTATCAATACCTGCCACATACTGTTAGTACGAAAGGCATAATCATAAGTTAAAACAAGAAGCCTGCTCCATAAGCTAAAATATGATCGAGCATTACAAGAGTTCTATCATCAATTTTAAACACATTTTCATAGATTAAAACAATTCATAAAGAATACCAAGGGAGTAAAATTTAGCATACTCCTGTACAAAAGAGAAACACTTAATTCTATAGCTCAAAGATTAACGAGGATCAAACAATCCTATTTCCTGATCAAGACACAAAACCTTCAAATTTTAGATCCGCCAAAATTGTCAAAGCATGGAGCAAGTCAAAGCATCTATATGTTCAACACTAAGACTAAACAGCTTCCCAGTAAATTGAGTAACTTAGCATCAGTAATTGTATTGTTTCAATCAGAAGTACAGCTCTTCGTCGTTAAGTTCCATCAATGTCCCTTTTTTTTTTTTTTTTTTGATAAGTCAGTGTCCACCATTATTAACCACTAGAAAGAAATATATCTGCAGAAGCACATAAAAATTTAATTTCCAGGGCAGATACAACAAAGCTACAGCACTTATTGTCAAAGCATGGAGCAAGTCAAAGCATCTATATGTTCAACACTAAGACTAAACAGCTTCCCAGTAAATTGAGTAACTTAGCATCAGTAATTGTATCGTTTCAATCAGAAGTACAGCTCTTCGTCGTTAAGTTCCATCAATGACCCTTTTTTTTTTTTTTTTGATAAGTCAGTGTCCACCATTATTAACCACTAGAAAGAAATATCTGCAGAAGCACATAAAAATTTAATTTCCAGGGCAGATACAACAAAGCTACCACTTATTGTTTAGTATTCTATGGGGGTGCCTTACGCTTTTAATAATATCTCGATTACTTATAAAAAAAT
Source organism: Corylus avellana (assembly GCF_901000735.1). NCBI lineage: Eukaryota > Viridiplantae > Streptophyta > Magnoliopsida > Fagales > Betulaceae > Corylus > Corylus avellana. The sequence continues at coordinate 23,162,110 of NC_081546.1, forward strand.
ATATATTGTCTAGTATTCTTCTTCAAGCTACAAGTGAACTTCTAAATGTTGCCGACCTTATAGCAAATAGGAATAATGTTATTGTTAGCATTTGATATTTCACACTTATTTAAAGTTAGATTTTTCATTGTTTGATTTCTTTTGGATACCATCCAAAAAAAAAGAAAAGATCTTTTGAAGTCAGAACTTTTTACAGATTTCTCCTCCCCAACGTTGACTACTCTTTCCCTTGGAAGAGCATCTAGAGGTCCAAGACTCCTTTGAGAGTGGCTTTCTTTACATGGATAACTTCTTTAGGAAATTTTATTTTATTTTTTTTTTTTATGAGTAATAATCAAGTTTTATTAAAAAAGTAAGGCACCCCTACATATACTAGAAGTATACAAGCAGAAACACCTAACTAAAAAAACAAAAACGACCCACCCAAAGCCCTCACCACAAACACCCAAGGCATCCAAGACAAACCCACAGAACTATCCCACAAAACCACCCAACAGCCCTCAAAACCCACACGGAGCGCTACGACACCATAGTCTTGCCCTTCCTTCTCCGAGCGGACGCGCTAGCAAAGCCATAGACCAATTCAAGAAAGCCCTACAAAAAAACCCTCACGACACCATAAACCACCCAAAAGGAGGCTCAGCGTTGCCACCCTGGCGCCTTGCCTTTCCCTCGCCGATTGGAAGTAAATCTCCACATGTGGCACATCACAGTGATAGATTGGTATTATATGTGAAAAAAGAATGGGGAAACTCTCAATCACCTTCTTCCTCATTGTGATATTGTGAGACTCATGGAATTTGGTTTTTAGGATGTTCGGAGTAGAGTGGGTTATGCCGAGATGGGTGGTGGAACTCCTAGTGTGTTGGAAAAGAAGGTTCAGTCAGAATAATCTTAATGTTGTTTAGAATGTAATATCTTTTTGTTTAATGTGGGGGTTATGGAGAGAAAAGAATGCTCAAAGTTTCAAGGATTGCAAGAAGACAAGCCTAGATCTATAGTTTTGTTTCTTTAAATCCCTCTTCAAGTAGAACTCTGTTAACACCCTTTTTGACGCCTCTTAACTTTAATGATTTTTGTGCTCTTTTTCGTTGTTCTTGATCTTGCTGGGTGTTTTTCTTAAATGTTGCTTGTGAACTAGGGTTGCGGCCGTTGTGCTTTTAATAAATTTGCTTTACTTATAAAGCAAATTTACTTATACTTATCAACAAAAAAAAAAAAAAATTGCTTCACTTATTTTTTTTTTTTTTTTAAATGCCTAAGGAGGCAGAACACACTTTTGACTGTTCAAACATGATAAACTATACCCTTTTTTTAGCATAATTAAAATTTATGACAGCATAGACAAAAAAATTCAGTCAACTCAACCAGCTAAATACTTGTGCCACAACCTAAAAAATAAAATTTTAACACTACATAATCAACACCACATGTCTAATTCCAGCTGTAAGTATACCAAAAACAAGTGTAGTAAGTCTAGCTACACTATTTCTTTGTATTTCTTAGAAACAAGTATTATGAGACAAGACAGGAAAAGGAAATGGAAATGAAAATGATAAACACGCAAAGAATGAACCCAATTACCATAAATTACCAAACAAACAAGGTTACGCCCAAAAGCCTTTTATTAATCATGTTAGCATTGACAATTACGAGCCAAGACTAATAAAATTCAAGGGAAGGAAGGTAAGCTGTTGAACGCTAATAAGAAGCTCACCCAATGAGAAGTCAACAAGATTAGCAGCCACAGCCACAGCAGCTCCACTAGAGGATCCACCCGGTACTCTTTCATGCACTGCAGGATTGGTAGGTGTACCATAATGCTTATTTTCTCCACTGATACTGAAAAGAAGACATACCAAAAACAATTCACCTTATTTAAATCCAAACAATAGCTAGAGTGGGAGTGATTAGAAAGGTAACTTTATTTTCTTAATTTCTTTTTCTCTCTTTCGTTTTACCAAACACATAGTGTAGTGAAAATAGGAACAAAGAAGAAACAAAGTAGATAGGAATATCTTTGTTTGCACCAAACTGTACTCCAAGAAAAATATTTAGAAGACCATTTAGATATTTATAATAGCCAGAAGGACCAGAAGGCAGATACCCATATGCTAGTTCGTCCACAACAGTTTTTCCAATGCAAGTGGCACCTCCTTCAACAAGAGCAGTAACCACAGGAGATGTCCAAGAAGCTTTGTCATGTGTCATCACCCAGTCTGGATGACCAAATCCAGTGACATGACCATCAATGTCGAATCTGGTAATTATAATAAATGGTTAATTCAGTTTAAAATCCAAAACCAAAAATTAAAAAATTAAAAATCAGTAGTGCAAATGCATGAGTGGAAATTGAGGATTTATTGCACCTGCCAATAATAGATAACTCCTATCCGTAATCTTTAACGCTAGAAACATGGAAGTTACAAAATAGGCACACTCTCATGATATTCAAAATCACAGAGAGAGAAGCAGACAATTTCAACGAAGGTAGGTACTTTGAAACGAACCAAAATGACAAAATGACAAAATGAAACATATGAGGGCGGGGCGGGAGATTAGAAAAATATGAATTATCAACCAAATTCAATTGCCTGGCCTACTTGAAAAATCAAATAAATCGTTCACGGTTAAAATTCAAAATTTTATGTTCTCTTCACTTTCATTGGCTCAACACTCCAGCAATACATTTGACACCTCATAAGAAATCAAAGTTAAAATTTGCGTGTCACGTTATTTACTATAGTAGCCCAAAACAAAAAACCTCAAATCAACGAAGCCTACAACCATGAAAAGCAATCAAACAAACACTTCACACAATTTCTTTTCTCACTTTTTCCTTTCTCAGAAAGTCAAAAAGAGTCCGTTACTCGAGCCAACCCTTCCATACATCAAAACCCAGGACCAGCACATCTTCCTAACAAAACAGAAAAATAAAGATAGAAACAACAACAATTTTGTGATGTAAACAGGCTTACACGTCGGAGACGGCGAAGGTGAGGCCGGTGAGGGGGTAGGGAGCTTTGGGAGGAGGCGGCGGAGGAGGAGGAAGCAGCTGAAGCTTCTCGACGAAGGCGCCGAAGTCCTCTCTGATGACTTTCTTGAGCTTTCTCGTCACGAACAGAATTCCAGCCAATCCCAACCCCAGCAGCACCCACAGATTAGCCGATTGAGAGGCCATGCGTCTTGAGGTTTGGATGATATTCTCAAAACCCTAGAATTGAATTTGCGAGAGAGAGAGAAAGAGAGAGAACAAGGGTTTTAGGATGAGAGAAATGTGAGAGAGGAGAGGAGAGGAGAGGAAAGGATAATACAGTGAGAGGCGAGAGGGGGAAGAGTGCCGAGTTTTCTTGTGCGGTGACAAATGTTATTATAATATCGGCCTGTGGGCTGGGGTGGTAGCGTATGAGTATTTATATTTTGTTTCTATTTTTTTGTTTTCTGTTGAAACAAAAGATATTAGGGAAATTATATCTAAAATCCTTAGGTAAACGCGTTTTTTTTAAAAACTCCCTGAGTTTTTTTTTTTTTGAAATTTAGTCCCTGGGTTACTCGAAACTACTAGAAAACTCTCTACCGTCAATTTTTGTTAACTTCTATTAGTCTACTCAAAACTCACCGTTTTATCTGATTAAAATATTATTTTTTTTTATTAATTTAATTTAAAAAATTCAATCTTAAAAAAAAAAAAAAAAAAAATTATGTTATAAGAAGATATGATCCTTTCTTTGCCGTTTCTTCTCCATGCTTTCAACTTCATGCTTTCATGAAGTTGAAAGCATTCGAGTACTGGGAATCCTTTCTTTGCCGTTTCTTCTCCATCTTGTTGAAAGATTGATCTGCAGCTGCAGCACTCTCAGACCCACCATGACTTCTTTTTTTCTTGTTAAACTTCATACCTTTTGCCTTCCTGATATCATCATCTACTGAGATTTTTGCATATTTCCCACCGTGTTGATCTGCTCTTTTTGGCTTGCTTTTAATGCCCGACATGCTCAAAAATGGTACACCAGAAGAGAGGTCATAGTCAATCTCTTTCCTCATTTCCTTCAAGTTTTTTGGGCGTGATGAGTGCTTGGAGGTATCAGCAAGAAAACCATCACTTTTGGATGACTTGGTTTCACTGGAGCCAAATGTATCATAGAAGTCCTTGTAAGTTGATTGTTTTGATGCTTGGTTTGACCTCCACTGATCAGGTTGGGCAGCAAATCTGATGTAATAAGCCGCAGACATCAACATACAAAGATTAAGAACAATAAACTGCCAAAATTCAATTTTAGAAAACAAATGCTCGAATATCATATCAATTGTAACAGACCATCCTCCCTTCTTATAACATAATTGCCTGTGGGAACTAATAGAGATACTATCACAAACCTATGAAATTCTAAGATCATATCTTCTACAATGATTCACGGTATTATAAAAGAGAAAATGCCCAAGAGAAAATGCCCAACAGCTTACCTGTCGACCCAAACCCCCAAGGGGGTGGGTCTCGGCCACCCCTTGGGTGGAAAGGGGTGGCCCCCAAACCACCTGGGGGTGGCACTTAAACCACCCGGTGGGCCAGCCACTGCCCAGGGGCAACTGCGGCCACCCATGGGGGTTAAGGGGTGGCTGAAATTTGGCACCGCCAGCCACTGCTCAAGGCCACACCTTTTATTTTTAGATTGAATTTTTTAACTTAAATTAATAAAAAAATAATATTTTAATCAGATAAAACGGTGAGTTTTGAGTAGACTAACGGAAGTTAACAAAAATTGACGGTATGGAGTTTTCTAGTAGTTTCGAGTGACACAGGGACTAAATTTCCAAAAAAAAATACCCAGGGAGTTTTTTAAAAAAGCGCGTTTACCTAAGGATTTTAGATATAATTTCCCAAGATATTAATAAATAACATAAACACAAAAACAATTCTAAAAATACAAAAATAATTTTAACGTTAATAATTAATATTATGTTATGAATGCATTCATGCATTTTGTGAATGATCATTTAGTTTCATCTCTTGAAATTCTACACATTCATGTCATCTTTTATAATTCCTATAATATTCATGTAATACATTGTTGTACCATTTTATTTCATATTCTTTTACCTCCCATTATGATTCCATGCATATAAAATGGAGTATTGACTAGTATGTAAATCAGACAATAATAGAGAAGAATCATACATAGTTCTTGAATAACTAGTTTCACATATTGCAATCTATTTATCTTGTCTTATTATTTTCTTTGATTTTACAACACATTATCAACACGAAGCTCTAGCCAATTATTGTGTTCTTTTGATCTTCAATATCAAAAGCTATCCATGAGGTATTCTCAATTCATTGTAAGTTTCTATAACATTTAGTAATGTTATTATCTATTTTGTTAATTAACATTCTAACATATGCATATTATGATTCATGTGAGATTTATATGAACTAAAATGTTATCATACTAATGCTATGAATATGATGTCTTATAGTTTATATTTGAAAATTTTTGGTTTGCGTATGATATCACTTAATTTTAAATAATGTTTATTTATTTAATTCTTGATATATGTTTGTATAGATAATGTCAAATCTTACAAAACTTGAGTTTGTCACTCTTGACGTTTCTGGCAAAAATTACTTATATTGGATCCTTGATGCTGAGATCCATCTTGAAGCTATGAATCTTGGAAATACTATTAAGGAGGATAATCAAGCATTCCAGCAGAATCGCGCTAAAGCAATGATTTTTCTTTGTCATCATTTGCATGAATAATTAAAAATTGAGTACCTTACGGTAAAGGATCCATTGACCTTGTGGAATAATTTAAAGGAGAGACACAAGCACCAGAAGACAGTTATCCTCCCAAAAACTCATTATGATTGGATGCACCTGAGGTTGCAAGATTTTAAGAGTGTTAGTAACTATAACTCTGCACTATTTAAAATCAGCTCACAATTAAAATTGTGTGGAAAAAAAATCACTGATGTGGATATGTTAAAAAAAAACATATACCACATTCCATGCCTCGAATGTGCTCTTGCAGTAGCAATATCGAGAGTGTAATTTTACAAGATATTGTGAATTAATATCTTGTCTTATAGTGGCTGAGCAAAACAGCGACCTATTAATGAAAAATCATCAATCTCGTTCAACGGGTTCTACACCATTTTCTGAAGCAAATGGAACCTCATTTCATGGTAATAAAGGAAACAGTGGTCGTGGATGTGGTATAAAAAAAATTATAGAGGTCAAAGGGAACGTGCTCATAATTCTTACAAAACAAATGCTTCATATTACCAGAAGTAAAACCACACTGAGGCAAAACAAAATGAAAACAAAGGTTTACAGAATAAACCTACAAAGAATTATGAAGATAAATGTTACAGGTGTGATATGAAAGGACATTGGTCGCGCACCTGTCGTACGCCTAAACATTTGGTAGACCTATATCAAGCCTCCATAAAAGAAAAGTGGATTTAAATTAATTTTGTAATCACAGTAATCCTGAAAATTCTCCAGTTTTTTTGATACTCTAAATGGAGAGGGTAACACTCATCTTGATGCTTTTGATTTCTTTGTAGACTCTAACACAAATACTGATCCTCTGATTGGTGATAAATATGTCTACAACAATTAATATGTTTTCTTTATGTCTTAATCACAATATGTTTACATTGTCAAATTTAATTATATTTTGTTATTTTCTTTTTTATTAATGAAATTTTAATATATATATTGTTTATATATGGAGGTATGGGTCATATTGATGAAATGATTAATTCCAAGATGATTGGTAAAGATTTGTGTCTAGCAGACAGTTGTACAACGCACACAATTCTTAGAGATAAAAAATATTTTCAATACTTGATATTAAACAAAGCTAGTGTCAATACAATATCAGGTTCATCAAACCTAATCGAAGGCTCTGGAAGAGCAAATATCATATTGCCAAAATGAACAAAATTATGTATTGACGATGTTTTGTATTATTCTAAATCTAGAAGAAATTTAATTAGTTTTAAGGATATTCGTCTAAATGGTTATCATGTTAAAACCATTAATGAAGGTAGTGACGAATATCTTTATATTACTTCAATAATTTCGGGTCAGAAGCTCATATTGAAAAAACTGTCTGCTTTCTCTTCCGAGTTATATTATACAACAATAAGAATAATTGAATTACATGTTGTGATGCACCAGAAGTGCTATAATCCGAAGATGTTTATGCTTTGGCATGATCATCTTGGACATCCGAGAACAATTATGATGCGTCGAATAATTGATAATTCTCATGAGCATCTCTTAAAGAACCAGAAGATTATCCTTGTGCTTCATGTTCTCAATGTGAACTTGTTATCAAACCATTACTTTCTAAGGTAATTGTTGAATCTCTATCATTTTTACAAAGAATTCAAGGTGATATATGTAGGCTGATTCACCCTCCATGTGGGCCATTAAATATTTTATAATTTTAAGGAAAAATTACAGTTTACCCCCCCAAAGTTGACAGCGTTTTTCAATTCGAACACCAAAGTTTCAATTTTTGCAATCCACCCCCCCAAAGTTTCAATTTTTTGCAATTTGACCAATTATATCTAAAACTTCCCATATTGCCCCTAATTTTTATTTTTTTATTTTTATAAAAAATTAAAAATAAAATACGGCCACCCCTTGGCCATCTGGCCATTTTTGCAACTCCAAATTTAATTTTTTTCATAAAAAAAAAAAAAAAAAAAAAAAAAAATCAGGGGCAATATGAGAATTTTGGGATAATATTGGTCGAATTGAAAAAAAT
>NC_081546.1:23170015-23172432 GCF_901000735.1 Corylus avellana
GTTGCATTTACTAAACTTTTTGCTCAAATATTCGAATGGATAATGCGAGCACAATTTATAATTAGATTACGAGCACAATTTCCTGATTATCAAATTCAATCTATTCGAATGGATAATGCGAGTGAATTTACATCTCAAGCATTTTATAACTATTGCATGTCAATTGGAATTCATGTTGAACATCATTTTGCTCATACTCGTACTCAAAATGGTTTAGCTGAATTGTTTATTAAACAACTTCAGTTAATTGCTCGACCTTTGCTTACGAAAACAAAATTACTTGTTTCTGCTTGGGGACATGCAATATTACATGTTGCATCATTAGTTCGAATCAGACCAACAACTTACCAAAAATATTCCTCTTTGCAACTTGCATTTGGTCAACCACCAAATATTTTTCATTTTCGTATTTTAGTTGTGCTGTATATGTTCCAATTGCACCACCTCAACGCACCAAGATGGGACCTCAACGTAGACTTGGAATTTATGTTGGTTTTGATTCTCCTTCTATCATTAGATACCTTGAGCCTTTAATTGATGATATTTTTAAAGCACGTTTTGAAGATTGTCATTTTGATAAAAACAAATTCTCATCACTAGGGAAATAAAAGTCGTTGCCAAAAGCACGACAAGAAATCACTTGGAATAATTCGATGTTATCTCATTTTGATCCTCGTACAAATCAATGTGAACTAGAAGTTTAGAGGATCATTCATTTGCAAAGTATTGCAAATCAATTGCCGATGCATTTACTAACAACAAGAAAATAATTAAGTCTCACATTCCAGCTGCTAATTCTCCTGAAAATGAATCTCCCGAAGAGGAATCTCCTGAAGAATTACCCTCTGAAAATGAACATGTACCTGAAAATAATGAGATCTCAATAAATTATGTAAGTATAGGAGAAATATTGGATAGAAACAAAATTGTTGTCGACAACATATTTTCATTTAAAGTTGCATTTGACATTACCAGAAGTAATGATGATATTGAACCACAAACCGTCGTAGAATGTCGACGTAGATGTGATTGGCCAATGTGGAAGAAAGCAATTCAGGCAGAATTGAACTCACTAGCAAAACATGAAGTATGTGGACCTGTAGTCCAAACACCTGAAGGTGTATCGCCTGTTAGATACAAGTGGGTATTTGTACGAAAACGTAATGAGAAAAATGAAATTGTGAGATACAAAGCAAGAATTGTTACACAAGGTTTCCTGCATAAACCTGGTATTGATTATAAATAAACATTCTCCTGTAGTGGATGCAATTACATTTAGATTTTTGATTAGCTTGGTAGTTACATAAAGTTTGGATATGCGTTTAATGAATATGTTTACAACATATTTATATGGATCACTTGATAATGATATATACATGAAAGTCCCTGAATGATACAAAATGCCTAAAGCATATAATTTAAAATCCCGAATTATTTATTCTATCAAGCTACAAAGATCTTTGTACGGGTTAAAGCAATTCGGACGCATGTGGTACAATCGTCTTAGTGAATATCTATTGAAAGAAGGATTTGAGAATAATCCAATTTGTCCATGCGTTTTCATTAAGAAATCATAATCTAGATTTGCTATTAAAGCAATCCGGACGCATGTGGTACAATTGTCTTAGTGAATATATATTGAAAGAAGGATTTGAAAATAATCAAATTTGTCCATGCGTTTTCATTAAGAAATCATAATCTGGATTTGCTATTATTGCAGTTTATGTAGATGATTTAAATCTTGTTGGAACTCTAGAAGAGCTCATAAAAACTGCCACTTATTTAAAAAATGAGTTTGGGATGAAAGATCTTGGAAAGACAAAATTTTGGCTTGGCTTACAGATTGAACATTTTCCAAATGGAATTCTTGTTCATCAGTCAACATACACAGAAAAAGTCCTGAAGCACTTTTACATGAAGAAAGCTCATCATTTAAGTACTCCAATGGTTGTTCGATCACTTGATGTGAAAAAATACTATTTTCGCCCTCGAGAAGATGACGAATAAATTTTTGGTCATAAAGTACCATATCTTAGTGCAATTGGTGCTCTGATGTATCTTGCAAATTGCACACGACCTGATATAGCATTTTCAGTTAATTTAATACCAAGATACAGCTCTGCACCAACTCGAAGGCATTGGAATGGGGTCAAACATGTTCTATGTTCTCTTCGTGGAACAATTGACATGAGATTATTTTATTTAAGAGGTTCAAATTCACAATTAGTTGGATATGCAGATGCGAGTTTTCTTTCTAATCCGCATAAAGGTAGATCTCAAACAAGATATCTATTTACATGTGGAAGTACTGTTATTTCATGGAGATCTGTCAAGCCAACACTTGTTGCTACTTCTCCAAATCACTCGGAGATTGTTGTAATTCATGAAGCAAGTCGATAATGCATATGGCTAAGACC
>NC_081546.1:23172532-23189559 GCF_901000735.1 Corylus avellana
AACCCGTCTCACCCCCAGCAGAAGGCCCATACGAATTTAAGGGAGAAGGCGCACTGACCTCAACAGGAACCGAATCTTCATCACGTGACTCAACCCCCCTGCCGTCCTTACCACCCAATTGATCAGCTTCACGCCTTTCCCCCACTTCTGAACACCCAACAACCAAGCTCGTAAAAACCCCGTTTAGTGGGCGGTAGTGCCCAGGGTTACCAACACAATCTCTTATTCCCTGAGATATACCCAGTCCCTCACAAACCTCCACACCTACCTGATTCCCATCACCAAGCGGCCAAGGAACCAAATCACTATCCTCGAACACTGAAGAAGACATCGCCGAAATCGTCTGAGCCAAAGCGTTCTCTCCACTAACCTGCGATGCCATCGCCGGCAAAAGTAAAGATTCACCGGCCTTAACTCGCGGCCCTACTCCTCCAGGAACCAATCCCGAAACGTCTCTCTCTGTGTCGCCGGTGGTAGCTGACGGTGAAGGCTTCTCCTTCACAGTCTGGGGTGAACCTGCCCTTACTATGGCCGATAGTTCCATCGCCGGAGTACTCTGAGGCACTCCGGTCGCACCCATCGTGACCTCACCGTCGAGACGAGCTCTAGGCACTTGCGGCTAACAGAAGTGATAACAGGGGCAACCACAGCTACCTGCGATCTCGTCTCCAAGGAGATTCCTCCTTCCGATGAAGACGCCCCTAGGTCTCCGGTCCAAACCTCCTTCCGCTCCATCAACAACCCGCGTGAGGGCGACGGGTGAGAAGCACACTTATTCTTCCCTTTAGGACCCCCCACCCTTCGGCAATTCTGGCCCACTCCTGAGCCCACTACAGCCTTGAGCCTAAATACCGAAACCTTCTTTTTCGCCTTAATGCCTTTCGTGGGCCGTGGGCCTACTCTACCGGCCCATTCCATCCCCTTTTGTACCCTTTCCTCTCTAACAGCATTATCATAACCATTGTCTTTCACGGGCCCATTCCTTCCCCTCCAAATTACTATTAAGCCTGCCAGCATGGACTCATTCAACTCCCCTGTCAACCTATCGAAGCCCCACTCTCCTCCACTCTAACAAGAGCCAACTCCAGTCTGTTAAGCCCCACTTCAATTTCCTCTTTCAGCCACTTCAACATCTCTCTGCAGTCTCGAAGCTCAAGACTTACACCAGCATGGGTCTGATTTTGACACTCACCTACCTCCCGTCCTATCAACTTATGCACAGCCCCTACCTTCGTTGCAGGCGACCTCTCCAGCATTTGTACTTTACTCACCGGCACCCTTAGCTGTAAGCACTTCTCTCCCCATGAATTTCTTCCTCTCCGGCTGACGACCACCTTCACCATCCTGACTGCTGGATGGTCTCGCCGGAACCTGGGTCACCTTCCATGGCATCAAATCAATTTCCCCAGTGTCTAAAGCGTGCTTCTCCAGACCAGATGAGGTCTCCTTCAACCACCTGGGCACTCGCGCCACCGGCTCAGTAAATGACCCAAAGCACTCCTCTGTTGGAGTTCCTGACAGACCCATCCCCTCGGTATAGCTCCTCCTTCCCTCCGCCGGAGTTCCTGACAGACCCACCACCTCGGCATAGCTTCTCCTTCCCTTCCCCTCTTGAGCCTTCTTCTCTTCCTTCGATCCTCGAAGTGACGAACTGGCTAAACGCACCTCCAACATGAAGCGTTTCCAACCTTGCCCGAAGCGCCCTTCTGGAATGAGGACCGAACCACATCTTCGCCTCCCATCAAATTCCTCTAACGTCAAGAAATACCCATGCCTATTGGAACGTCGTTGCGCTATGAACCGTGGATAACCCGCTCTGGATTAATCCCAGAACACCTCTGAACTGTCCACTGCCACCAGCACCCCCACGATACGAATTAACCATTCTAACTCATCCTTCTTAATGAAAATGGACCTTAACTTCCCTTTGCTTCTCTCAAAAATCCTTACCCTTGAAGCCCCTGCCTTCACCACCAGTTCAAATTCCTTAGCCTCAACTGACCATCTTCTCCCTCCCGCCATGGCACCTCCAACCCTAACTAAGAAATCACCTCACGCGCCACCCACGTACCAACTCACACGCCGGCTATAAGCACAAAACTACTTGCCAATGTTTATGGGATGAGGCTAATAGATTACGCTTTTAATGATATTTGTCTATTTCTTTAAAAATAAAAAATAAAATAAGAAGCAATACAAATTGGAATTTCATATACAGATGTAGAAAGTTGCCACACATTTTAAATTCTTTGTGACATGTACAACTTGAATCCAAGACCAAAACAAATATAAGTTACACTTACATATAATCATTACCTTTAAAAGAGAGGAGATAGCGGTACGCATTTCATCCCTGATTGCTTTGTATTTTTCAATATCTGTATCTTCTGTGTCCAGTGTTTCGTATATTTGTGCCGAGATAGCAGGATCTAAAACAGGCTTTGCCAAGCTAATCCATTCCCCATGATTATGTTTGAACTCATGTCTGCATTGAAAAGGTCATCATGAACCTCAATTAACACATTGTCCAGGGAAAAAGTACCAGCATAAAGAAAATGAATAAATTCAATCACCTGCACCTTCTTATACACAGAAAATCATGCATGATCATAGTGAAAAGAAGCCAACAAAGACCAATATCCTATGCTGGATTAAATACCAAGACCAGAATATTTGATTGGTGAATTTTATTAACAAATTTTTATTTTCTCCATGAAGAACTAGTGGATCAGAGGACAGACCAGAGTGGCCATAATAGCTGCATCTTTTCTCATTAGTCACATCAAACTTAGTTGCCAACAAGGGCGAAAAAGACACAGCAATCAATTGGCATTAGCAACTACCTCATATTCAACTTCCACATTTGACAATTGATGGAGGTCACTGCGAGCTGTCTTTGAAGACCTACAAAGGCACGCAAAAGGGCTAGTTGAAAAGCCCACTCATGATTTGCCATACGCGCCAATGCCAATTGAGAGCCTGAATAGCCTTGTTTAGTTGATTAAGACTCTTATGCTGTTATATTTTATATCAATTTTCTTTAATTTTGTCAGTTAAGGATTTTGCTGAAATTTCAGAATTGATGGACATGGACTGCAATAATGGTGCCATGTGTCACATTATGGATCAGCTCATGTTATTGGGCATTTTTTCCAAGTATTGATTCATGTTGCTCTCTCTTTGGTGTTATTGGGCTTCTATTTGTTGTTTTGAGTAGTTTCATTTCAGGATTCATGGTAAAAAAGTCTATCAACTCCAAGTCCTCTACTGTTAGGGATCTAATCTTACAAATATGGATGTAACTCTTCTAATTTAGTGGAACATGTTTTATGAGAATTTCCAGCCACTGGGCTCTTTTTCGAAGTAATGGTTTTGTGTTATTGGGTTTCTACTGTGGTTTTGAGTAAATTTTATTTCAGGATTCATGGAAAAGATCTAATCTTACAAATATGGATGTAACTCTTCTAATTTAGTGGAAAACATTTTATGAGAATTTCCAGCTATTGAGCTCTTTTTCAAAAATTATTTGATGCAACCAAACCCTAGGCGTGATGGCTACAGGAAAGTAGGCTTGACAACTCTTATTCTTCTCCGACTATTTGATTTTCTGCAACTTATCCAACCATTCAAACATTGAGATCAGACAGTGATTACTGACTCTTAAAGCCCTAAATCCCCAGGATTTTTGTTGTTAAATAAGTAATCAAAATATTATTAAAAGTGCAAAAGGAGCAAGTCAGGCAGGGGCGGAACCACATGCCCTCATAATCCTGTCAAAATTAGAATTTTAACCCAATTTTTTTTATTTTTTAGTTTTACCCTCCCAAACTCCAAATGCTAGTTCCGCCCCTAAACTCAGGTTTACAAGAAGTATACAAAAGAAACACCTAGCTAGAAAGAGAAAATTATCAAAAAAAAAACCATGAAAACCAAGAAAATAAGGAAGGTCTGAAGCATTTGTCCAAAAGTAAAATAACAAGAAAATCATTAAAAGTTATCTCCAATAGAGCTAAAAATTCAACTGCCCATGTATAAAGAGAATGAAAAAATGCCTTCAGTTCCACTACCATCCTCTCACAATCCTCAAAACATCTATCATTTCTTTCCCACAAAAGGCATGATGGCCCCATCCTCCACACTGCTTTACTCTAAGGTCTGCCATATAACCCTCTCCAACAAGCAAAGAAGTCCACTACTCATCTAGGTATAACCCAAGACAACTCAACTCGACTCCACAAGGCAATAACAACCTCGCAATGAAAAAGAAGATGATTCACAGACTCCCTACATTTGCTACACATACAGCACCAATCAACCACAATGACATGCCACTTCCTTAAGCTATCCATGCTGAGGGATCTTACCTACAACTGATGACCAAGTAATAAAAGGCCACTCTCAAGGGCACCTTGCACCGAAGTGAGTGCCATCACAAGGAATAAGGGCATTGTAGAAAGATCTGCTAAATGCTTCCTTAATTTATGTCTCCCTACTAAATGCTTCCTACAAGCTTATTGTAATATTTACTAAGCACTTATATATCTCTCTTTTAAGATCCATTGTGTCTGCTGATAATTATTTTCTCCTGTAATTTGTCTTGTGTCAAGAGAATTAGCTTTTCCCTTGCACATTAAGTCAGAAAAACAGTGGTGCATGCATCCACGCGCACAGTTAACCCTCTCTTTCTCTCGAAGAGGGCAAAAGATGAAAAACAATCTATATCCACCGCTAACCTACAATATAGAGCTCCCAAAAAACTAGGCCTTAAGAAAGCTTTAGAACAAATGGGAAAAAGAAAGAACAAAGAAAAGAGTTGCACAAAGATGCCATTACAAACGGCAATGTACAAAAAGTGATATGCTACAGTAAAAGAAATAATTAATTTTTTTTTTTATATAAGTAATGTTGTATATATCAAGAATGATTGAGGGGCACAACCCTAGTACACAGGAAATATACAAGAGAACGCCTAAGTAGAAGGAGAAAAAAGAACAAGATAGTCAGTAAAGCTAATCACTAAGAGAAGAAATAATTAACTTCGAGTTAATTACTTTTCATACTTTAAAGTCTTTCTCATCTTTGCTTTAAGGTAATAAAACAATAAAGAAGCAAGCTCACCTTTGAAGAGACTGCATAACATTCGCAAGCAATCTTGTTGAGAAAGTTTTCAGCTCACCATTTGATTTCTTGCTATGCAAAGCTTTCAAGCTTGGAGCTTTAGACCTGAGATAGTCCTCGACATTTTCATGCTTCAATACTTGTCCTGAAGAAGTTTATGGTGCAATTTAGAGAAATTCCAGAACATAAAGTAAAACATACATGCATGCTGCCCAAAACCAACTTGGTACGTTCTTACCTCAATTTTTTTAGAACAGGTCTGAGTCAAATAGCAGTGATTCAAAGCACTTCTTTTTACACTATTTCGTAAACCAAAGGACTCAAAATGATATTTGTAAACTTTTATTTGTTATAATGTTAATTATATGATTAAATTCACATGCAAAATAATTAGTACTTAACAAGGTCTTAGAATAGAGGTCCTAAGTTCGAATCTTGACTCCACATTATACCTCTCATTTAAGTTATGTATTGAACTCCACTTAATGAGGGAAAGTCGGAACTTACATATGAGGGGATGCATTCGAATATTAATTAGATGATTAAATTCAAACTTTCTTACCATTTTAAGCTTTTGGGTTAACAGTTTTAGCATTGAGAACAATAACCCAGCAACAACAACAATAAGAATAAAAATAACAGAAATATAACTTTTTGCTTAGGGACACAGAAATTGGCATACTTCCAAAAAGCTTCTCGGTGGATTTGATGACCACTTGTGCAACTCTGTCAACAGGAATCTTTAAGAGTTGAAAGCAATCATCAGCAATTATAATTTGTCTAGGACTGCGTTGAATGGCATATGGAAGTTGCAGCAGGACATGGCCAACACGACGTAAAATATTAGGATCCTTGGCGAACCATCCTGCCAAAGTGATTGCACAGATTCATTAAAACCCAGTTATATAAGCGCCCTAGACAGCATATTGATGGCTTTCTAACTGTAGAAATCAATCTTCTAACCAATGACCAATCCAAAAGAAAGGAAAAGGACAAAAAATGCAAAAAGCAATCATGCCATCCAGACAAGACAAGGTCAACCAAATCACATGTAATGACTCAGTAATCACTATCTAGTATCTACAAAAACTTCTAACAATCTACTTTAAACTATGATTTAAAATAGTATAACTGAAAAGGATGCAGCATTATCTGCATTTCAGTGAAGCTAGTTGCATGTGCACACAGAGAAAATGATATTCACATGACAATGGGCAAAGTTGACATGCAGACCTTTAGTCTCCACCTACAATCAAAGCATGGTTACAGCAGAAGTAAAATTAATCAGTTCTTGGCATTTTACAAGGGCTTACAACACAGTCCCAAACAGATGCTTCTTGTAGGTCAAATTAAACAAGGAGTTGTACTTTGGAAACTTAACTTCAGAAACATGGGTGAATAACATAAACTTCAATCTGAAAATCCTTCTCACTTTATCCTAATGCAGAATGACCTGATCAAACTGAAATTACATCCTTCTACATAGAATCTTTTCTTCAACGAGCAAAATTGCTGAAACCAAAGGGCAAGCCAGAATAGAACTACACCAAATTTTATTCCAAAGCTAAAATAACATGTTCCAAACAGTAAAGTTCATACATATGTTCCACTTCTTCTCGAATAAATGTAAATAAATTATGTAAACTGCCTGAAATTATAAGAAAACTAAATGTAAAAGGGATACAAGGGCAAATTTCTTATTTCCTAAACAGAACCTCAAAAGTAGCCAGGGGGAAAAACATGAAAGATTGACTGGGTGATTATATATCATTATAACATATATCTTCATTAAGATAGAGAGTTGTAACCACACATACCAATTGTGTCAAGGCTTGTCGAAATAGGTATAATGCCCACATGAGAAACAGCCCCATGTGAGGGTCGGAATCCTAAAATGCCACAAAATCCAGCAGGAATTCTCACGCCACCAACCGTATCAATACCTGCCACATACTGTTAGTACGAAAGGCATAATCATAAGTTAAAACAAGAAGCCTGCTCCCTAAGTTAAAATATGATCGAGCATTACAAGAGTTCTATCATCAATTTTAAACACGTTTTCATAGATTAAAACAATTCATAAAGAATACCAAGGGAGTAAAATTTCGCATACTCCCGTACAAAAGAGAAACACCTAATTCTATAGCTCAAAGATTAACGAGGATCAAACAATCCTATTTCCTGATCAAGACACAAAACCTTCAAATTTTAGATCCGCCAAAATTGTCAAAGCATGGAGCAAGTCAAAGCATCTATATGTTCCACACTAAGACTAAACAGCTTCCCAGTAAATTGAGTAACTTAGCATCAGTAATTGTATCGTTTCAATCAGAAGTACAGCTCTTCGTCGTTAAGTTCCATCAATGTCCCTTCTTTTTTTTTTTTTTTAAGTCAGTGTCCACCATTATTAACCACTAGAAAGAAATATATCTGCAGAAGCACAAAAAAATTTAATTTGCAGGGCAGATACAACAAAGCTACCACTTATTGTCTAGTATTCTACGGGGGTGCCTTACGCTTTTAATAATATCTCAATTTCTTATAAAAAAATATATATTGTCTAGTATTCTTCTTCAAGCTACAAGTGAACTTCTAAATGTTGCCGACCTTATAGCAAATAGGAATAATGTTATTGTTAGCATTTGATATTTCACACTTATTTAAAGTTAGATTTTTCATTGTTTGATTTCTTTTGGATACCATCCAAAAAAAAGAAAAGATCTTTTGAAGTCAGAACTTTTTACAGATTTCTCCTCCCCAACATTGACTACTCTTTCCCTTGGAAGAGCATCTAGAGGTCCTAGACTCCTTTGAGAGTGGCTTTCTTTACATGGATAACTTCTTTAGGAAATTTTTTTTTTTTTTTTTTTATAAGTAATAATCAAGTTTTATTAAAAGCGTAAGGCACCCCTACGTATACTAGAAGTATACAAGCAGAAACACCTAATTAAAAAAACAAAAACGACCCACCCAAAGCCCTCACCACAAACACTCAAGGCATTCAAGACTAACCCACAGAACTATCCCACAAAACCACCCAACAGCCCTCAAAACCCACACGGAGCGCTACGACACCATAGTCTTGCCCTTCCTTCTCCAAGTGGACACGCTAGCAAAGCCATAGACCAATTCAAGAAAGCCCTACAAAAAACCCTCACGACACCATAAACCACCCAAAAGGAGGCTCAACGTTGCCGCCCTTGCGCCTTGCCTTTCCCTCACCGATTGGAAGTAAATCTCCGCATGTGGCACATCACAGTGATAGATTGGTATTATATGTGAAAAAAGAATGGGGAAACTCCCAATCACCTTCTTCCTCATTGAGATATTGTGAGACTCATGGAATTTGGTTTTTAGGATGTTCGGAGTAGAGTGGGTTATGCCGAGATGGGTGGTGGAACTCCTAGTGTGGTGGAACTCCTAGTGTGTTGGAAAAGAAGGTTCAGTCAGAATAATCTTAATGTTGTTTAGAATGTAATATCTTTTTGTTTAATGTGGGGGTTATGGAGAGAAAAGAATGCTCAAAGTTTCAAGGATTGCAAGAAGACAAGCCTAGATCTATAGTTTTGTTTCTTTAAATCCCTCATCAAGTAGAACTCTGTTAACACCCTTTTTGACGCCTCTAACTTTAATGATTTTTGTGCTCTTTTTCGTTGTTCTTGATCTTGCTGGGTGTTTTTCTTAAATGTTGCTTGTGAACTAGGGTTGCGGCCGTTGTGCTTTTAATAAATTTGCTTTCCTTTTCTTTTTTTTTTAAATGCCTAAGGAGGCAGAACACACTTTTGACTGTTCAAACATGATAAACTATACCCTTTTTTTTAGCATAATTAAAATTTATAACAGCATAAAAATTCAGTCAACTCAACCAGCTAAATACTTGTGCCACAACCTAAAAAATAAAATTTTAACACTACATAATCAACACCACATGTCTAACTCCAGCTGTAAGTATACCAAAAACAAGTGTAGTAAGTCTAGCTACACTATTTTTTTTTTTTTTTAATAAGTAAAAATGATTGGTGTCAATAATTTGCTTATTAGCTACACTATTTCTTTGTATTTCTTAGAAACAAGTATTATGAGACAAGACAGGAAAAGGAAATGGAAATGAAAATGATAAACACGCAAAGAATGAACCCAATTACCATAAATTACCAAACAAACAAGGTTGCCCCCAAAAGCCTTTTATTAATCATGTTAGCATTGACAATTACGAGCCAAGACTAACAAAATTCAAGGGAAGGAAGGTAAGCTGTTGAAAGCTAATAAGAAGCTCACCCAATGAGAAGTCAACAAGATTAGCAGCCACAGCCACAGCAGCTCCACTAGAGGATCCACCCGGTACTCTTTCATGCACTGCAGGATTGGTAGGTGTACCATAATGCTTATTTTCTCCACTGATACTGAAAAGAAGACATACCAAAAACAATTCACCTTATTTAAATCCAAACAATAGCTAGAGTGGGAGTGATTAGAAAGGTAAACTTTATTTTCTTAATTTCTTTTTCTCTCTTTCGTTTTACCAAACGCTTAGTGTAGTGAAAATAGGAACAAAGAAGAAACAAAGTAGATAGGAATATCTTTGTTTGCACCAAACTGTACTTCAAGAAAAATATTTAGAAGACCATTTAGATATTTATAATAGCCAGAAGGACCAGAAGGCAGATACCCATATGCTAGTTCGTCCACAACAGTTTTTCCAATGCAAGTGGCACCTCCTTCGACAAGAGCAGTAACCACAGGAGATGTCCAAGAAGCTTTGTCATGTGTCATCACCCAGTCTGGATGACCAAATCCAGTGACATGACCATCAATGTCGAATCTGGTAATTATAATAAATGGTTAATTCAGTTTAAAAGCCAAAACCAAAAAATAAAAAATCAGTAGTGCAAATGCATGAGTGGAAATTGAGGATTTATTGCACCTGCCAATAATATATAACTCCTATCCGTAATCTTTAACGCTAGAAACATGGAAGTTACAAAATAGGCACACTCTCATGATATTCAAAATCACAGAGAGAGAAGCAGACAATTTCAACGAAGGTAGGTACTTTGAAACGAACCAAAATGACAAAATGAAACATGTGAGGGCGGGGCGGGAGATTAGAAAAATATGAATTATCAACCAAATTCAATTGCCTGGCCTACTTGAAAAATCAAATAAATCGTTCACAGTTAAAATTCAAAATTTTATGTTCTCTTCACTTTCATTGGCTCAACACTCCAGCAATACATTTGACATCTCATAAGAAATCAAAGTTAAAATTTGCGGGTCACGTTATTTACTATAGTAGCCCAAAACAAAAAACCTCAAATCAACGAAGCCTACAACCATGAAAAGCAATCAAACAAACACTTCACACAATTTCTTTTCTCACTTTTTCCTTTCTCAGAAACTCAAAAAGAGTCGGTTACTCGAGCCAACCCTTCCATACTTCAAAACCCAGAACCAGCACATCTTCCTAACAAAACAGAAAAATAAAGATACAAACAACAACAATTTTGTGATGTAAACAGGCTTACACGTCGGAGACGGCGAAGGTGAGGCCGGTGAGGGGGTAGGGAGCTTTGGGAGGAGGCGGCGGAGGAGGAGGAAGCAGCTGAAGCTTCTCGACGAAGGCGCCGAAGTCCTCTCTGATGACTTTCTTGAGCTTTCTCGTCACGAACAGAATTCCAGCCAATCCCAACCCCAGCAGCACCCACAGATTGGCCGATTGAGAGGCCATGCGTGTTGAGGTTTGGATGATATTCTCAAAACCCTAGAATTGAATTTGCGAGAGAGAAAGAAAGAGAGAGAACAAGGGTTTTAGGATGAGAGAAATGTGAGAGAGGAGAGAAGAGGAAAGGATAATACAGTGAGAGGCGAGAGGGGGAACAGTGCCGAGTTTTCTTGTGCGGTAACAAATGTTATTATAATATCGGCCTGTGGGCTGGGGTGGTAGCGTATGAGTATTTATATTTTGTTTCTATTTTTTTTGTTTTCTGTTGAAACAAAAGATATTAATAAATAAAATAAACACAAAAACAATTCTAAAAATACAAAAATAATTTTAACCTTAATAATTAATATTATGTTAGGAATGCATTCATGCATTTGATGTATGACCATTTAGTTTCATCTCTTAGAGTTTTACATATTCATGTAATCTTTTAGAATTCCTATAACATTCATGTAATACATTGATGTATCATTTTGTTTCATATTCTTTAATCTCTCATAGTGATTCCATGCCTATAAAAGAAAGTATTTAGTAATATGTAAATCAGACAATAATAAAGAAGAATCATACATAGTTCTTGAATAATTAATTTCACATATTGCAATCTTTTTATCTTATCTTGTTATTTCCTTTGATTTTACAACACGTTATCAGCACGAAGCTCTAGCCAATTGTTGTGTTCTTTTGATCTTCAATATCAAAAGCTATCCGTGAGGTATTCTCAATTCATTGTAAGTTTCTTTTTAACATTTAGTAATCTTATTATCTATTTTGTTAATTAACATTCTAACATATGCATATTATGATCCATATGAGATTTATATGAACTAGAATGTTATCATATTAATGCTATGAATATGATGTCTTATAATTTATATTTGAAAATTTTTGGTTTGCGTATAATATCATTTAATTTTAAATAATGTTTATTTATTTAATTCTTGATATATTTTTGTATAGATAATGTCAAATCTTACCAAATTTGAGTTTGTCATTGTTGACGTTTCTGTCAAAAATTATTTATCTTGGATCATTGATGCTGAGATCCATCTTGAAGTTATGAATCTTGGAAATACTATTAAGGAAAATAATCAGGCATCCTGGCAGGATCACTCTAAAGCAATGATCATCACAACATGTGATTCAATTGTTCTTATTGTTATATAATACAACCCGAAAGAGAAAGCATGCAATTTTTCCAATATAAGCTTCTGACCCGAAATTATTGAAGTAATATAAAGATATTCGTCACTGCCTTCATTAGTGGTTTCAACATGATAACCATTTAGACGAATATCCTTAAAACTAATTAAATTTCTTCTAGATTTAGAATAATACAAAGCATCTTCAATACACAATTTTGTTCATTTTGGCAATATGATATTCACTCTTCCAGAGCCTTCGATTAGGTTTGATGAACCTAATATTGTATTCACACTAGCTTTGTTTAATATCAAGTATTGAAAGTATTTCTTATCTTTAAGAATTGTGTGCGTTGTACAACTGTCTGCTAGACACAAATTTTCACCAATCAGCTTAGAATTAATCATTCCATCAATATGACTCATACCTCCATATATAAACAAAATATATATTAAAATTTCATTAATTAAAAAGAAAATAACAAAATACAATTAAATTTGACAATGTAAACATACTATGATTAAGACATAAAGAAAACATATTAATTGTTGTAGACATATTCATCACCAATCAAAAAATCAGTATTTGTGTTAGAGTCTACAAAGAAATCAGAAACATCGAGATGAGTGTTACCCTCTCCATTTAAAGTATCAAGAAAAGCTGGAGAATTATCCACTTCAGTGACTTTTTTTCCACACAATTTTAATTGTGAGCTTATTTTAAAGAGTGTAGAGGCGTACGATACTCAATTTTTAATTATTCATGCTTTATGTCAACATCAGTATGCAATGGTAAATAATTGTTTTCAAAAATGGGATCTAGATCAATTTTGAATAAACCATCAATTTTTACCAATCAATTGTTCACCTTTAAAAATACTGAAAGTTGAATTGATAAACCAAAATCCAAAACCAACATCCAATTTGGAAACAAAAATTAAATTTCTAGAAAATTATGGAATAAAAAAATATATTTTCAAGATCTAAAACATATCCAGATTTCAAAATTATTCAAAAAGTCCCAACAGCTTCTACTTGTAAAAGCAGTTTATTTCCTGAATAGACACGTTGTTCATTGCTTGCTGGCTGCCTTGTTGTGAGAAAACCCTGCATTGAGTTGACAATATGGATTGTAGAACCCGAATCAATCCACCATGTATTATTGGGAGCCTCAACACAAAAAGATTCATGACACACTAGAGATATAAGATTACATTTTCTTTCGAACCACTTTATATACTTTTGGCAATCTTTCTTCATATGCCCTTCTTTCTTGCAAAAGAAACAAGTATCCTTATTGCCAATTTTCTTGATTGGCACTTTGTTCTCCTTCTTGAATTTTTGGGCATGCTTGCTTCTCTTGGTCTTTCCCTTAGCATGAATAGCCATGTGAACACCTTCTGGCTTCTCATATTTTAACCTCTCTTCCTCTTGAACACACATGGTCAGAAGTTCATTTACTGATCATTTATCCTTATGTGTGTTATAGGATATTTTAAAAGGAACATACTCAGAGCGGAGAGAGTTCAATATGAAATGAACCAAGAATGACTCAGATATATCGATCTCTAGGAACTTGAGTTGAGCTGCCATGTCCCTCGTTTTCATAATGTGCTCACGCACACTTCTGGAATTATCAAAGGACTTGCTTGATAGCTTCTTCATTAGGGTGCTGGGTAAGGCCTTGTTGGAACTCATAAATTGTTCATCAACTGCCTTAATGAATGCCTTAGCGTTAGTGCATTCAGGGATGGAACTCCTAATGCCCTTAGAGACATGAGATTTCATGAATATTAGACTTAAGCGATTTGATCGCTCCCACTGTTCATGTTTAGCAATCTCTTGTGGCGTACTTTTCTCCGTGAGGGCGGGTGGTTCGTCCACACGGAGTGCCAAGTCAAGCTCTAAACACCCCAATGTAAAAAATAAATTTTCTGTCCAGTCAGTAAAATTGTTACCATTAAGCATTGGAACATGAAAAGTTTCATCCATTAAAGCAGAAGGAATAGTTGCAATAACCAAAGAAAATACTTTAATGCTATGCAGTGGCGGACGCAGGAAATTCATCTATTGGGGGCATGATTTTTTTTAATGAATACAAAAAATAAAATTGAACAAAAATATAACAAATCAAATAAGTGAATAATTCAACAAAATTTTTAATTATGTTCTAAAACATATAAATAGAACTTACAATTTGTTTTGTCACGACTAACGCTAATTCAATTGTCCTCGGCGAGTCTTCATACCTTGGAATCTTTGCATAATCTCTTCATTACTGATGGTCTTGAATATGTCTTTCTCAATGTACGTAATCAAACAATCATTCATCCATTGATCTCCCATTCGGTTACATAAACGATTTTTAACAATATTCATTGTTGAAAATGCTCTCTAAACAGTTGCTGTCGCAACTGGCAGAATCAATGCCAATGTCACCAATGAATAAACCAAGGGATATACAACATCCTTTTTCGTCTCTACCAATTTCTCAGCAAGTTGTCCAATCCCTTTGAGTGTTGCAAATTCATCACTAGAACGCATGTCAAAGATATATGTTTCAAGTTGGTTGTCTAAAGTGATAAGTTGAACTGCTGAAAAATTATTCGTATATAATTGAGCAAGACGAAACAATTTCTCTTTGTTAAAAGACACAAACAAGTCATCTGAACTTAAGCACGAAACATAGAGTAATAATTCAAAACTTGCCTCATTAAAGCGACTGTTACGTTCTTAGAGTTTCATGTCTATAACAGTATAATAAAGCTTCACATGGTAATGATGTAAATTTTCATTCCTTAAGCTTTTCGTCGTGATCGAGGTTGATAAAGCTTATCCATACTGGGGACAACAATATTGTTTTTGGCACAAAACTTAGTAACTTCTTCAAATAAGGAATTCCACCCATCTTCTCTCATAGCATGTAAGCGCAGTTTTAAAATTTTAACTAACTTCATTGCATTCAAAATATCTTGATTTTTCGTTGTAGTGCTTGAAATAACTCATTTGTAATCCCCAAAACATTTTTCATCAAATGTAAATTGAAAGCAAAATCAAACGTCTGAAGTGATTGATTTAGTATATTTGCTTCTACTCTCTATTCATAATTTAATCCATCTTCAACAATGTCCTCAACTGTATCAATAACAGAAGAAAATATGGCAATAAGACTAACAATTGCACCATAATGAGAACTCCAACGCGTATCACCATGTCTCTTTAGGTTCATTTTTTGATTAAAACCACGACCAGTTGACATTTCATTATTTTGTAGTGCTTCTATTACTTTAGCAGTTTATTTTTCACGAAGTATGTCATGACGTTTGCATGATGCTCCAACAACATTAAAAATACTATTGACCAAACTAAAAAAAGTTGCAATTTGAGTGTGATTTTTGGCAACAGCAAGTAAAGTGAGTTGAAGTTGATGTGCAAAGCAATGAACATAATAGGCAGATGAATTGTCATTCAAAATAAGAGTTTTAGGTCCATTCAACTCACCTCGCGTATTGCTAGCTCCATTGTATCATTGTCCTCGCAATCTGCTAATACTTAAATTATGCATGCTAAGCACTGAATCAATTGTCTTCTTCAATTCTACAGCTGTGGTATTACGAACATGTGTAATGCCTAAAAAAAGTTAAATCACATGGCCACACTTGTCTACATAACGCAACACAATTGTCAATTGTTCTTTAACGGGTATATCACGAGATTCATCAACTAGGATAGCAAATGGCAAGTCTCCAAGATCTTTAAGAATAGCATATAGAGTTTCACTTGCTGCCGCATTTGCTATATCTCTTTGAATATGTGGTGCAATCATTTGATGATTTTTATGAGCATTATCTAAGACTACCTTATTAATTTCTTCATTGTGTTTAGTAAGAAACCGCAACAATTCAAGAAAATTTCCTTGATTACTTGAACCTTTAGATTCATCATGGCCACGAAATGCTAATCCTTGTTGTTGTAAAAAGCGAACACAATTAACTGATGCATTTAAATGTGTCCTATATAGCATTTTATGCTGATCTGATTGCTTGTCAAAAAATGTTATGATGCTTTGCTTATGGTTTAACAAAGCTTCACATCTTTGTTGAGCTTGATTATGTATACTATTGTGAGCCCCCACATGACATTCGAGCTTCTCTTTCTTTTTTCAATTATTAAACCCTTCAGTAACAAACGAATCTCCCCCTCCTTGATTTCCAAAGTCCGGTTTGAATAGATAACAGTATAAGCAATATGCACCATCTTTTTCTATACTGTACGCTAACCATTTATATTCTTTAAACCATGTTGGATTAAAACGACGCATTGTATTTCCACTTTTTTTTTTTTGGAAAATCATGGTCAAAGGGTTGACAAGCTCCTATTTGTAGATATGCTCTTCGGATTTGGTCTCTATCACTAGGATAATAATAGCACATTTTTTTCCTAAAGTAAGGATCTCCGGGTAGATTTGTTAAATCTACTTCAACATGAGGTTGTTTAGAATTTGATTGGAGTTCAATAGCATCGTTGTTTTTCTCGATAATCTCAGACAACTACAATTATATATTTATACAATTAAAATATAAAACAAAAACTATATAAATTCATAAATAATTAAATATAAAAACAATTAGCAAGAATAGGTTGAATAGCAATATAAATATTAAGACAATTCATTTAAAAGAACAATCTAAATCTAAATCAAAAAATTTAATTACATATTTACATACCTCAAATTTTCGTTGAAGTTATTATCAAGAATAGGTTGAAATGTTGAATCCTAAATAACAACATAAATATTAAAATAATTAATTTAAAAGAACAATTTAAATATAAATCTAAAAAATTAATTACATATTTACATAATTACATACCTAAAGAAAATTGAGGCCGATAAAATCTTAGAAACAACTCAAACAAACACAAGTTTTGCCCGATGCCCACTGCCCAGTCGCCCTTCCAAACTTGTCTCTTTGGAAAAAAAAAAAAAAAAATTGAACCTTTTGGAAATTGGTGTTTGGCAAATTTCAAAAGAAGACCTCAAGTAG
>NC_081546.1:23189934-23193987 GCF_901000735.1 Corylus avellana
TGCTATGAAATAACTTTATTTAAATTAACCAATGTTAACTTAATAGTAAATTTCAACCTACCTGTGGGCAAAGGTTGCATCACGCATGAAATTTACTCTTTATTAATAAGACTAATAAATTTAGCATTAATAAATAAAATTTTCCGTACCTGTGGGCCTAAGAGAAATTTTATTTTCAAAGTTAAATTTACTATCTTATTCTAATTAAGTCATAAAAATAAAAAATGTCCATATGGGGATTGTCAAATTAAATTTATAAATTAATTACAACATGATGTTAATTTTCTTTATGAAGTTCACATATATAATCTTGATGCAATTATCATTATAAAATTGGGATGCTGTGGCTCTCTCAAAATTATTATGATAATCACGACATTATTAACATCCAATAACTGTATAGATGCCAAAATAAAGTTCCAAAAATAAAAGACAAAACCAACATGTCAGTGGGTAAATAGTACTTTTCCAAAGTACAATCAAACAGTGTCCCAGGTAAGTGAGGGGGCGCACAACGGCATACTTAAATCCCAAGACTTGCCTTACCAGAGCTTTCCGATTGCAATTTTGGATAGTATCATAAACATTTACCAACATATGTGACTTAATTAATTATTCTCAGGTCCAGACATCAAACAATTTATATTTAAACAATTAAAAGAATAAATATATCCTTAAGTTCATGTATTAAAGAAACAATAATTTATTTCCAAGAGGTAGATCAATTAGCTAGGACCACGCCTAATGAAGCAGCGGTCACTAGTTCGAATCCCTCTCCCCCCTCTTGTGCGGACATGTCAAAAAAAAAAAAAACAATAATTTAATATTGAACAATTTAAATCATAAGATAAATAAAAATGTAATATTAAAACATAATAAACTACATAGCCTAATGGTCTTGAAAGTACCCTTAAGCCCTTTAAACCTTTAAGAACCGAAGTTCTAAACCCACATGAGCCCAAATCACCTTTTTTTTTTTTTTTTTTTTTTTTTTTTTTTCTTTTTGTTTCTTTTTCTTTTAACTGGATGGGCTACTTGATCCGGGTTGGGCTTCTGGGTTAGCCCACTTAATGACCTTTTTTTTTTTTAACTGAATTGGGCTTAGGTTAAAATAAAGCCCATACCCAATGGCCTAAAACCAGTACACCCGATTTCCTTATGGGTTAGAAACCCTACCCGGATCATCATATTCCCCAACCCGAAATTACCCCAAACCTAGCTGCTGCCCCTTCCTTCTTCTTCCTCATGCCCCGCCGCCGCCGCCTTCCTCATGCACCGGCCACCAAGGGCTGATGCTCAAACAGCCAAACGACAGACACCTCGTGTGGGGCTGCCGCCATTTCCTTTTCTTTTTTTTTTTGGTAGCCCCGTGAACAGTTGCTGTTCCGCCCAGAAATCAGCGGCCTGTGTGGGCGGCTGTTTCTATCCATCATAGAAGGCCCCGCATGGCCGCAGATGACCGGCAGTAGGTCCTTCGGTAGCAGATGACCGGCAGCAGGAGCTTCGGCTCCATTACCCACAAGCAGCCCGTATAGGGCTACTGTTGCTTTGAGCCACAGGCGGTCCTCATTGGGCCGCCAGCGCTCACCTTATACGGCCAACGCCGCTGCTGTGGGGAGCCTGTGACCTTCGGTTCCCGTGGGTGGTGGATAGCCTTTTGGCTAGCTTGTCTTTCGGCTATCAACTTGTTTTGTTTCAAGATTCATAGAAACAAGAGAGGAGGACAATTTGGTCAAAAACAAATCAGTAAGTGGTTATAGCCTTTCATTTAATTTCAACAGAAACAAAAATATATATCAACAAAAATATATATCAACATGGTTGTGGGTTTCATGCTTTATGCTCCTCACCATATTTTTGTTTCAATAATCAAATAAACAAAATAAAATATTATTGAAACAAAAAATTAAAATGTTATAGCAGGCATATCTCAAAATTATGCTGAGCAAATATGGCCTAGAGGAGGCTCTGATACCACGTGTAAGAATTCTATATATATTAAATGCTAATTAACAATAAAACTAGCAGCGGAAATAATTTAATATATAAGTACCTTCGGCCATTGCTTTGATCAAGTAGATTGAAGAACAACTTCACAGCAACCAAAACTAGAAAACTAAAAATATTGAGTAGTTCTTTTGACCTATGCCTACCAATGAGTGCTAATTGATGGAATACATATGCTTTATTTATAGGTAGGTCAGAAACCCCCAATTAGAGCTATTACCTTAATTATTCATCCAATCAAGGAATAAAAATCGAGTAAATAATCAATACAAATTATTTGATTCCACAAAATAAAATCAGTAATGAATTCAAATATTTTGTTTCCACAAGAATTAAATCAACAATTTAATTCAAAATATTTGATTTCACATAATAAGCTTTAATTGGAATAAATTACTGAAACCGTAATTATATATATTTTATAATCTAAATAATATATGTGACATAAGGGACATAGCTTAAATGAAATTTCTGACATGATCGTCTTGGACATCCAGGAACAATTATGATGCGTCAAATAATTGAGAACTCTTATGGGCATCCCTTAAAGAACCAGAAGATTCTTTTACCAAATGATTATCCTTGTGTTGCATGTTCTCAAGGTAAACTTATTATCAAATCATCCCCTTCTAAGGTAATTGTTGAATCTCCATCATTTTTACAAAGAATTCAAGGTGAAATATGTGGGCCGATTCACCCTCCATGTGGGCCATTTAGATATTTTATGGTTTTAATTGATGAATCATCTAGGTGGTCACATGTTTGCTTGGTTTCTACTCGTAATGTTGCATTTGCTAGACTTCTTAATCAAATAATTAGATTACGAGCACAATTTTCTGATTATCCAATTCAATCTATTCGGATGGATAATTTGGGTAAATTTACATCTCAAGCATTTTATGACTATTGCATGTCAATTGGAATTAATGTTGAACATCTTGTTACTCATACTCAAAATGGTTTAACTGAATTGTTTATTAAACGACTTCAGTTAATTGCTCGACCTTTGCTTATGAAAACAAAATTACCTGTTTCTGCTTGGGGACATGCAATATTACATGCTGCATTATTAGTTCGGATTAGACCAATAACTTATCAAAAATATTCCCTTTGCAATTGCATTTGGTCAACCACCAAATATTTTTCATTTTTGTATTTTTCGTTGTGTTATATATGTTCCAATTGTGCCACCTCAATGCACCAAGATGAGACCTCAACATAGACTTGGAATTTATGTTGGTATTGATTCTCCTTCAATCATTAGATACCTTGAGCCTTTAATTGGTGATATTTTTAAAGCACGTTTTGAAGATTGTAATTTTGATGAAAACAAATTCCCATCACTAGGGAAAGAAAAGTCGTTGTCAGAAGCACGATAAGAAATCACTTCGAATAATTCGACGTTATCTCATTTTGATCCTCGTACAAATCAATGTGAACTAGAAGTTTAGAGAATTATTCATTTGCAGAGTATTGCAAATCAATTGCCGGATGCATTTATTGACAACAAGAAAATAATTAAGTCTCACATTTCAGCTGCTAATACTCTAACAAAGATAGAAGTTCCTGTAAGATAGGGCTGGCAAAACGGGTCGACCCGTTTATGACCCGCGGGTACCTGCAACCAGTTTAAGGTATACCCAAACACGACCCGTTTAGTTGACGGATCGGCCCCACCAGACACAACACGACACGAGAATTTTCACGGGTCACCTGACACGACCCGTGAGACCCGTTTAAAATAATGGGTCGTGCCGGGTCGTACCCGTTTACCCGTTTAACTAAAAAAGTGATTTGTTTTTGTTTTTAAATAAAATAATAATAGTTTTAGCAATTATCTATTGAAATTAAACTCCTAGCAGGCTAGCCACACCAAATCACTTAATAGTTATAAGTTAATAGGCTTAATTGTCTAATCAAATAACAAAAACAAAAACAAAAACAAAAAAAAAACTACATCATCATTACAAATTTACAAATACAAATTGGGTTCTCATTTTTGCCGCTTGTTGTCCACTCTTGAATAGTTGAATGATCCACAAATAT
>NC_081546.1:23194087-23209167 GCF_901000735.1 Corylus avellana
TTGAAAAATAGCACAAACATTGGAGAGTAGCTGCACTTCACTTTTATCAATATTCGCCCTCTTGGGTTATCATTTTCAAGCTTCAGACTAACCAATAATTGACACACTACTACGTTTCATACGCGAAATGACTATTTCATTAAAAAAAAAAAAAAACAATCATTAATAAGAATGGAAGAATATATACTAAAATAGACTTGGTGTGAAAGTATACATATACTCTAACACTTGAAAAAAAATCATTCCTATGACCCACGAGAGAATGACTATTTCATTCTATCTTTTTCATTTCTGATAAAAGTTATTCATTTTTTTTAATAGAAAAGTTATTCAGCGTACCAAACGTTATCCAAAGAGTCTGCTTGGGATTGCATTAAGAAGCTTAAAAAAAATACTTTCAATATCTAAAAAGTTGTACCAAACAAAAAACTGATTTGTTTGACAAAAAAGTCAGAAAGCACTCATCTAACTTTTTTGCTCTAAAAATGACACACTTAAAAAAAAATAAAAAAAATAAAAAAAGCTTAAAAATAAAGATTTTTTTAAAAGTTCTTTTAGGCTTTAAAAACTCAATTCATCAACTCAATTTCAAACATGCTCTATATTCTCATCAACCTGTTTTTTCAAAAATCACAAGAAAGTCTTCATTTGAATGATAATATGGAAGACATTTGCAATACCCCTCCCCTCTTCCCTTCTCTAATTATATCTTTTTATTGTTTGTAAAATTTATGGGTTTTAATCACATCAGATAGAAAAAAAGATTTCCAAGAAAAGAGCTTTAAGAAAGCATATCATAAATATAATAATTCAAAATGTTTTAGTGCCTACAAAATGCACTTATTGAACATAAAAGGATCTTCAACAACATCCCCTATGTCTAGTCATTCTGTCCTCCTAGCACATTCTTGATGACATCTATGGAAAAATAAAAAATAATAATAATAATAAAATTGCATTGGCATAAATAATTTTTTTGAGAACTTTACATTAAATCTAAGCTTTACATTAAGAGTTGACTCAAACGTGGACCAAAAAAAAATGAGTTAACTCAAACTTAAGTTAGAATATCTTGCCTTTTCCCCTTTTATGATCTTTCTCAGTTGGCTTTGGATGGATTTCTTTTTCCATCATGAGAAAAAGGAAGGAGAAGTGTTTTGGTTTGTGTTGCTTTTATAACCCATTGTTTCTCTTTTTAAAATTGTGTGTTATTTTAGGGGAGTTAAGTTGTTAACCTTAAGGGGGAGTTGTATGTTTACTTACATTGCCTATAATGTTTGTGGGATGTAGTCTTTTGTCTGTATTATAACAACTATTATAATCCAAATATTATATGAAATAATGTTATCTCTGCATCTACACATTGTTATGACTCAAAAGAAACTTAAATATGTAAATATAGCAATAACCCTAAGGTCTCGTTTGGTTCGCGAATTGGATATTTTATTAGGAAAATGAATAGCTATTACTAGGAATAGACGAAAGTGAAATAAAATAATTATTCATATTCCTTAGTTTGGTAACAACATATGTATTCTATTTAGAGTTGAACTAAAATTACCAAAAACCTCACATTTTTTTTAAAAAAAAAAAAAAGAAGCTAAAAAACCTAGAATTGCAAGCGGTGGCCGGCCACCCCTGTAATCTAGGCTTTCCCCTCTTTTTTTTTTCTTTTTTTTTTTTAGTAAAAACAAAGTTAAGGGTTAAAAGAAACTTTTGAAAAAGTTGATTTTTTTTTAAAAAAAAAAAAGTTGTCAATTCCCTTTTCTTTTCTTTTCTTTTTTTTTAGAAGAATAACTATTCCTATGTATAAGGGATTAGTGATTCTCATGGGAATAACTATTATTAGGAATAGACCCTTACCAAACAAAAGAATGACTATTCCACAAACCAAACATGCTCTAATTTTTATCTATACCATGTTCAAGATCCCACAAACTTTCTGACCCTGACACAACCACCACAAACCAAAAAAAGGAGTTGGGGTCTCCTTTGTTACTATTCATCACAATTTCCCAAAAAAATCAACATCAAAACATTCTAACTTTTTCACTTTTTTATATCACATCATTCACTTTTTATTATTATTCAAATAAAAAAATCACTACAAAACAAAACTTTTTTCACTTTTTCACTTTTTTATACTAAACATTCTTACTTTTATTTTCCATCAATCTACATCAACTACAATGTCTAAGCCAACTCCTTTACCAAACATTAGACAAGCTTAACTTATGATTTGACAACGAGGAGCATAGGAACATGTCCTAATGTTGGGGAGAATAAAATAAATAATGCTAAAGAACCTTTTATTGTTATCGTAAAAATACATAGAAGTAAGAAAAGTCTTCTTTTAGTGTATCTGATAAAAATTGATAAGCATAAATTACAACATAAGGATTCTTGTTTGTGAGAGCACACATTAATGTCTATGAAGAGAATATATATATATATAATCTCTTACCAAACCTTGGAGTTCATTGACAACATCTCAATTCTTCTTAATTTTATCATCAAAGCAGTCGAATAAACAAGTTCCAACATGGACGTCAGGAGCTTGCAATTTTGGGAAGCATTCTTCTATGCACTTTTTACCAAGATCATAAATTTCAGCATCAGTTTCTTTTCGGTGATTATACAAGCATTGAAAAAAGTTACGTGTAATATGCTCAGCAAACCTTAGGCTTCCATATTTATATTTTGTAATGCAATATTCAAGTCTAGTTTCGAGGCAATCATACGATGACTTTTCAGCATAACTAACAACAGGTTCAGAAGGATGAAGATGGCGGATGGGATGTGAAGGGGCATGGAGAAAATGAGGGGTAAGGTAATTTGCTTGCATTGCAAGTACCGTGAGGATAATCAACTTCATCATCAGCACTATAAGTTTTCTCAGACATTTCATGGCCATCGATTGTTTCTCGCTCTATAAGCTTTTCTTATTTGCAAGTTAAATGCATAAACGATTTATTGGGATTGAACCTCTAGTCATAATCGATATCTATTGAGACAAAATCTCTAGTCAGCATCGCTATTGAATAGCTTGATTCCATTGAAAAAAAAAAAATGTTTTTAGCTTTGTTTATTGGTTTATTCATTAAATTGTGGCTTTTGGAAATATGATTATATTCTAATTAATTAACATTTGATCCAAGTTATGTCTTTTGAATAGGGACATAGGACTTTACAAAAGTTGTTGCGCAATTAATTAGTGATTATTAACACTACAGAACCAAGGGTAAGACAAAACCATAACCTCTATTTCGTGTTATTTAAGTTTATTTTTCATTAATAAGATGTTTACCATAGAAGTATAGATCAAGCTAGAAAATGAGAATGTGACTTTTAGAGGACACGAAATTGTAGGGCAAGATGACTTGTTTTCTGGACTAAGACAATATACTGTCATGTGTTAAATTTCATGTTGGTGGAATATTTAAATGAAATAGGGGGTGAAATTGACGGAGTCAAAGTTCGATCCCAAGACCTTTAGCTCGGATATCATGTTAAATCACCAGTTATCCTAAAAGCTTAAGCTGATAAGAAGAGATAAATTTAATCACTTAATCATTACTTTAATATCATGGACACTTAACCATTTCGTGGTGCCTAATATTTGTAGTTAAAAAGGACAATACATGTAATCGGGCTTCAAAAATCCAAGATATGGACTCGGCCTTTGGATCCGTTTCTCTTGGTTCGGGTCACCCACTCAATTTACCCACCATCCAAACATCCACCGTACCAATAACTCATATTCATATGGATTCTTCTTCAACTTTATATAAAGTTCAAAAATAAAAATAAAAAGAGAGGAAAATTAATAAAAATGGGCATTGGCTTTGCTCTTGATCCTCACTTTGAACATTGTTATAGCTTGTTCTTGTTTTTATGATGACCAGGTAAAAAGTCATTCATCTCTGAATTCAAATTATGTTTTTTTTTTTTTTAAAAAAAAAAATGAAAATTAAGTTAAAACCATAATTGTGTTTTGCACATACTCAACAGTTTGTCCAACATGCTCTTCAACTTTCCAGAACCTCGATAGATAAAGAGTTTTCTTGTTTATGTTAAGAATTTTGTCGTTGTGATCAATAAATTTGAGATAAACATACATAAATTCTAATAGTATCATAATGTCGTCCATTCAAAGAAAGTAAAAAAGAAAACGTACATGTACCTCTCTCAAACTACTATCTCATTATCAATGTCTCTCTCTTCTCTTCTTACCAATCAATTTTACTCACAAACTACCCACAAAATATCAATGTCCCCCTTATGGAAAAAAATACCCTTCATAATTTATTTTTTTTTAGAAAAAAAAAAAAACCAAAAAAGTAAAAGTATAAAAAGGGTTAATAACTTTTTTGGTATTTGGGTTTTAACATTTTTATTTACCCCCCTAGGTTTTAAAACATGAAACATGACAAATCTCATACCTTACATATGGGAAAAGACGGAATCACTATCTCTGTTAGTTTCCGTCAGTCCTCCATTAACGAAAGTCCACGTGTCACTTCCATAATACGCCACGTGTCCTAAAAAAAATAAAAAAAATTGAGGTCCCCATCTTTCACGCCTGAAACCAATATGCAACCCAGCAACCCATCATCGCCCCCACGCAACCCATTGCCATCCATCCTCGCAACCCATCTTCCACGCAACCCATCTTCGCAACCCACAGTGTCTGTCTCCATCGAACTAGTTACGAGAGATCTGTCTCATGTCATGGCATGGAAAGAAAATAGTCAATGCCGCAGATCGTTTGTGAATGCTAATGTGCTTCAAATAGTAGAAAGAGAAAAAGCTCATCATTGATCCGAAAATGCAAAAGTATCATCTCTGTAGCCTATTACTTATTCTCTTCCTTGCGTGGGATATCTTAACTAGGGTAATCAAGGCAAAATAACTCTTTGGACAATTCCCCTATTCCATTCACAGCTGCTATTCCAACATCAAGTTAGAGCACCAGCTCTTCGTCTTCATCTAAGAAGGCATTAGACATGGGCAAGAGCCCTTTGAGCAGCAATCCTTGATCGAAATGAAGGAAGAAAGCAAATGATCGATTAGGGGTGGCTTTCTGGCCACCCCTTCAATTTTTTTTCTTTCTTTTTTGGACTTCAGGGCCAAGATCTTGAAGCTCTGTGATGCAATCTTTTGTTTGAGCACCAAGCACCGTTGCTCCATGAATCTGATGTCCGCGTGCTTCGATGCCAACACCTGAGACTTGTTCACCTGCCATTCTTTCTCTGCCTGCAAGCATTTTTCATCCTAACGAACACAGGTTCAAAAATTAGGATTTTCTGTAGAGATTAAAGAGATTTCGGTCTCTGTTTGGTTGTTAAACTAAATGAAAATAAAAAAGGAGAGTATGAGATTATACAATGTGTTGGATTTTTTTTCTTTTCCTCGATTTTCTTAACAACCAGAGGAGAGAGAGATTAGTGTTTGTATTGGAGACTTTTTTCTAATTTTTTGTATTGGAGACTTGGAGGCGAGAGAGACGTTGGGTTTTTTTTTTTTTTTTTTTTGGATGATATCATTTTTTTATTTTTTAGGTTTAATTATTTTTTGTTATTTTATTATTTTTAATTTTTAGGACACGTGTCGTGATATAAACATAAATGACATGGACTTCCGTTAATTAGCACAGACGGAAACTAACAGAGGTAGTGATTCCGTCTTTTCTCATATGTGAAGTACTAGATTTGCCATGTTTTAAAATGTAGGAAAAAAAAATAAAAATGTTAAAACTCAAATACCAAAATAGTTATTAACCCAAATAAAAAATCTAAAAAACCAAAGAAAAAGAAAAAGAAAAACCAAGCCACCCACAATGGCTAAAGAAAATAAAAATGTTAAAACTCAAATACCAAAATAGTTATCAACCCAAATAAAAAATCTAAAAAACCAAAGAAAAAGAAAAAGAAAAACCAAGCCACCCACAATGGCTAAAGGGTTTGGCCACCCCCTAATTTTTTATTTTTAACAAAAAAAAAAAACTGTTTTGAGGGGATGGCGAAACTACCAAAAAATGTCAAGGAGGTGGTTATGCAGATCTTTTTATTTTTGGCTATTCAATGCAAGAGGGGGGGATTTCCCCCCAACTTCAATAGGGCAAGAAACATGTAAGAGTATTCACATCAGCTACCCTATATCTGCTTTCCTTTCTTAAATATAAGGAAAATCTCCACAAAAAAATAAAAAAAAAACCCACAAAAAGCCACTTGCAACAACTTTCCAATAAGTTTGGTGCTACCCAATGGCTAGAGAAGCTCTTTCTCTATCTATTATTTTAACACTATTTCTTTCTTCTCTCTCATCTATCCTCTGCTTTTCATTAGGAATTGTATTTGGATTTTTTTAAAAATGCAAGTAGGAAACTGATATGATTGAAAAGAATTCCAACACTAGAGCAATGAAGTCGATTTTTCCCCTAAAACCTTTACTCAACTGCAAAGTACACTAGTTAAGATGAAAACAGGCTCAAGACTTGAATTTTCAAGCTCCAAAAGCACTATTGGACAATCATGGAGTTTCTGGATTTTTTTTTTTCGAAGCATGTGGATGCATGCCCACAACATAAGATAAATACGAAATTTGTCCCACGAGTGCTCAAAGAGAACATTTAAAAGGCATAATAAATCCAAAATTTTGTTACTTGTACAAAAATTTGCCATGAAATTGCATTTCTCCCAGCAAACATGGACTGTATCTTTTTGGGCACTCCACCTGAAAAAAAAATAATAATAATAAAACCCTACAATTAGCCGGAGGGCACATTCTCCTCACCACATCCAAAAACGAAATTATACGTGCATTATCAGTTTACACGGGGTGTAATGCTAATGCTTATTACACCACTCAATACAATCTGGTTTCAAGGGTCAAGTCTCTCTAAACCCTATCAAAATTACATTCACCTTAAGCTTGTCATGCATGCCAAATTTAAAAGTTTATCAAAACTATACAATGTTGAAACACTTCTTTCCATGTAATTTTGAGCAATCACATTTAAAAAAAAAAAAAGGATTATACAGCTCCTAATATCCGATCAACTTCATATTTGGAGTGCGTGAAGGGCTTGAGGAAGGCGTATAATCCAAATTGGATATAGTGAAAAATGAAGCAAACAAAAAGTAAATTTAGAGGCATACTAATGACTACTTTTACAAATGGGTCTGCATGACAAGCTTGAGGAGACCTTGTAATCTAAATTGGGTCTAGTGAAAAATGGATCCCAGAAAATATTGTAAAAATGAAAGAATCACCAGTTTTACACAACAAAATCCAGCTTCAACGATAGCAAAAACAATATAACAAAATGCAAAATGCAGTACACATACCAGGCAATCAATCAATCCTCCTCCATCGGAACCTCTGGAATATCAAACCTGTCTTCTTCAATAGTTTTATTGATCACAGAAACAGGAGAGGGTATGGGAAGTCAAGGAAACAAGAATTTATCTGGTCATTGAATCTAATGAAGAAAAAAACACTTAAACCAACAAAAGCAGCTCCACATTTGATGAATTCCTTGATGCATCATTATAGTAGGATATCAATGCAAACTCAATTTTATGAAGCAACAGATAATGACTAATTCAGATTAGCAAATAGCAACTAGTACAATCCATAATACATCAATGTCTTCATGATCCGCTAGGTACATAACTCATAAATCTCAAGGGTATATTAATAACCTTGTTTTATGTGATTCCACGTCGCTTGTGCGAGTAAGTTTTTTCTCTAGTAAATGATTAACATAGTGCTTAAATCATATGATCACATACATACAATAATGACAAGCTTTTACTAATACAATCAATCACCGAAGCACCTTTTCTTTTTCTTTTTTTCTTTTTTTTTTTTTAAATTCAAAAAAGGTAGGCACAGGGGAGATCAATTTTAGTTATTCTATTTGGGCGTAATCATAGTAATACAGGAGAGGGCTAGACGGTGGGAATTGTAGACGCTCCCTCAAGTCCGACTCAACCTCATCAGGGCATCAATGGGATCCAAAGAGGCTAATACTAATAGGATTAAGTATTCCCATTTCGGGATTCAAACTCTCACCCTAGTACAAGTCCAACTACTTGGGAGATTTCCTTGAGGCCACTGAACCACTACTAATGATAATCACCGAAGCATCTACTTTCATGAGTTTCCGCTTCTTCTCCCAATATGATTCATTTAAAGCATAGTTTATTTCATGAATCCAACGAAGCAAAACCCAAGCCTAGCTCATTGAATGAAGCCAGATAACCTCGTAGTCTAGCTTAAATTGGAAATTCTAGAGGTTAGTCTTAAATCTTATAATCCTACTATCTTTGATTAGCTGTGCCCTTCTTTCAATTCAAGCAGTAGACTTAAGACAATCAATTTGATTCCATTAGAGATGAACAAATGATTTCCAGGATTATCCCTTTTTTCTCTTGGTCAAGACATTATGATTTGGCAACCCTTGCAACTATGCTGCATCGCTTTTCTAGCATAAATAAGTTAGAAGGCAAATTATATATTAAAAATATAATCCACATATATCTACTCAAGCTGAGACCTTACCAACTTGAAATCAAGCTCCTTAGAAACTTGAAAATCAATAACCAGAAGCTAAAAAATACAAACTTATTAGCACATAACACATGATACAGTTTCAACCACTGTGGCTGGCTAGGAGCATGACTAGCTATGGCTGGGTTTTGCCACCCATGACCACCACTGTGGCTAGCTTGGTCTGTGGCTGCACTAGGCAAATACAACTTTTTTTGGCATTTTTTTTGTCTTCTAAGGGGGCATTAATATTGTTTCAACAATCATTTATGACAAAAATGCTGACTGAGGTCATGAATTTAGAATGGACCTAAACCTAAGCCTTAGTCTATCAAATTGAAAATTGGGGTCTCAAGGCCAAAATGGCAAAAACATTCAAGGGTTTTGTCACCTGATTTCCCCAAAAAATTATTAGATAGAATTCAATTTTTAAGCAAAGCCTAGAAAAGACAAAAAAGGATATATATTGACATAAGATCATCCTCCTTTTCACCACGGTTGCGGCTATTATTTAGCTCCCGGCGGATTTCAGGAGTAACCTACATTTGGAGAGGGCATACGCATTATATAAGACATTAAATTAAATAATGAGAATTCATGGAAGCAACTACAATGTCAGGGACAATGTCCTTACTAGTTTGTGCTTTTGCATTTCAAGTAGATTTCTAAGGTTATCTTTATCCTCCTTCCGCAGGTCATTTTTGTACCTGCAAGGAATTTGGCATAGGAACAGTATATGAGAGGAAATGCAATTATGAATCAAACTAATACAATGACGTATGTTATAAAAGTATAAAATGTAAATCCTAGTTACATGTTTCTCCTTTTCTATCAAAAGGATGGGTACGTTTGATGTAGGACAGATTTAAAACCTGTCAATGGATGGCTAATATGGTTATAGGGTTAGAAAGTTGTGGTTTTAGGGCTTGGGATGGTAAGAGAATCGGTACAGGGTTCAAACCCTAGCTACAACTAGAGAGAGATATTGGTTTTTCCTTCTTTTTTTTCCCTATTGGGCAGACTGATTTGGAAGGCCCAGGGACGTTTTGCCTTCATTTCCCTCCCTTTTTCTCTCCTACCAAACAGATGGATTTTAACTTCCCCAAACCCCCCAATCCTCTCCTTCCCTCCCTCCAAAAATAGTGGAAGTGAACCAAATGTATGTTCTATAGAACATATTATCCTAGGAAATAAAAATTCTTCTCGACGCCCAATCAGGCAAGAGAAAACACTCTTTAGTAAAAGTTACTAACCTTTGCACAAATGCAAGTAATGATTGGTGCCATATTACAGGCATTATCCTGGTATCTTCGAGGAATCTCATAAAATGAGCAACGGTAGCATCAAGTACACGATGTGGCAAAGCATACTTCTTCTCCAAAAGAAGCTTTATAAAATAGCTGCAATGATTAAGAAGGAAACTTGGTCAAGTAGTTTCAAAAGCATTTGCAACCAAAAAGAGATTGCCAACAAAAATCATCACTTATTATATAATAAGTGAATTTATTAATCAACCAATCAACATGAATACTAATCTCGAAGCAATATGATGATCTCAAGAATACCAATCACTTTGTTTCCGAGCTTCATATTACCAAGCTCTACACTCTCCTTTCCTGATTAGTCATGTATCATAGAGAAATGTCAAAATAGGAAGTCAAAAGAGAATTATGTATTACATAAGAAGGGATTTATCCCATGGACCTTCTACATCTTTTTACTAAATCAGCAGCATTTAACATATATGGGTGTCTCCCCTCTTAAGCCAATAAACCACATACTCTCAATGTTCTATCACACAATCTATCTGCTCGAAACTTCTAAGTAACACCATATTAAAAAGAGCAAGTGTTGTCCATTTGACTGCATGCTGACAAGATATTATCAAACACATTGGGAACAAGCTTATGGCCAAACCAGCTCTCTGATGGACTCGATTTCTGTGTACCATGATCTCTAGATTGATCTTGTCATCATTTCAGCTATTAGCATATCCAGATACCAACCATGTTAAACAAGGTTTTATCTGACACCTGAACATTAATGCTTGTCTCTTCAAAAAACTTAAGTGTCAAAAAGCCATTCAATTAAATACTCATAAAAACTCATGCATCATCCATCTACAAAAAAAAAAAATTAAAAAAAAAAAAGAATAAAAAAAAACAAACACATGGCACGAGCCATTAACCTTCAAACATGTTCGCATTCTTTGTAAATGAAATAAATGTTACATCATTCACTACCTTGTTGTACCACCATATTCCATCTCTGCAAGCTTCAATAATGCAACACTGCAAATCCATTCAAAAATTGTGTTAGACATCTCCCAAGTGTTAGAGTTTGAACTATTCATCTAAAATAATTTCAACAGCTACTCAGACATGCACACCATTCACAAGAACTTCATATATTCAAATTATATCAACAGCTACAAACACAACGAAGAAACCAGCTGGAAAAAACCACAAGTGGACTTTAAATTGAAAAGCTAAAGGGGCAAACAAGGAATATGCTTAGTAACAGCAAAGACATGTTTAAATTGTTGACAAATACAGCTAATTAGGCATCCACAGTTAACTGACAGATATGCTAAATAGGGCTCTTGTGACAACTAAGCAATACAAATGTTTGCCATAGATTTGTAGTCCTTGATATATATATAATCAAATAAATCAACAAGGCCATATTTCTTGCAAAAACTTGCTAAAGGAATTTTGGAAAACTACACCAATGATTTAAATCTTACAAAAAATATTCATCAAACGTCCAACAGATTTCTAATAAGTTAAAAGAGCAATGGGTTCATCTTCAGACTAAAACAGAAGGGCGCTTTTATTAATTAAAAAATATATATTATTATGTGATGAGACGTGTTTTAAAAGGAAACAATTATACAAAAAATAGGCCTGACAAAGTTTTTCCAAGAAACTCCTTAAGTTAAATTATGAAAACCATTTCGTCATTGACCAAGTATAAGGTGAGTCTCATCTCGAATCTTTAGATCCAGGACAACCCCGCTCCCCCCAACTGTTCCACAAGGTAGAAAATACAGGCAGTATCCCCACACTTTATCAGTCCATTGATTAAGATTTTGTGTCCATAGAACTCCACTAGACATACCTTGAATGAAGGGGAGGAATGGAGACCTTCTGTATAATGCTCCCAATTATGACAGCTTCCCTAAGATTGCAGGTCCTTGACTGCATGTCAAGAAAAAATTGATAAGTAATTCAATCTTATTAAAGGGCTGAGGGGCACAATCCAAGTACGCAAAGTATACAAGAGAAACCCACTTAGGGAGAAGAAAAGGAACACAAATCCATAAATTCTACAAAGTTAGCAAAGCAGAAACTGTTGATAGCAGCCATCAACCCATAAAAAGATTTGAACAAAATATCTTTCAACTCTACCACCATTCTCTCACAATCTTCAAAATTTTGGGAATTGCATTCTCTCCAAATGCACCACATCACACAATGGGGAGCCATCCTCCAGGCTTCTAAATTACAGTACCTACCAAACCGGTCACTCCAACTAGCCAATAAATCCGCCACCCCACTCTATGTTGCAGAAAAAAAAAATTAAAATCTAAACAATGGAAATTTATGACTGTATATAAAGGCTATTTTCCCTGCTCACATAATTATGTGATTGTCCAAAGCTAAATTAATCAGCCTTCCCTACACTATCCTTCCATTTCTAGAATGGTTTATAAAATGATTTTAAACTAGATTAGTAGAAATACATAAGTTTGAACCATGTGTATACTTCCCATAAATGAAGCCCAAACCCTAGGATACACGATTGATGGCAACCCTTCCCCCATCTCAT
Organism: Corylus avellana; assembly: GCF_901000735.1. Classification (NCBI taxonomy): domain Eukaryota; kingdom Viridiplantae; phylum Streptophyta; class Magnoliopsida; order Fagales; family Betulaceae; genus Corylus; species Corylus avellana. The sequence goes on from NC_081546.1 coordinate 23,206,475, forward strand.
AATCCCCAAGCTTGATTAAGGTTTGATTTGACCCTAAGACTTTGGTACACCACAGCAGAGACAAAAAGAATGGTAAATGTACGTAATAACAATCACATACCAATATCTGAAACACCAGAGACAGCAAAGAAACAAATTGCAACAGTACATATTCATCTTAATGGTCAAGGGAAGCGACAATTACTTATCAAAAAAGAAGTATCAATTAAGTAACAAAGACTAAAGAGCACAAACATTGAAGTGAAAGACAACATGATACTAAGTATCCTCCACTTAGTAAGTGGTAGTCCCAACATTTATAGGGAACGAGGATTGAATTCTAAGAAAACAGGATATTAGGTATCACTGAAAATATCTATGCTACAAAATGCAAGCTAGTTTTTTATCATCTCGCACTTAATTCCCATTTTAAGGAATTAAAGTATTCAACCTCTAACACACTGCAATTATATGAAATAATGCAGAGAAAGCCAAATTGCATGTATTCCCTTCACATATAGCATTGCTAAGAGATTTCAAAATTTTCCTAACAGTAACAGTGATGGTGCAAATAAATAAATAAATAAAATGTACATCTTTATAAAACCCATCAGACACTGAGCATATCATAATTAATGTGTCTCTACATATCATGTCATAATTTTTCCTAATACCCATAGTATCTTATCCGTGTCCCAGGGGCTTCCTAGGTGTTTATCAATAAATCCATACCACGGCTATACAAATCAGCATTGATCTCCTTAACTGCTCCATTATGAAAAAAGAAACTATGCACAAGCATCCACAGTTTGTACACCAAGTTCAACAGTAGATCTTGAATATTGAAGCACATATCAGCACATTCAACATAATTTTGGATAGCGAACTTGAGGGAACAGCAAAAATTATTATGATATGTTGAAGATCGTGTACCTCACATAGAGGGAACAATATTCCTTTGAAGAATGCAGCAGGTTTGTAGAGCGACTTCTTCAAAGCTTGATATAAAGCGAAATGAAGCCGCTGATTCTTCCGAATATCTTCTCTCACTCGTGGGAGCAAAACTAGTTTGTAGAAGCGTTCTGCCTTCTTTGCACCCAAATTGGAAGCAAAAATTCTTGTGGATTGATACAGAGCATTTGGTGACCAGTTCTCAGGCTCAGTCAGATATAGGATATCCTCCCAAAGTTGCATTGAAGGGATGTGCTTGAATGCTTTGGGCATTTTGCCTGCTGTGTAACTACGAAGAAGCTTGCCAACCCTGCATAGTATGTGTACTCGTGTTCAATAAATTTGTCATTTAGAATAAGATTTCCTAAATATATATATTTCTCCCACAGATTTCAGGCATGAATAGCAACAGCACTTTTTATGAAAACAAAAACATTTTAAGATTCAAATAGTCAAGAAAAATCAATATAAGTTAAACTCAAAAGGGGAACATAAATGAGTATTGCCCTTTGCGGTGAAGAGGAGGATCCATATTCAGCGGATTTTCTTCAGGTTATGGACGTCGCCCGGCCTAGGGCTGAAGGAAAAAGGCCTAGGAATAAGGGCAAAAGAGAGCTGTTAAATTTAGAAAGCTCCGTTAATTATGGCAATGTTAGTGCGTCCTTCAGGAGAAGGAAGGGCAGAATTATTGCGTCATAGTCTTTTGTGAAAGGATGAGGGTGTTTGGTTAGTGGGCCTTGCGTTGGTGTGTTTGTTTGAGGGTTTTTGGGTGGTTGTTTGGTTTTTCTGGGTGGGTGTGCTGGGGTTTTTCTTTGGGCTCGCTTTGGCCCCCTTTGTATACTTCGTGTGTAATTAGGGGAGCCTCTCTCTTTCTCCTTCTTTAATAAAACTTCTTATTACTTATCAAAAAAAATATATATAAGATATTTCAATGTGATGCAATCTTATAACAAGAAAATACATTGCGTACATACCCCTTGTATAAATCGATGATGGAGTTATCCAATTTAGGCAATGGTCGCATTTCTGCAATAAAATAAATAGAATCAGTAAAGAAGATAACGACAACTGAACGACAATGGTAAATAAAGAAGAAAAAAACAAAAAAACAAAATCCAAACCTCTAAATGACATTATTTCTAAGATTCACTTAGGACACCTTTAGTACGAAGGAATAGACCTAGAAATGGAATAGCTATTCTTATGGAACACCTACTACATTATTTGGTTGTGCCACCATTAATGGGAATAGTTATTCCCCTAAAATGGGGAATAACCATTGCTCTCAAAAAGTTAGTAAATAGGTATTCCACCAGGAATGGAATTGTGCTAAAATAATATCCCAAAAACCCATTCGTCATTTTCGTTCTGGTCTTCACAATAGGTGGTTTGGTCACCCCAACCGAACCTCACAAGTAGTCACGGCTACTCCCGGCATGCCATTCGGTGGCTGCAACCATTAGATGGCTTGGATTTGGTGGTCGCGACCACCCCCGCACGCTGGTTGGGGTGACACCAACCAGGAGAAGGAGAGTCTTATTCTTATATTGTTTTTATTAGTAAAGGTATTTTAGGAAATTTGGTTGAAATCTGATTCCATTTAGAAAATTTGGTCATTCTTGTGTTGTCACCAAACAAACAAATAGGACTAATCATTCCATTCCAGCTTCTTGTATTCCTCGTAATACTAATTCCTATTCTATAATAAGTAGTAATCATTACAGTGCATCAATCATGCCCTTAATCACTTATAGATGAACAAT
>NC_081546.1:23209267-23249735 GCF_901000735.1 Corylus avellana
CATGTAAAAGTGTTTCAGGACTTTTTCTGTGTATGTTGACTGATGAACAAGAATTCCATTTGGAAAATGTTCAATCTGTAAGCCAAGACAAAATTTTGTATTTCCAAGATCTTTCATCCCAAACTCATTTTTTAAATAAATGGCAGTTTTTATGAGCTCTTCTGGAGTTCCAACAAGATTTAAATCATCTACATAAACTGCAATAATAGCAAATCCAGATTCTGATTTCTTAATGAAAACGCATAGACAAATTAGATTATTCTCAAATCCTTCTTTCAATAGATATTCACTAAGACGATTGTACTACATGCGTCCAGATTGCTTTAACCCATATAAAGATCTTTGTAGCTTGATAGAATAAATACTTCGGGATTTGGAATTATATGCTTCAGGCATTTTGTATCCTTCAGGGATTTTCATGTATATATCATTATCAAGTGATCCATATAAATATTCTGTAACCACATCCATGAAACGCATATCCAAACTTTCTGTAACTATCAAGCTAATCAAAAATCTAAATGTAATTGCATCCACTATAGGGGAATATGTTTTTTCATAATCAATACTAGGTTTCTACAGGAAACCTTGTGCAACAAGTCTTGCTTTGTATCTCACAATTTCATTTTTCTCATTACGTTTTCGTACAAATACTCACTTGTATTCAACATGCGATACAACTTCAGTGTTTGGACTACAGGTCCAAATACTTCACGTTTTGCTAGTGAGTTCAATTCTGCATGAATTGCTTCCTTCTATATTGGCCAATCATTTCTACGTCAACATTCTTCGACGGTTTGTGGTTCAATATCATCATCATCATTACTTCTGGTAATGTCAAATGAAACTTTAAATGAAAAAATGTTGTCAACAACAATTTTGTTTCTATCCAATATTTCTCCTGTACTTACATAATTTATTGAGATCTTATTATTTTTAGGTACCTATTCCTCTTCAGGGGTAACTCTTCAGGAGATTCATCTTCAGAGGATTCCTTTCTAGGAGCATTTTGTACAAAAATTTTGAATTGATCAATTTTCGTTGCTTGTTTTGTGGGTAAGGCCTCTTCAGGAGCGCCGATTTCATTTCCTTGTGCTTTTCTCTTATGGTGAATCTTATCCTTTACACCAATAAGTCTTCCATCCTTCAGTTGTGCCTTAGACTCATTTACTGCTGTATTAATTGATTGTCTTACAGTAGGGCTGGCAATTTTGACACAACTTGACAACCCGACACGAACACGACACGAAATTAACGGGTTTGGGTCATAAATGGGTCGACCCGTTTATGAGTGTCTGGCAGGTCGTGCCACGGGTCACCCACGCCATACCCGTTTACTTTTATTATTATTATTATTATTATTATTATTTGTTTTAACCTAAAGGAAAAACGCAATCTCCAAACCCTCTCCTACTCCTAGTCCTAATCCTTACACTCACGCTGCCGCCGACCCTCTTTCTTTCTCCAACCTTTTCCATTTTTCCTTTATTTCTCCAACCTTTCAGTCTCTTTCTCGGTTTCTCTTCTCCCTCTCGGCTCTCATAGTCACAAATGCACTACTCTCTCCCGCTCGCCGCTCTCTCTCTCCGCTCTTCGCTCGCTGCCGAGTCACCGATGTCGCTACCACTATCCCCCTCTCTCTGCTGCATCACCGACGTCGCATTGTCGCTCTCTCTCTTCCACCGATGTCGCATCCGGTATGTATCTCTCTTTTCAGTTTCTTGCTCTCTCAAGTCTCATGCTTTGATTTTGTGGGGTTGCTTGGTAGGCTGTTCGATTAATCGATTATTTCAATGGTTGTTGTTTGCACAGTGTGTTGGTGTGGCTTGTGTGGGTGTTGGCATGCATGAATCATTGAATCAAGTAATCAATCGATAGATTGATTATAAGAAAAAGTTGAAAAACATGTATATATGATATATCCTTGTTCTTGAAAATTGAAAATGGGTATTTGACTATTTGTTAGAATTGAAAATTTGTTGTGTTTGTTGATAAATAAAAATCTATAATTGTTATTCTAGACTCTGATTCTAAGAAAAACATGTATATAATTCAATTGCTGTTCTTGAAATGGGTGTTTGTTAGAATTGAAATTTGCTGTTTTGTTGATAAGTAAATGCGTACAATGTGTTTGATGAATGGTCTACTTGCTGTTATTCTAAACTGTCGATAACCAAACTGAAATGCTTACTTAATTAATGACAACAAACAATGTGTTTAATGAATGACAAAGAATTAATACTTACTTAATTCTAGTTTTGTGGTAGTATTATTAAATCTGGTTTGATTCTTACTTGAAGCCTTGAACTTATCTTTAACTAACTTACTAACGATTATATGTGTAGGTGATTAACGAAGATTCAGTTATATTCGATGACGATATAGTTGAAATAAATACAATAAAAGATCCTTCTATTCATACGAATCCGATGACCAAAAAAAGGTCCAGAAGAAGTGTTATACCAGTTTATTAAATAGTATTACTTTTAAAATAATTAAATAATATAACATTATTTATACTGTTAAATGCAATAAAATTAAATTTTGAGGATTAGATAATATATAGAATGAAAGTTTATTTTTTTAATAATTAAAAAAAAAAAAAAAAAAAAAACATATGAAGGTGGATGCTCGTCCCGTGGTAGTCGAGAGTCTCGAGACGTAGGCGTAACACGAAGTCAATATGCACCCTGTGGTAATGAAATCACCACGCACACCCCAAAACCTCATTAAACCCTCGACGAGGATCTGAGCGAACCAATTTCCACTCTCTGACTCTCTCAGACACCATGAGAAGAGCTTCAACTCTCGCGTCCTCCGTCCTCTCCCGGACTCTCGCCACCTCCCACGGTGGAGCCACCGTGAACCACAGACTCCTCCAGGTGGCGCTCTACGGCGGCAGCAGTATGGGCGGCTCGTACACCCGCGGGCGGTGGTTCTCTTCCTTCTCTGGTTCACCAGTGCGAGCAGTGTCTCTCGGTGTAGCTGGGGCCTTGGTCTCTGTCGCAGCCGCCGCGTCACTCTCCGATGAGGTCCACGCGAAGGAGCCACGCCCGCCGGAGCTCGTCCCCAAGGAAGTCGTTCTTTACCAGTACGAAGCCTGCCCCTTCTGCAATAAAGTTAAAAGTAAAGATCTCTTATTCTATTTTTCTTTCTTGAATTATTTGATAAAGTTGATTTTTTTTTTTTTTTTTTTTGATGAATTGTGTTAAGAATAGGAAATTGCAATGGAGGAGTGGGAAAAATAAATTCTATTTTGGATCGTATGCTAATACGGAAATTGAAATTGCTCCTTAATTGTGTCCGTTTTAGTTGGATTATACCGAGTTGGAAATGAGATTCCTAGTTCCTCTCTTAAAGGTTCGAAATGGTGGAAAATTTGATAGTAGATAATGTGAAGGCATACACAAATTTTATTTATTTATTTATTTTTTTGGTTTTTGAAGTTTACAAGAAGTTTTGATTTGGCCCATAAAATTTTACACTTCTGCAATTAGTTATTTTGCTGCCGATTTGGCAACCTCTTCTTGCTCGTCCTGCCCTTCTTCCTCTACATGGACTTCCGGTTGCCAAATCATTAAAAATTTAAATAAGTTTAGGGACTGGATTGTGAACTTTTTAATGTTAGGGACCAAATTAGAACTTGTTGTAAACTCTAGAGACCAAAGTAGGTGTTTGCTCATTATGTTATTTATTTTCTTTCATTTCCGGTCTTTTTTCTGCTACCAAATTAGTGGATTATTCTCGAGCAGCTTCATTTTCGCCTTTTTTTTTTAATCAGTTGAAGTAACGCATTTAATCAGTAATGGTTGCTATTGTGCTAGTTACCTCTTGATGTGTTGTATTGTTTTGTAGTAGGTTTCTTACAAGTTGGTGATATTTTTTTGCCATCTCAGCTTTTCTTGACTACTATGACATACCATACAAAGTTGTGGAGGTCAATCCACTTAGTAAGAAAGAAATTAAATGGTCTGACTACAAAAAGGTGCCAATATTGGTGGTAGATGGGGAACAGCTGGTTGACTCCTCAGGTAAGTGTCTTTGAATGATCATGGGCTTGCTTATACTTGTTGGGTTCCATTTTAAGTGTTCATTAAACTGATATGTGACATGTTTGCAGCTATTATTGACAAGTTGGGCAGTAAGATTCTTCCAGGAAGAAAGGCTGATTCAGACTTGGATGATGATGATAATGAAGAGAAAAAATGGCGTGGGTAAATTTTTTTTCACTAGCTTATCTTCATGATCTATTTTTTTTCCCTTCGCCAAGCATATGCTCATGATCAAAGTACTTCTATGTGTTGCCAGAAATAATTCTGGTTAGCAGTATACTTTGAGAAGTTTGAGATTTCTATAATAAACTTCACTTGTTAGTAAGCAAACCAAGTTTTATACCAGGTATTGCAAGTTTATACAGAAAATGTTTGTTTTCACGTTTGAGAGTCCATAAAAGTATGTTTCGTTTGCAAGAATATCTATACATATACTTTCCATGTGTATGTTTGCATGTACTGACGTATATATACATACTTATATATATATATGTGTGATAAAAAAGATTAAGTACCTTGATTGAAAGCATTCTAAAATGATGCTCTCCTCCTCCTCCTGCCCTGATTGATAATTTCTAAGCTTCCACTTTAGTTGTGTGGCATAATTATGCTTTATTTGGCACAGTATTATCAACATTTATATTTGTGATCGTGTTTTAGCAGGTATTACGACTGCTACTATGGCTTTTGATAAATCCGGTGTGCTAATTTTTATGGCTTCATGATATAGGTGGGTCGACAATCACTTGGTGCATATCTTGTCACCAAACATATATCGAAATACTTCTGAGGCACTTGAGTCCTTTGACTATATCACAAGCAATGGTAAGACTTGTGCTAGTTTGTGTATAATTATTTAATTTTTAGAATTAATTTATCGAATTTTCATTCTTAATTTAAACAACAAAATAGGTGTTCTATATATTTTCTATCAAATAGATGTGATGCTTAAATCCTCTTTCTTGTGAATGTTGTGGCATTGGATGTTGGCCATAAGCAGTGTTTCATGCGTATATTCGTTCCTTGAATATTTTGATTGTCTGAAATTTAGATTGTAATTTTTAAGGAGATCTATTGCACATGTTCCATGTAGGTAGTCTCTTGGTATTAATAAAATCCTAGTCTTATTTGTCATAAAAACATCTGAGTTTTTTTTTTTTTTTTTGGAGGGGTGTGGTGGGGGATGGGGAAGGACCTTTCTAGGTATTTGCAGTACTCCTTTAGTTAATATGGTTGTGGATTGTATAGTAGTCCCTTTTTTCTGGTGGGTTACATATCATTCAGTGGGGATCTTGAGCTGACAACCTCACCCTCCTTCCCATTCTTATTAGGGAAGTGCCGTTTGAGCTAGAGCTTATTGTCAACTGTATAGAAGTCTTCCCTTCTTAAAAATGACTAAAAGGTAGCAGTTCTTTTGGTTTACTACCACAAAAGGCAGAGGAAGTGTAAGAAGTAATAGTTGACTCCGGTAGCACTGAATCCCTAGAAAGCAATCTTCTAGACTTTAGCACCTCTGTCAAGACTGAGCTGGCTTCTAGAAGGGTTTTTGTTGAGCAGTTGTTTCCAAAGTCAGTCCCTTATCAGTGGCTGTGTGTAATAGTGCAGTTGCATGATTGGGATTCATTTTTTGAGATGTTTGATGAATTTTTTCAAGGCATTGTTTGGGCCTTGAATGTGTATCAACCATCTTTCCTGATTTTGCCGACTAGCTGATTGATGATTACAGTTTGTTAATACATCACTTTCAATTGTCAAGCTTTCTACTCTTTTTATACTTCCCGTGTATGTGAGTTGCGCCCCTCTGCGCTTTTGCTTTATATCATGATTACTTATCAAAAAAAAAAAATTGTCAAGCTTTCTGGATCCTCATTATCACCATAAGATGTAAGGCTTTTTGCCTCTCATTTATAGTAGTAGAAATAAATTTTGTACTAATGATATTCATGATTTGGAGAAAAAAATTGCATATATGGCGTTTATGGGTTAGGTTGAAGGTCATTCATTTGTGTCTTTGTGTTTGCTCAAACATGTTCAGAGCTTCGGCTTGTTATGTCTTTGTAGACTCCTGTTTGATTGTATGCTTAAGTGTTTGGCTCATCTGGTTTGTACTTGTTTAGGGTTAATTCAAAATCACAGATCTCTCTCTCTCTCTCTCTCTCTCTATCCCGCCGTACAGGGAGGGACCATCTAATGTATGCTATTATCTGCATACGTTTCTAATCTTTTAACCAGTTTTTCTTCTGCTCTTACATCCTCCAGTGAATGAACAACTTGAACTTTAGATTTTGGCTGATAGTCATGATTATTATATACTTGTTTCCTATTATTGTAGGTAATTTTAGCTTCACAGAAAAAATTACGGTGAAATATGCTGGAGCTGCTGCTATGTATTTTGTGTCCAAGAAACTGAAGAAGAAGTATAACATCACTGATGAACGTGCAGCGCTGTATGAAGCTGCAGAAACATGGGTGGATGCCCTAAATGGCCGGGAGTTCCTTGGTATGCATTCAAGTTTCGTATGCACAACTTTTTTACAAGAACATTAGCATGCATTACATTATTTAGTGAATTGATGTTCATGCATTGCATTCAGATTTTTCTTTCTTTTTAATTTTTTTGTTGGCTTGATAATTAAAACATGCCCCGTGGATATCGGACCCACGACTTCACTCCTCCCCTACCCAATCTTTAGTGGAGAGGATGTGACGCTTGAATGATACTGTCATAGTAAATATTCTCCTAACATGATTAAGGGAGTAGTACTATGAGAGTTCCAAAAAAGTATGTATATCATTCTTGATATATATACTTTATGTGAACATGCTGAAGGGTAGTACCCTATCCAAGTCACTCCAAAAATAAATAATAATAATAATCATATATATATATATATAGAGAGAGAGAGAGAGAGAGAGAAAGAGGTAAAATTTTCTCTCCTAAAATTCAAACATGTTAAGAAATCTAGCACGGTGAAGTAGCATCTTGTAGCATCCACCAAATTACAAATGTTTAAAAACTGGAAATTCCAAAAAACTGATGATTCACAAACCTTAAATGTTCGACCATTTCTCTCCATCCAAATGCACCGCATAAGATAAAAGAACTTTCTTCCATTTCTTGCTACTTCCATGACCAATGAAAAGCCCTACACAACTTGCCCACTACCCCGAAAAAATAAAACACAAACAGCCAAAGCTCTCTAGCAATAGCACTATTTAAAAAGTTCTCTTGGAAACAGACAACCAAAGTTTTAGGCATTGCCCCTTGCTTTCACTCTGTTTGACTAGTTCCTTGAACTTGAGGCCTTTGTGGCACAATCATTTAAATTCTTGAAATTGCTCAGGTAATAGTTTAATTTAAGGGAGCAAAAGATGAATTTTTTTGTGTGTTTGGCAAAGTTTTGGAAAGCATTTCTTAATTTTCAAACACTATAAAACACTTCTCAAACAACATTTATTCAATTGGGTTTATAGATTTGGCACCACGCTACTAACACACTTTTTGAAACAATTCATCAAATACTTTATTACGAACAAATAGTTTGGATACGGCAGTAGATGTGCCTACTTCTAGTCCTTGATTATGAGATAGACGTGTGGAATTTCTTACTCTTTTCCTCATTATGATTATCTTTGTTCATTCTTTCTTGTTTCTCATTGTGTCAGGGGGCTCCAAGCCTAATTTAGCTGACCTTGCTGTCTATGGGGTGTTAAGACCAATCCGTTACTTGAGGTCTGGTAATGATATGGTGGAGCACAGTCGCATTGGCGATTGGTACACAAGAATGGAGAGTGCTGTGGGAGAGCCTTCACGGATTAAAGCTTAAACTGTTGGATAATTGCTCCTCTCTGCCTTTCTGAGTTTTTAGGTTTTCTCACTACTTGAGTATATCCAATACAAGAAAACAACCAAAATTTTTTACAAGAATTATTCTTTGTCCTTTGCAATTAGAGGGCTTTTTTGTTATGTGGGAAATGGTTCTTATAAGCCAAATTTTGCTCGTACAATTGATTATTTGGAAACTTAACTGATTTATTACTGTAGTAATGTTGTTAAGCTATAAGAAATAAAAGAATCTTGGTGTGTGATATTCAAGCAGAGTTTCAGTTATTTCAGTTGATCCAAGTGGTATAACGACTACTATTGTAGATGATAATTGTTAGGCTTGAATTGTAATTATTTAGTAATATTATGATTGGATGATGAACTCCATTTCGAAGAAGAAAAATGATAGAAATCATTCGTACATTTGTTGTACATCTCAGAGATGTACAAGAGAACGATGTCTAATATGTCTCTTCGGACAATTATACGGAATTATGAGTCATCTTGTGTGGAAGCCGATTACACCACACAAAACAAGCCTATGATTTTGGGATTTATTAGAATTTTTTTTTTTTAAAGAAATTGTAAATTTTCAAACTTTAAAGAAATTGTATGGCTGTGTTTGGCAATGAAATGAAAAAAAAGGAGTGAAACGTTACTGTAGTAGATTTGATTGATATGAGAGAAAAAAGTAAGAATATTTTGTATAAAAAAGTGAAAGATTTTGTTTTGTAGTGGTTTTTTTATTTGAATAGTAATAAAAAGTGATTGATGTGATGTAAAAAGTAAGAATGTTGTGATTAATTTTGAAAAGAATTTTTTGAGTTTTTGGGTCCGGTCCAGTCCGGTCCGGTCCGGCCCTTTGCCAAACACAGCTTATAAGTCTCTCTTTTGTCACTCAAAAAATAATGTGATTTTTAAAATCGTTATTTGATTAAAATTTAATAATAATTAATCATAAGTTCGATGGTAATTTTAAAAGTCACATTATTTTTGGAGTGACATAAGGGAGACTTCTAGTATTATTCGAGGAGGATAAACCACCTCCTTATTGCCTACCAATTAGAAACTGCCACCTAATTATTGCACAAACTAGAATAGGACCAAAACGCCAGATTATCCTCTTTTCTTCAATTTTTATTTTTATTTTTTTAAGAATATGAGGGTGGCTCGCTGCCACCCCTAGCCCATCTAAGGTGGCCAGCTTGCGCGGCCACATCTAGCCCATCTGGGGTGGCCGGCTAGCCACCCCACATGGGTTGGGCGGCTGCGCGGGCCACCCCATGGGGGCCACCCCAAATCTGTTGGAGGTGGCCGCGCGTAGCCACCCAACCCATGTGGGTGGCTCGCTGGCCATCCTAGATGAGTTGGGGGTGGCTGGCGTAGCCACCCCATGGCCTGCCATCACCCCTACCTCTCCTTTTGGTGGCTGGCTGCTTTGTTTTTTTTTAAACAAAATTTAATCGGTTTTTTAATTATATAATCTAGTGTTGTAGTGTTTATTTCTTAAACATAGGATTTTTCTAATATGCTGAGGTGGCGGCTTCTGGTTGGTGGGCGGTAAGGAGGTGGTCCACCGCCTTATAGAAATTATCCTCTTATTCGAGTGCATGTACTTTTCCTTTAAATTAAGAATAATATCCTAATATTCTCAATTATGAATGAAGTTTAACACGCGAAATATGACTAAATAGAAGTAAAGTGAGGATTCAATCTCAAAAATCGTTGTTGTAATATTATGTTAAATTACAATTTATCTGAAAAAATTAAAATAAGGAAAAATTTACATACCAACTCAAACTACTATCAAATTGACAAAATCCCCAAAACTTTCAATTGGAACAATATTCCCCTAAGCTACTAGAAATTGTTAATGTCCCCCATTGATGAAAAATACCCTTAAAATATTTTTTTAAACTAATTAAGAAAAAAAAAAACTAGGGTATGGAAATTTTTCATTTTTTTCTTAAAAAAAAAATAGGGAAATTGTATATAAAATCCTTAGGTAAACGCGCCTTTTTTAAAAACTCCCTGGGTTTTTTTTTTCGAAAATTTACTCCCTGGGTTAATGGAAATGACAATAAAATCCATGCCGTCAAAAATTTTTAACAGCCGTTAGTCAAATTCAAAACGCACCGTTTCACCTTATTAAAATATTAATTTTTTTTTTTAATTTAATTTTAAAATTAATTTAAATTCCAGAGAGATCGTAAAAATTTCCCAGAATTTCCCAGATCTAGATTGGAGGAAGGCGGTGCTGGATCATTGGGTGGAGGAGGTAAAGATGCAGTTGGTGGAATGGCTCGAGGGGGAGGTGGGGATGCCACCGGAGGTGTAAGGGATGCTTGCGGAGGAGAGCCTCCTAGTGGTGGTGGCAGCGAAGATAAAACTGGAGGGGGTGATCTGGCAAAGGGGCAGATGGTGGGGGTCATGCTGGTAGCGATGGCGGTGGTGAAGTTGATGGTGGTTGGCGGAGAAGGTGGCAGTGAGGTTGGAGGTGGTGTTAATACCGGTGGGGGTGAAGCTGGCGGGGATGGAGGAGGAGCAGCAGGGGCTGGCGGTGGAGGAGACTGAGGAGCTAGAGTTGAAGGGGTTGAAGGGGATGAAGGCGCTGGGGTGTCAGTAGTCTGAGTAGGCGTAGTTGAAGAATTCGACAGAGCAGGGGAAGAAGGTGGTGGTGGTGAGGTGACAGAGGAAGTTGGTAAATTCGCACAGGAGAGGAGGGAGGGGTTGTGGAGTCCATCTTCCTATGGATCTTTCCTAACAACGACAATGCACTACTACAGTTCCATTGTCATATTTGAATGATTAGAGTAATCACAAACATCCAAACCTCCAATTTTTCCTCAAAACAATACATAATAACAGAGCACAATCCAATGCCAAAAAAGGTCTTCCTCAAACCAAACAAAGTAAAAAACACTCAAATTTTCTCAGTATTGACAACCCCAGAAAAAACGCAATTCCATCAAACCAGAATCCCTTTTTTAGATGTGCAATTTTGATGTAATTCCCTTTCTGAGAAGGGCTATTGAAATTGGGCTCCTGAGTCTTGTGTATGAGAATCCAACATCTTAAGGGACAATGTTATGCATGCCTCTGCTAATGTGTTTTAGCCGTCTTAAACAAGTTGGAATCTTTTGACGCCTGTAGAATTTTTTTAAACCTTTCTGATGCTTGCTGTAATTCTCCTTGAAGGCAAGAGGGAAACAATGATCACATTGACTTGGGTAAACGTTAGCTTGGCTCTGAGGGAAACAACCAGATTCTCCAAACGTTGACATCTGACAAGCTGAAAAAATCCCATATACCAGAAATAAAAAGAAAAAAAAAAAGACTAAGCAAAACCCATTCATAAAATCCTTCTACCAACAAAACCCAGAGCAAGAAACCAAAAACTTTGAGCAATGATCAGATCGACAACAGTCTCCTTTTCTCCCTTTGGTAATTGCAGTAGAGACCCTGAAATTGTAAAGATAAAAGACCATCAAGATATAATAACAAGAACCAGCAGTCAAATTCTCTTTTTCTTGTTCTTCAACTTGAAAAATCAATTTGAAGGCAAGAAGTCACCAACTGGAAATCTAACTGAGAAATCAATTGTTCTCCAACAACGGGAGAAGGCACCACCGAAGCCAAACCACCGTTGATGTTGCCGGAGAGATTCGAGAGCTGGGGTGTGTTCGCCGGGGTTGAGGAAAGAAGTCGTGAGTTGACAAAAGATTAATTTTTTTATTTTTTTATTTTTAGATTTAAATTTTAAAATTAAATTAATAAAAAAAATTAATATTTTAATAAGGTGAAACGGTGCGTTTTGAATTTGACTAACGGCTGTTAAAAATTTTTGACGGCATGGATTTTATTGTCATTTCCATTAACCCAGGGAGTAAATTTTCGAAAAAAAAAACCCAGGGAGTTTTTAAAAAAGGCGCGTTTACCTAAGGATTTTATATACAATTTCCCAAAAAAATATATATATTTTTTTAAAAAATTTTGTTGTAAGTGCACGTGTAAGTGTTGTGTTTCACATTGAGAAAATATAAAAGAAAAGAGTACTTAATATATCTAAGTGGACCTTAGCCCATTAGCTTAGGCTTATGGAATAGAGTTATGTTCAATTATGTATATTAATGTGCTCTTGGTAAAAACTCCATAACTGCTTTATATCCCAACCAATTTAGTGGAGTATTGTTGTCCTATTGAAAAAAAAATTTTGGTCATTCTAGTCTTTTTGCTGACTTTGGGGGACATTGTCAATTTTTCGATAGTTTAAGAAGATATGTCATAATTAAAAGTTTTGGGGGACTATTAATTAAATGATAGTTTGAAGGAGTACAAGACTTTTTATTTTAAATTACTGAAAATAATAGATTTTTTATTATTTAAATTGATATTATAACATAAGACTGCTTGAATTGGACATCGTACAACGTATGTTATTGGCGTGGCATAGTTACCCGATCGAGTCTATGGGGAAGGGCAAAACCCGCCCGCCCCGCAGCATGGCGGATCCTGAGGTTTGAACAACAGGTACGGGTTAAATTTGTTTAATTCCGACTGGACCCGGTCCGAATTCGGTAAGAGTTTTTAAAATACCCGGGTTCCTGGATCCGCCCGCCCAGGAAATTTCTGTCCTTCCCTCGACGCTCTTCTCCCATGCGGTGCGGCACAGGAACGGAAAGTTTCTCCCTTTGAAAAACCGAGGCTCCACCTCTACGCTGCAGATTGCTGTGGAGCTGCTCGAGCCGTACAGGTTCGGGGTTCCTCTCTTTATCTCTCTCTATCTCTGATTCTCTGTCTCACGATTTTTCTCTCTCTCGCAGTCTCTTTCTCTCTCTCTATCTCTCTGAGCTTAAGTTTATAACGAGTTTTTTTTTTTTTGTTGGTTCAGTTACCACAGAATCAAGCTCTGTGTATCAAAACCGCCGGAGCTCTTGTTCGCCATCAGATTGGCACGTGGTGTCAACTCTCACGTGCTAAACAAAAGGGTTTTG
The DNA here is from genome assembly GCF_901000735.1 of Corylus avellana. Lineage (NCBI taxonomy): Eukaryota > Viridiplantae > Streptophyta > Magnoliopsida > Fagales > Betulaceae > Corylus > Corylus avellana. The sequence continues at coordinate 23,222,140 of NC_081546.1, forward strand.
TTTTACACCCTCATTTTAGGGTTTTTGATTAGTGATTGGTGATCAGGGTTTTGGCTGGTGTTCGATCGGATGGCGAAGAAGAGGAGCAGGCATCAGAATCCGCAGCCTTTCCTCGCAGACGACGATGCCTCCGTGGCCTCGAAGAAGAGGTCGAAAGCGCCCAAGCAGCACCAGGCGGAGGAGAAGCTGATATCGTCCGGCATGAGCTCCAAGATCCTGAAAGAAGCCTTGGCTCAACAGAGAGAGATTCAGGACGAGGCAGAGGGACGAAACCCTAACGACAGCGACTCGGTTTTCGCTCAAGGATTCACTGAGGCCGAGGAAGCACACGAGGACATCGATGAGTTTGCTGGATTCTCTGAAACTCAGAGCCAATTTGGCGCTTATGATGTGAGTGGCATTGTTTTGCTTTTAGTTTATACTGCGTGGTCACTGATAATCTGTGGGCAAAAAGAAAGTGGAAATTTTGGATTGTGGATTTTGAGTTTTTATCGTGTCAGAAGGGAAGAACAATTAGGGTGAGATTCGAGCTTGTATGTACATTGTCATTATATTTTATTTTTTAATTTGTAAGTTTTGGTTATTGAGAAACTCTGGCATGAAAAAATTGGGGGTTTGGATGTTGAGCTTTTGTCGATTGAGGTTCCAGAATACGATAAAGCGGCCAAACTGCGTCACTGACCGCAGAGTGGCGTATTGTTTGTTATTAATTTTTGAAAACTCTTGACACTTTAAGATTCTAAACTCTTATATATATTTTTTTTCCCTCAAGTTTTTCTTTGTGGCTTGGGCAATCATCATTCTAGGAAACTATGACTAATTAATACGGCATCATATAATTTGATACTCTTGTGGGTGAGTGATACCACTAGCATACATCATTAAAGATCAATTTTTCTTTCCCCTTCATGGAAGTTTCTTTAGGAGTCTTCAATTTGATATTCAAGCCCACAATTTTTATTTATTTATTGTCATGCAGGAGATTGATGAAGAGGATGAGAGAGTATTGGAGGCATTCTTAAGAAAGGATGCGGGTCCCCAGTGTACTCTTGCCGATATCATTGTTGCAAAAATTAAACAGAAAGATGCAAAGGCTGCTTCAGGTTGATATATTTTAGTTTTTTTTTTTTTTTTTTTTCTTTGGGGAGTGTTCATCTATAAGTGATTAAGGGCATGATTGATGCACTGTAATGATGACTACTTATTATAGAATAGGAATTAGTATTACGAGGAATACAAGAAGCTGGAATGGAATGACTAGTCCTATTTGTTTGTTTGGTGACAACACAAGAATGACCAAATTTTCTAAATGGAATCAGATTTCAACCAAATTTCCTAAAATACCTTTACTAATAAAAACAATATAAGAATAAGACTCTCCTTCTCCTGGTTGGTGTCACCCCAACCAGCGTGCGGGGGTGGTCGCGACCACCAAATCCAAGCCATCTAATGGTTGCAGCCACCGAATGGCATGCCGGGAGTAGCCGTGACTACTTGTGAGGTTCGGTTGGGGTGACCAAACCACCTATTGTGAAGACCAGAACGAAAATGACGAATGGGTTTTTGGGATATTATTTTAGCACAATTCCATTCCTGGTGGAATACCTATTTACTAACTTTTTGAGAGCAATGGTTATTCCCCATTTTAGGGGAATAACTATTCCCATTAATGGTGGCACAACCAAATAATGTAGTAGGTGTTCCATAAGAATAGCTATTCCATTTCTAGGTCTATTCCTTCGTACTAAAGGTGTCCTAAGTGAATCTTAGAAATAATGTCATTTAGAGGTTTGGATTTTGTTTTTTTGTTTTTTTCTTCTTTATTTACCATTGTCGTTCAGTTGTCGTTATCTTCTTTACTGATTCTATTTATTTTATTGCAGAAATGCGACCATTGCCTAAATTGGATAACTCCATCATCGATTTATACAAGGGGTATGTACGCAATGTATTTTCTTGTTATAAGATTGCATCACATTGAAATATCTTATATATTTTTTTTTGATAAGTAATAAGAAGTTTTATTAAAGAAGAAGAAAGTGAGAGGCGCCCCTAATTACACACGAAGTATACAAAGGGGGCCAAAGCGAGCCCAAAGAAAAACCCCAGCACACCCACCCAGAAAAACCAAACAACCACCCAAAAACCCTCAAACAAACACACCAACGCAAAGCCCACTAACCAAACAACCTCATCCCTTCACAAAAGACTATGACACAATAATCCTGCTCTTCCTTCTCCTGAAGGACGCACTAAAATTGCCATAGTTAACGGAGCTTTCTAAATTTAACAACTCTCTTTTGCCCTTATTCCTGGGCCTTTTTCCTTTAGCCCTAGGCCGGGCAATGTCCATAACCCGAAGAAAATCCGCTGAATATGGATCCTCCTCTTCACCGCAAAGGGCAATGCTCATTTATGTTCCCCTTTTGAGTTTAACTTATATTGATTTTTCTTGACTATTTGAATCTTAAAATGTTTTTGTTTTCATAAAAAGTGCTGCTATTCATGCCTGAAATCTGTGGGAGAAATATATATATTAAGGATATCTTATTCTAAATGACAAATTTATTGAACACGAGTACACATACTATGCAGGGTTGGCAAGCTTCTTCGTAGTTACACAGCAGGCAAAATGCCCAAAGCATTCAAGCACATCCCTTCAATGCAACTTTGGGAGGATATCCTATATCTGACTGAGCCTGAGAACTGGTCACCAAATGCTCTGTATCAATCCACAAGAATTTTTGCTTCCAATTTGGGTGCAAAGAAGGCAGAACGCTTCTACAAACTAGTTTTGCTCCCACGAGTGAGAGAAGATATTCGGAAGAATCAGCGGCTTCATTTCGCTTTATATCAAGCTTTGAAGAAGTCGCTCTACAAACCTGCTGCATTCTTCAAAGGAATATTGTTCCCTCTATGTGAGGTACACGATCTTCAACATATCATAATAATTTTTGCTGTTCTCTCAAGTTCACTATCCAAAATTATGTTGAATGTTCTGATATATGTGCTTCAATATTCAAGATCTACTGCTGAACTTGGTGTACAAACTGTGGATGCTTGTGCATAGTTTCTTTTTCATAATGGAGCAGTTAAGGAGATCAATGCTGATTTGTATAGCCGTGGTATGGATTTATTGATAAACACCTAGGAAGCCCCTGGGACACGGATAAGATACTATGGGTATTAGGAAAAATTATGACATGATACGTAGAGACAAATTAATTATGATATGCTCAGTGTCTGATGGGTTGTATAAAGATGTACATTTTATTTATTTATTTATTTGCACCATCACTGTTACTGTTAGGAAAATTTTGAAATCTCTTAGCAATGCTATATGTGAAGGGAATACATGCAATTTGGCTTTCTCTGCATTATTTCATATAATTACAGTGTGTTAGAGGTTGAATACTTTAATTCCTTAAAATGGGAATTAAGTGCGAGATGATAAAAAACTAGCTTGCATTTTGTAGCATAGATATTTTCGGTGATACCTAATAGCCTGTTTTCTTAGAATTCAATCCTCGTTCCCTTTAAATGTTGGGACTACCACTTACTAAGTGGAGGATACTTTTTTTTTTGATAAGTAAAGATATATAGAAAAAGCGCAGAGGGGCGCAACCCTAGTACACCGGGAGTATACAAGAGAGCGACTAAGAGGAAGAGAAAGAAGAAGAGAACATCAAAAGAAAATCTTGGAAGCTGATTACTATAGGCGCTAGCCAACCAGCAGTCCAAGAGAAGAGAGTGTACAAGAAAAAATGAATAAGGTCCTCTATATTCCTCGAAGAGTCCTCAAAACATCTAGCATTTCTCTCGTTCCAAATACTCCACATAAGGCATAGAGGAACCATCTTCCACACAACGGCGCTGCTGGATTTACCACCCGTCCACCAAGAAGCAAACAACTCCTTAACGTTACCCGGCATAACCCAACACAAACCAAACCGAACGAAAATGGCGTTCCACATGGTGCGCGCCACCCCACAATGAAGAAAGAGATGATCAACAGACTCCCCATCTGATTCACACATGCAACAACGATTTATCACCACAATACCTCTCTTCCGAACATTGTCCAAAGTTAGAATCTTTCCAAGCGCGGCCGTCCAAACGAAGAAGGCCACTCTTGAAGGAGCCTTGGTGCGCCAAATACTTTTCCAAGGGAAGGGAGTAGGGTCTTTTGAAGCAAGGATCCTATAAAATGATCTTACTTCAAATTTGCCTTTACAAAGGATACTTAGTATCATGTTGTCTTTCACTTCAATGTTTGTGCTCTTTAGTCTTTGTTACTTAATTGATACTTCTTTTTTGATAAGTAATTGTCGCTTCCCTTGATCATTAAGATGAATATGTACTGTTGCAATTTGTTTCTTTGCTGTCTCTGGTGTTTCAGATATTGGTATGTGATTGTTTTTACGTACATTTACCATTCTTTTTGTCTCTGCTGTGGTGTACCAAAGTCCTAGGGTCAAATCAAACCTTAATCAAGCTTGGGGATTATGAGATGGGGGAAGGGTTGCCATCAATCATGTATCCTAGGGTTTGGGCTTCATTTATAGGAAGTATACACATGGTTCAAACTTATGTATTTCTACTAATCTAGTTTAAAATCATTTTATAAACCATTCTAGAAATGGAAGGATAGTGTAGGGAAGGCTGATTAATTTAGCTTTGGACAATCACATAATTATGTGAGCAGGGAAAATAGCCTTTATATACAGTCATAAATTTCCATTGTTTAGATTTTAATTATTTTTTTTTCTGCAACATAGAGTGGGGTGGCGGATTTATTGGCTAGTTGGAGTGACCGGTTTGGTAGGTACCGTAATTTAGAAGCCTGGAGGATGGCTCCCCATTGTGTGATGTGGTGCATTTGGAGAGAATGCAATTCCCAAAATTTTGAAGATTGTGAGAGAATAGTGGTAGAGTTGAAAGATATTTTGTTCAAAACTTTTTATGGGTTGATGGTTGCTATCAACAGTTTCCGCTTTGCTAACTTTGTAGAGTTTATGGATTTGTGTTCCTTTTCTTCTCCCTAAGTGGGTTTCTCTTGTATACTCTGCGTACTTGGATTGTGCCCCTCGGCCCTTTAATAAGATTGAATTACTTATCAATTTTTTCTTGACATGCAGTCAAGGACCTGCAATCTTAGGGAAGCTGTCATAATTGGGAGCATTATACAGAAGGTCTCCATTCCTCCCCTTCATTCAAGGTATGTCTAGTGGAGATCTATGGACACAAAATCTTAATCAATGGACTGATAAAGTGTGGGGATACTGCCTGTATTTTCTACCTTGTGGAACAGTTGGGGGGAGCGGGGTTGTCCTGGATCTAAAGATTCGAGATGAGACTCACCTTATACTCGGTCAATGACGAAATGGTTTTCATAATTTAACTTAAGGAGTTTCTTGGAAAAACTTTGTCAGGCCTATTTTTTATATAATTGTTTCCTTTTAAAACACGTCTCATCACATAATAATATATTTTTTTTAATTAATAAAAGCGCCCTTCTGTTTTAGTCTGAAGATGAACCCATTGCTCTTTTAACTTATAAGAAATCTGTTGGATGTTTGATGAATATTTTTCGTAATATTTAAATCATTGGAGTAGTTTTCCAAAATTCCTTTAGCAAGTTTTTGCAAGAAATATGGCCTTGTTGATTTATTTGATTATATATATATCAAGGACTACAAATCTATGGCAAACATTTGTATTGCTTAGTTGTCACAAGAGCCCTATTTAGCATATCTGTCAGTTAACTGTGGATGCCTAATTAGCTGTATTTGTCAACAATTTAAACATGTCTTTGCTGTTACTAAGCATATTCCTTGTTTGCCCCTTTAGCTTTTCAATTTAAAGTCCACTTGTGGTTTTTTCCAGCTGGTTTCTTCGTTGTGTTTGTAGCTGTTGATATAATTTGAATATATGAAGTTCTTGTGAATGGTGGGTATGTTATGTGCATGTCTGAGTAGCTGTTGAAATTATTTTCGATGAATAGTTCAAACTCTAACACTTGGGAGATGTCTAACACAATTTTTGAATGGATTTGCAGTGTTGCATTATTGAAGCTTGCAGAGATGGAATATGGTGGTACAACAAGGTAGTGAATGATGTAACATTTATTTCATTTACAAAGAATGCGAACATGTTTGAAGCTTAATGGCTCGTGCCATGTGTTTTTTTTTTTTTTTTTTTTTTTGTAGATGGATGATGCATGAGTTTTTATGAGTATTTAATTGAATGGCTTTTTGACACTCAAGTACTTGAGTGTTCATGATTTGGTTTGAGGATTATGGGGATCTGCGGAAGTTGGGCAGAGAGCTGGGTCATAATGCTTTTTTTTTTTATTAGTTTCTGCTCTTTAAGGATGTGTAGATTGTCAAGGTTGCTTGGGTTTTTCCTCTCTTTTCTGTGCATTTTGTTCATGGGCTTTGTGTTATAGGATGTTCCGGTTTGTTTTATTCTTCTACATGTGCTATGTTCTCTTGTTTATTTCTTTGTGTTTGTATTGAAAAAGAAAATTATTGTGAGAGAGAGTCTTATGGGGTTGGGCTTTGGAAGTTTATCAAAAAGGGTTGACTCTAAGATTAGATTTTGGTACGATGTGTGGTGTGGGGAAACAAACCCTTGAGGTAGCTTTTTTGGAGTTATTCAGTATAGCTTGCTTCAAAGATGCTTCTGTGGCTGATATTTTACAACTTGCTAGTGACTCTCATCAATGGAATGTCAACTTTATTAGAGCGGCAGGACTGGGAGGTGAATTTTTCTCCACGTTTTTAGATCTTTTGTACTCCATCAGACTAAGACGGGGTGGAGAAGACAAGTTGTGTTCTACTCCTTTTAAGAGAGGGTTGTTTGATGTTTGATCATTTTATAATGCCGTTACAACCCATGATAGTGACCTTTTCCCCTGAAGGAGTATTTGGCACAATAAGGTTCTCTCGAGAGTCATGTTCTTTGCTTGATTTGCCACTTTAGGGAAGATCATCACCATGGATAACTTGAGAAAAAATAGAATTTAATAGTGGTAAATTAGTGTTGCATATGCAAGAAGAGTGGGGAATTTGTAGATCACCTTCTGCTCCATTGTGAGACTACTTATGCCTTATCCTTTATGGGTTAAAGTAGGTTATGCCTAGAAGGGTAGTGGATCTCTTCGCATGTTGGAGAGGGCAACAAGTTTCGTCTCCGAAGGTAGTAGTGTGGAAGATGATCCCCATCTTGCTTGATGTGGTGTATCTAGAAATGATCGCAATTTTGAGGATTGCAACAGATCGGTGGTGGAACTAAAGACCTTTAAAACCTTTTACCAATGGACAGTTGCCTATGATTGTCTTCACATTTTTAGATATAATGATATTTTTGATCTATTTTCTTTTTGTGATTAGTTGTTTCTCTGTATACTTTCTGTGTTCTTGGGTTGTGCCCTCTTGTTTTTAATAAAATTTCGAAAAAGAAGTTCAATGTATGTTTGGTATGCTTTATTGGTGTTTGGGCAGCACTATGCATTTCTAATGTTTATATGCACTCCGAACCTCCACTTAATTGGATCTGTTTCACTTTTGTCGGAGTACTGGAATCGAGTTGATATAATGCTTGGTAAGAAATTAAGTTTTTTGAAGAGACAAGCATTAATGTTCAGGTGTCAAGATAAAACCTTGTTTAACATGGTTGGCATCTGGATATGCTAATGGCTGAAATGATGACAAGATCAATCTAGAGATCATGGTACACAGAAATCAAGTCCATCAGAGAGCTGGTTTGGCCATAAGCTTGTTCCCAATGTGTTTGATAATATCTTGTCAGCATGCAGTCAAATGGACAACACTTGCTCTTTTTAATATGGTGTTACTTAGAAGTTTCGAGCAGATAGATTGTGTGATAGAACAGGGTAATCTATATGCAGTGAGAGTATGTGGTTTATTGGCTTAAGAGGGGAGACACCCATATATGTTAAATGCTGCTGATTTAGTAAAAAGATGTAGAAGGTCCATAGGATAAATCCCTTCTTACGTAATACATAATTCTCTTTTGACTTCCTATTTTGACATTTCTCTATGATACATGACTAATCAGGAAAGGAGAGAGTGTAGAGCTTGGTAATATGAAGCTCGGAAACAAAGTGATTGGTATTCTTGAGATCATCATATTGCTTCGAGATTAGTATTCATGTTGATTGGTTGATTAATAAATTCACTTATTATATAATAAGTGATGATTTTTGTTGGCAATCTCTTTTTGGTTGCAAATGCGTTTGAAACTACTTGACCAAGTTTCCTTCTTAATCATTGCAGCTATTTTATAAAGCTTCTTTTGGAGAAGAAGTATGCTTTGCCACATCGTGTACTTGATGCTACCGTTGCTCATTTTATGAGATTCCTCGAAGATACCAGGATAATGCCTGTAATATGGCACCAATCATTACTTGCATTTGTGCAAAGGTTAGTAACTTTTACTAAAGAGTGTTTTCTCTTGCCTGATTGGGCGTCGAGAAGAATTTTTATTTCCTAGGATAATATGTTCTATAGAACATACATTTGGTTCACTTCCACTATTTTTGGAGGAAGGGAAGGAGAGGATTGGGGGGTTTGGGGAAGTTAAAATCCATCTGTTTGGTAGGAGAGAGAAAGGGAGGGAAATGAAGGCAAAACGTCCCTGGGCCTTCCAAATCAGTCTGCCCAATAGGGAAAAAAAAGAAGAAGGAAAAACCAATATCTCTCTCTAGTTGTAGCTAGGGTTTGAACCCTGTACTGATTCTCTTACCATCCCAAGCCCTAAAACCACAACTTTCTAACCCTATAACCATATTAGCCATCCATTGACAGGTTTTAAATCTGTCCTACATCAAACTTACCCATCCTTTTGATAGAAAAGGAGAAACATGTAACTAGGATTTACATTTTATACTTTTATAACATACGTCATAGTATTAGTTTGATTCATAATTGCATTTCCTCTCATATACTGTTGCTATGCCAAATTCCTTGCAGGTACAAAAATGACCTGCGGAAGGAGGATAAAGATAACCTTAGAAATCTACTTGAAATGCAAAAGCACAAACTAGTAAGGACATTGTCCCCGACATTGTAGTTGCTTCCATGAATTCTCATTATTTAATTTAATGTCATATATAATGTGTATGCCCTCTCCAAATGTAGGTTACTCCTGAAATCCGCCGGGAGCTAAATAATAGCCGCAACCGTGGTGAAAAGGAGGATGATCTTATGTCAATATATATCCTTTTTTGTCTTTTCTAGGCTTTGCTTAAAGTTTGAATTCTATCTAATAATTTTTTGGGGAAATCAGGTGACAAAACCCTTGAATGTTTTTGCCATTTTGGCCTTGAGACCCCAATTTTCAATTTGATAGACTAAGGCTTAGGTTTAGGTCCATTCTAAATTCAAGACCTCAGTCAGCATTTTTGTCATAAATGATTGTTGAAAAAATAATTATGCCCCTTAGAAAAAAAAAAAAAAAAAAGCCAAAAAAAGAAGTTGATTTTCAAGACCTCAGTGCAGCCACAGACCAAGCTAGCCACAGTGGTGGTCATGGGTGGCAAAACCCAGCCATAGCTAGTCGTGCTCCTAGCCACCCACAGGGGTTGAAACTGTATCATGTGTTATGTGCTAATAAGTTTGTATTTTTTAGCTTCTGGTTATTGATTTTCAAGTTTCCAAGGAGCTTGATTTCAAGTTGGTAAGGTCTCAGCTTGAGTAGATATATGTGGATTATATTTTTAATATATAATTTGCCTTCTAACTTATTTAAGCTAGAAAAGTGATGCAGCATAGTTGCAAGGGTTGCCAAATCATAATGTCTTGACCAAGAGAAAAAAGGGATAATCCTGGAAATCATTTGTTCATCTCTAATGGAATCAAATTGATTGTCTTAAGTCTACTGCTTGAATTGAAAGAAGGGTACAGCTAATCAAAGATAGTAGGATTATAAGATTTAAGACTAACCTCTAGAGTTTCCAATTTAAGCTAGACTACGAGGTTATCTGGCTTCATTCAATGAGCTAGGCTTGGGTTTTGCTTCGTTGGATTCATGAAATAAACTATGCTTTAAATGAATCATATTGGGAGAAGAAGCGGAAACTCATGAAAGTAAGATGCTTCGGTGATTACCATCAGTGGTGGTTCAGTGGCCTCAAGGAAATCTCCCAAGTAGTTGGGCATGTACTAGGGTGAGAGTTTGAATCCCGAAATGGGAATACTTAATCCTATTAGTATTAGCCGCTTTGGATCCTACTGATGCCCTGATGAGGTTGAGTCGGACTTGAGGGAGCGCCTGCAATTCTCACCGTCTAGGCCTCTCCTGTGTTACTATGATTACGCCCAAATAGAATAACTAAAATTGATCTCCCCTATGCCTACCTTTTTTGAATTAAAAAAAAAAGAAAAAGAAAAGATGCTTCGGTGATTGATTGTATTAGTAAAAGCTTGTCATTATTGTATGTATGTGATCATATGATTTAAGCACTATGTTAATCATTTACTAGAGAAAAAACTTGCACAAGCGACATGGAATCACATAAAACAAGGTTATTAATATACCCTTGAGATTTATGAGTTTTGTACCTAGCGGATCATGAAGACATTGATGTATTATGGATTGTACTAGTTGCTATGTGCTAATCTGAATTAGTTATTATCTGTTGCTTCATAAAATTGAGTTTGCATTTGATATCCTACTATAATGATGCATCAAGGAATTCATCAAATGTGGAGCTGCTTTTGTTGGTTTAAGTGTTTTTTTCTTCATTAGATCCAATGACCAGATAAATTCTTGTTTCCTTGACTTCCCATACCCTCTCCTGTTTCTGTGATCAATAAAACTATTGAAGAAGACAGGTTTGATATTCCAGAGGTTCCGATGGAGGAGGATTGATTGATTGCCTGGTATGTGCACTGCATTTTGTTATATTGTTTTTGCTATCGTTGAAGCTGGATTTTGTTGTGTAAAACTGGTGATTCTTACATTTTTACAATATTTTCTGGGATCCATTTTTCACTAGACCCAATTTAGATTACAAGGTCTCCTCAAGCTTGTCATGCAGACCCATTTGTAAAAGTAGTCATTAGTATGCCTCTAAATTTACTTTTTGTTTGCTTCATTTTTCACTATATCCAATTTGGATTATACGCCTTCCTCAAGCCCTTCACGCACTCCAAATATGAAGTTGATCGGATATTAGGAGCTGTATAATCCTTTTTTTTTAAAAAAAATGTGATTGCTCAAAATTACATGGAAAGAAGTGTTTCAACATTGTATAGTTTTGATAAACTTTTAAGTTTGGCATGCATGACAAGCTTAAGGTGAATGTAATTTTGATAGGGTTTAGAGAGACTTGACCCTTGAAACCAGATTGTATTGAGTGGTGTAATAAGCATTAGCATTACACCCCGTGTAAACTGATACTGCACGTATAATTTCGTTTTTGGATGTGTGGTGAGGAGAATGTGCCCTCCGGCTAATTGTAGGGTTTTATTATTTTTTTTTTTTCAGGTGGAGTACCCAAAAAGATACAGTCCATGTTTGCTGGGAGAAATGCAATTTCATGGCAAATTTTTGTACAAGTAACAAAATTTTGGATTTATTATGCCTTTTAAATGTTCTCTTTGAGCACTCGTGGGACAAATTTCGTATTTATCATATGTTGTGGGCATGCATCCACATGCTTCGAAAAAAAAAAATCCAGAAACTCCATGATTGTCCAATAGTGCTTTTGGAGCTTGAAAATTCAAGTCTTGAGCCTGTTTTCATCTTAACTAGTGTACTTTGCAGTTGAGTAAAGGTTTTAGGGGAAAAATCGACTTCATTGCTCTAGTGTTGGAATTCTTTTCAATCATATCAGTTTCCTACTCGCATTTTTAAAAAAATCCAAATACAATTCCTAATGAAAAGCAGAGGATAGATGAGAGAGAAGAAAGAAATATTGTGTTAAAATAATAGATAGAGAAAGAGCTTCTCTAGCCATTGGGTAGCACCAAACTTATTGGAAAGTTGTTGCAAGTGGCTTTTTGTGGGTTTTTTGTTTGTTTGTGTGGAGATTTTCCTTATATTTAAGAAAGGAAAGCAGATATGGGGTAGCTGATGTGAATACTCTTACATGTTTCTTGCCCTATTGAAGTTGGGGGGAAATCCCCCCCTCTTGCATTGAATAGCCAAAAATAAAAAGATCTGCATAACCACCTCCTTGACATTTTTTGGTAGTTTCGCCATCCCCTCAAAACAGTTTTTTTTTTTTGTTAAAAATAAAAAATTAGGGGGTGGCCAAACCCTTTAGCCATTGTGGGTGGCTTGGTTTTTCTTTTTCTTTTTCTTTGGTTTTTTAGATTTTTTATTTGGGTTGATAACTATTTTGGTATTTGAGTTTTAACATTTTTATTTTTTTTTCCTACATTTTAAAACATGGCAAATCTAGTACTTCACATATGAGAAAAGACGGAATCACTACCTCTGTTAGTTTCCGTCTGTGCTAATTAACGGAAGTCCATGTCATTTATGTTTATATCACGACACGTGTCCTAAAAATTAAAAATAATAAAATAACAAAAAATAATTAAACCTAAAAAATAAAAAAATGATATCATCCAAAAAAAAAAAAAAAAAAAACCCAACGTCTCTCTCGCCTCCAAGTCTCCAATACAAAAAATTAGAAAAAAGTCTCCAATACAAACACTAATCTCTCTCTCCTCTGGTTGTTAAGAAAATCGAGGAAAAGAAAAAAAATCCAACACATTGTATAATCTCATACTCTCCTTTTTTATTTTCATTTAGTTTAACAACCAAACAGAGACCGAAATCTCTTTAATCTCTACAAAAAATCCTAATTTTTGAACCTGTGTTCATCAGGATGAAAAATGCTTGCAGGCAGAGAAAGAATGGCAGGTGAACAAGTCTCAGGTGTTGGCATCGAAGCACGCGAACATCAGATTCATGGAGCAACGGTGCTTGGTGCTCAAACAAAAGATTGCATCACAGAGCTTCAAGATCTTGGCCCTGAAGTCCAAAAAAAGAAAGAAAAAAAATTCCAGCCACCCCTAATCGATCATTTGCTTTCTTCCTTCATTTCGATCAAGGATTGCTGCTCAAAGGGCTCTTGCCCATGTCTAATGCCTTCTTAGATGAAGACGAAGAGCTGGTGCTCTAACTTGATGTTGGAATAGCAGCTTTGAATGGAATGGGGGAATTGTCCAAAGAGTTATTTTGCCTTGATTACCCTAGTTAAGATATCCCACGCAAGGAAGAGAATAAGTAATAGGCTACAGAGATGATACTTTTGCATTTTCGGATCAATGATGAGCTTTTTCTCTTTCTACTATTTGAAGCACATTAGCATTCGCAAACGATCTGCGGCATTGACTATTTTCTTTCCATGCCATGACATGAGACAGATCTCTCGTAACTAGTTCGATGGAGACAGACACTGTGGGTTGCGAAGATGGGTTGCGTGGAAGATGGGTTGCGAGGATGGATGGCAATGGGTTGCGTGGGGGCGATGATGGGTTGCTGGGTTGCATATTGGTTTCAGGCGTGGAAGATGGGGACCTCAATTTTTTTTTTTTTTTTTAAATTTTTAGGTTTAGTTTATTTTATTATTTTTATTTTTTAGGACACGTGGCGTATTATGAAAGTGACACGTGGACTTTCGTTAATGGGGGACTGACGGAAACTAACAGAGATAGTGATTCCGTCTTTTCCCATATGTAAGGTACGAGATTTGTCATGTTTCATGTTTTAAAACCTAGGGGGGTAAATAAAAACGTTAAAACCCAAATACCAAAAAAGTTATTAACCTTTTTTATACTTTTACTTTTTTGGTTTTTTTTTTTTATCTAAAAATAAATAAATTATGAAGGGTATTTTTTTCCATAAGGGGGACATTGATATTTTGTGGGTAGTTTGTGAGTAAAATTGATTGGTAAGAAGAGAAGAGAGAGACATTGATAATGAGATAGTAGTTTGAGAAAGGTACATGTACGTTTTCTTTTTTACTTTCTTTGAATGGACGACATTATGATACTATTAGAATTTATGTATGTTTATCTCGAATTTATTGATCACAACGACAAAATTCTTAACATAAACAAGAAAACTCTTTATACATCGAGGTTCTGGAAAGTTGAAGAGCATGTTGGACAAACTGTTGAGTACGTGCAAAACACAATTATGGTTTTAACTTAATTTTCATTTTTTTTTTTTAAAAAAAAAAACATAATTTGAATTCAGAGATGAATGACTTTTTACCTGGTCATCATAAAAACAAGAACAAGCTATAACAATGTTCAAAGTGAGGATCAAGAGCAAAGCCAATGCCCATTTTTATTAATTTTCCTCTCTTTTTATTTTTATTTTTGAACTTTATATAAAGTTGAAGAAGAATCCATATGAATATGAGTTATTGGTGTGGTGGATGTCTGGATGGTGGGTAAATTGAGTGGGTGACCCGAACCAAGAGAAACAGATCCAAAAGCCGAGTCCATATCTTCGATTTTTGAAGCCCGATTACCTGTACTGTCATTTTTAACTACAAATATTAGGCACCACGAAATGGTTAAGTGTCCATGATGTTAAAATAATAATTAAATGATTAAATTTATCTATTCCTATCAGCTTAAACTTTTGGGATAATAGGTGATTTAACATGATATCAGAGCTAAAGGTCCTGTGATCGAACCTTGACTCTGTCAATTTCACTCTCTATTTCATTTAAATATTTCACGTGTTGGGTATATTGTGTCAGTCTAGAAAACAGGTCATCTTGCCCTACAATCTTGTGTCCTCAAAAAGTCACATGCTCATTTTCCAGCTTGATCTATACTTCTATAGTAAACATCTTATTAATGAAAAGTAAACTTAAATAACACGAAATAGTGGTTATGGTTTTCTCTTACCCTTGGTTCTGTTGTGTCAATAATCACTAATTAATTGCGTAACAACTTTTGTAAAGTCCTATGTCCCTATTCAAAAGACATAACTTGGATCAAATGTTAATTAATTAGAATATAATCATATTTCCAAAAGCCACAATTTAATGAATAAACCAATAAACAAGCTAAAAACATTTTTTTTTCAATGGAATCAAGCTATTCAATAGCGATGCTGACTAGAGATTTTGTCTCAATAGATATCGATTATGACTAGAGGTTCAATCCCAATAAATCATTTATGCATTTAACTTGCAAATAAGAAAAGCTTATAGAGCGAGAAACAATCGATGGCCATGAAATGTCTGAGAAAACTTATAGTGCTGATGATGAAGTTGATTATCCTCACGGTACTTGCAATGCAAGCAAATTACCTTACCCCTCATTTTCTCCATGCCCCTTCACATCCCATCCGCCATCTTCATCCTTCTGAACCTGTTGTTAGTTATGCTGAAAAGTCATCGTATGATTGCCTCGAAACTAGACTTGAATATTGCATTACAAAATATAAATATGGAAGCCTAAGGTTTGCTGAGCATATTACACGTAACTTTTTTCAATGCTTGTATAATCACCGAAAAGAAACTGATGCTGAAATTTATGATCTTGGTAAAAAGTGCATAGAAGAATGCTTCCCAAAATTGCAAGCTCCTGACGTCCATGTTGGAACTTGTTTATTCGACTGCTTTGATGATAAAATTAAGAAGAATTGAGATGTTGTCAATGAACTCCAAGGTTTGGTAAGAGATTATATATATATATATTCTCTTCATAGACATTAATGTGTGCTCTCACAAACAAGAATCCTTATGTTGTAATTTATGCTTATCAATTTTTATCAGATACACTAAAAGAAGACTTTTCTTACTTCTATGTATTTTTACGATAACAATAAAAGGTTCTTTAGCATTATTTATTTTATTCTCCCCAACATTAGGACATGCATGTTCCTATGCTCCTCGTTGTCAAATCATAAGTTAAGCTTGTCTGATGTTTGGTAAAGGAGTTGGCTTAGGCATTGTAGTTGATGTAGATTGATGAGAAATAAAAGTAAGAATGTTTAGTATAAAAAGTGAAAAAGTGAAAAAAGTTTTGTTTTGTAGTTATTTTTTTATTTGAATAATAATAAAAAATGAATGATGTGATATAAAAAAGTGAAAAAGTTAGAATGTTTTGATGTTGATTTTTTTGGGAAATTGTGATGAATAGTAATAAAGGAGACCCCAACTCCTTTTTTTGGGTCAGAAAGTTTGTGGGATCTTGGACATGGTATAGATAAAAATTAGAGCATGTTTGGTTTGTGGAATAGTCATTCTTTTGTTTGGTAAGGATTTATTCATAAAAATAGTTATTCCCATGAGAATCACTAATCCCTTATACATAGGAATAGTTATTCTTCTACCAAAAAAAAAAAAAAAAAAGGGGGAATTGACAACTTTTTTTTTTTAAAAAAAAAATCAATTTTTTCAAAAGTTTCTTTTAACCCTTAACTTTGTTTTTACTTAAAAAAAAAAAAGAAAAAAAAGAAAAAAAGAAGGGAAAGCCTAGAATTACAGGGGTGGCCGGCCACCGCTTGCAATTCTAGGTTTTTTAGCTTCTTTTTTTTTTTAAAAAAAAAAAATGTGAGGTTTTTGGTAATTTTAGTTCAACTCTAAATAGAGTACATATGTTGTTACCAAACTAAGGAATATGAATAATTATTTTATTCCACTTTCGTCTATTCCTAGTAATAGCTATTCATTTTCCTAATAAAATATCCAATTCGCGAACCAAACGAGACCTTAGTGTTATTGCTATATTTACATATTTAAGTTTCTTTTGAGTCATAACAATGTGTAGATGCAGAGATAACATTATTTCATATAATATTTGGATTATAATAGTTGTTATAATACAGACAAAAGACTACATCCCACAAACATTATAGGCAATGTAAGTAAACATACAACTCCCCCTTAAGGTTAACAACTTAACTCCCCTAAAATAACACACAATTTTAAAAAGAGAAACAATGGGTTATAAAAGCAACACAAACCAAAACACTTCTCCTTCCTTTTTCTCATGATGGAAAAAGAAATCCATCCAAAGCCAACTGAGAAAGATCATAAAAGGGGAAAAGGCAAGATATTCTAACTTAAGTTTGAGTTAACTCATTTTTTTTTGGTCCACGTTTGAGTCAACTCTTAATGTAAAGCTTAGATTTAATGTAAAGTTCTCAAAAAAATTATTTATGCCAAAGCAATTTTATTATTATTATTATTATTTTTTATTTTTCCATAGATGTCATCAAGAATGTGCTAGGAGGACAGAATGACTAGACATAGGGGATGTTGTTGAAGATCCTTTTATGTTCAATAAGTGCATTTTGTAGGCACTAAAACATTTTGAATTATTATATTTATGATATGCTTTCTTAAAGCTCTTTTCTTGGAAATCTTTTTTTCTATCTGATGTGATTAAAACCCATAAATTTTACAAACAATAAAAAGATATAATTAGAGAAGGGAAGAGGGGAGGGGTATTGCAAATGTCTTCCATATTATCATTCAAATGAAGACTTTCTTGTGATTTTTGAAAAAACAGGTTGATGAGAATATAGAGCATGTTTGAAATTGAGTTGATGAATTGAGTTTTTAAAGCCTAAAAGAACTTTTAGAAAAATCTTTATTTTTAAGCTTTTTTTTTTTTTTTGTCATTTTTAGAGCAAAAAAGTTAGATGAGTGCTTTCTGACTTTTTTGTCAAAAAAATCAGTTTTTTGTTTGGTACAACTTTTTAGGTATTGAAAGTATTTTTTTAAGCTTCCTAATGCAATCCCAAGCAGACTCTTTGGATAACGTTTGGTACGCTGAATAACTTTTCTATTAAAAAAAATGAATAACTTTTATCATAAATGAAAAACATAGAATGAAATAGTCATTCTCTCGTGGGTCATAGGAATGATTTTTTTTTAAGTGTTAGAGTATATGTATACTTTCACACCAAGTCTATTTTGGTATATATTCTTCCATTCTTATTAATGATTGTTCTTTTTTTTTTTTAATGAAATAGTCATTTCGCGTATGAAACGTAGTAGTGTGTCAATTATTGGTTAGTCTGAAGCTTGAAAATGATAACCCAAGAGGGCGAATATTGATAAAAGTGAAGTGCAGCTACTCTCCAATGTTTGTGCTATTTTTCAAAGAGAAGCTCAAAAAAAATAAAAAATAAAAAATCCATGACTGTTGAAGTACCCAGAAATTGGCGTGGTGCATTTTAAATCAAGAAATGCTACACATACTTTTAAATAAGCACTAATTATTGTTACAGTGAAAATTATTATTAAAATTTGAATGAATTATCATAAATTTTAAACTTAATGATAATTTTTATTCAGAAAGTGCTTCCTTACGAATTAAGAGTAAACACTTAGAAACATAGGTAACATTTCTCTTTTAAATCTAGTGTTCATACTTCATGCGAGCAAGCGAGACGACAATTAAGGACTTGGAAAGAATGATGTTGTGAACCCAATAATAAGCCATATCACATTGGGAAGGATGACAAAAGAAAACATTTTTTTACAAAAATCATTTGCGTTAGATTGTGAGCTATTACATTGGCAAAACTAACAATTCCATGGATGGTACAATATATATATATATATATATATTTTAAAAAAAGGAAAAAATTCCCTTTACCCCCTGAAGTTTCATGGGTTTTTCAATTTAAATCTCAAAGTTTAAAAATTGGCAATGTACCCCCCTAATGTTTCAAAAATTTTCAATTTAAACATTCAATTACTAATTTTTGTCAAATTGGACAAAAATCTATGAAATTACGTAATTACCCTCAGGCTTTAATTTTATTTTTAAAAATTTCTGTCCAATTTAACGGAAATTAGTAACGAAAGGTTTAAATTAAATTTTTTTGAAACATTAGGGGGTATATTGCCAATTTTTAAACTTTGGGATTTAAATTGAAAAATACCTGAAATTTAAGGGGTAAAGAGGATTTTTCCCAAAAAAGAAAAAATAAATAAGAACTACTAGATAAACTAAACATATAGAGTCTAGACTTCTAGTTTAGTAACGATTTGAAGACACCTTTTTTGGTTTTTTAAAAAAATGTTGATCCTTGTTAAAATTCTTGTATTTTGTCTTTTGTTTTTTCTTCTAAAAATAAAAATATTAACAAAAAATTCAAACATTAAACACTCATAAAAACACAAAAATAGTTCACATTTATGTCATATAAAAAAAAAATTAAAACTAAAAATAAACCTTACCCTCTAAAATATACACTCTTATCAAAACAACAATTTAAAACATAGGGCACTTTTTAAAATACTTTTCGGAACAAACAACTCATTTTAAAATAATTTTCACATCTTATATATATATATATATATATATATATAAATCCCACTTTCTTTTAAAAAATATTTTAAAATAACTTGGATGACGCGACAGTGTTAATTCAATGACTCATTTTTATTGGCACATAATCAAGTTATGTGACAAATATAGTAAGATATAATGAAGTTCTTGCCCTTCACCTTCTTCTTGTCCTCTGTTTCTCCCTCTTCTTTTTTTTTTTTGATAATATTTTCATTTATGGAACATGATCCTCTCCAATTCATTTGAATTGGATAATATCCAGTTAATAATATTTGAGAGAAATTTTTGTCTTTTCACTTTTTGAGGAAACAAAAATATCCTACAATATAATTAACTGAATATTATCCAGTTAAAATGAACTTGAGAGAATCCTAATTCTTCATTTATGGATTGAGGGATTTTCATTGAAGGTTTTCATTTATGGCTTGCTTTTGAGTTTGAGCAATTGAAAAGCATTTGGCAAGTGAGAAAAGGGGTTGATTTGATTTGATTTGAGAATGTGTGACGTTTGATCTTTGAATAAAGATATTTAGTAAACTCCTATATAATTGTTATACAATTGAGATGTCATGTAAGTAAAATTCAAACTTTGAATAAAAAAAAAACGTTGTAAGAAAGAAAAAATTCAATATCTATTTTTTACTATCACGTCATCCTAATAACATAGCAGCTGTATGACAGTATACTAAATATCATTTGTCTTAACATGTTTGCTTTGGCGGATGAGGATACGCCTCGTATTTTTGGTAGAAATGAATTTTTAATTAAAATAAATAAATAAATAATTTTAAAAAATGATTATTTTAATAAAACAGATAATGAGTTTAGATAAGCGGTTGAATGTAAGTCTTGAAAAGTAATTAGTTAAATTAATAAAAATAGGATTTCAAAAAAATAAAAAAGAGTTTTGATTAGCAATTTTGCATAAAATTATAGATATAAGCATTCTTAATGAATGAGCCAAATTTTTATGCAAAATAGCTCATCAAAACTCACTTTATATAGTTTAGTTAATGAATTTTTAAAGGCCTCCTACATTCAATTAACTATATTTTTATCTATATCATTTAAATATATATATATTTTTGCTCTTTATTGATTCTATCTTTATTTCTTTTCTAAAATTTGTATTTCACTCTTTATTTTTTTAATGGTAATTTGTTTACACAATAATTTTTCAACGATTATTATTTTTCAAATAATCATTTTTATAACTATAATATTTTTGAAACGGTTATATTTTTCAAATGTCGTATTTGCCAGGTAAGTGTGAAAATCATAGCTAGTAATGTGAATCATATTTATGAAATATCTTTTTATTAAAAATTGTGAAAGAATATTCTCATAATGATCTCCTGAAAAGTGGGAAAAATTTTGGAAAAAAGAGAAAACAGGTGAGAGAAATAATAAAAAATAAAATGACTCCCTTGAAAAGTACTGTTTTTTTTTTTTTTTTGCTAATCCAATCAAATATCTATTTTCCTTTTTTTTTGGCTAATCTAATGTGAATTTTTTTCACAAATTTAATTAGTCATTTTAGATAAAAGTACCATTTGGTTACTCTATCAAGAATGTTCTAACATTTCTATTTGAAAAAAATAAAAATATTAGATGCTTATTGTATTTTGAGAAATCTTTTCATAACTTTTTTTTTTTTTAGCGCCCATGAATTAGCATGTCTTCGTGATATTCTATTTTCCTTAATATTTGATTTTTGGATAAACAAATATATGCGTTACAGATAAACCCTACCATTGGACTCTTTTCCCAAGTCCACAAACCCCTACCCTCCATGCTCCCATAACCGAGCTTCGCACACCTCTCTCTCTCTCTCTCTCTTCTCTCCCAACTCTTCAGAAAAATGTCGAAATTCTTACAGTTCCTCCGTTCACCGACACCAATCTCCCCGCTTCTCTTCCCCAAACCCTTCTCTCCTAAACCCCTACGGTTCCTCCGCTACAGTTCTTCCGCTGCGGTCGATACGCTCACCGCCGACGCCGCAGAAACCCTATGCGCCGCGCACCCGTGGCCCGAATGGGTGAGCTTCGTCGACCGCTTGAAGAGCAAGGGTTACTTTGTCGAATCCGCGCCCGAGGCCAACCATGAGGGTGATGCGGAGAGCACTTACAATGACATGAACCTCGTCAAGGACGCTTGCTTCAGCTTCGCGCGTGACCGCTACGATGTCTTCAAGTACGTCCGTTTCCTTTGTTTGTTTCTTGAGCAAATGTTGCTGAGAAAACTTGAGTCTTCGTTTCTATTTTTTTCTTAAAATGCTCTGACTTGGTTGAGCTTTTGTATCTTCTGAATAGTGTATTAGCAAACACAATCAAGAACCTATTTTCCTTGATTTTTATTAGGCATATGATTGTTGCTCTGTTTCGTTGTTATGGATACGTGAATACAGAAAATAAATGTAGAGTAGTAGAATTGGAGGTTTCATTATATGGACCGGGAAAAGCTGAAATTTTTCTTTAATTGTGAGCTAAGTCTATTTTGATTAGTGAAAGTGATTTTTTTTTTCTTTCCCTCAAAGTTTAAAGATAATCTTCTTTTCCCTTAAATATGAGCAGTGAGAATATAATTGTATTTTTTTTGTACTTTGTTTCATTGAGCTCTCAAAAATCATATCTATTTTTGGTGGTAAGACTAGGTAAACAGTGCAGCTGATTGTTTGTGGGTTCATTCCACGATGTAAATAAAGGCTACAGGAAGGGTTTGATAAATATCAACATTTAAGCTTTAATTTATTGGATATTTTAGAGGATATGTTGGTGCAGCCTTGTAGATCTTTAAAGTTTCACCTTCTGTATCTCATATAGGAAAGCAATTCGATTGTTTATCAAAAATAAGGGAAAGCGGTATAAAATAATTTCTGTCTATGTAAGGGAAGATTGTTAGAATTTTAAACTAGAATTTTAGATGTTGAACTATGGTTTTGAATGGGCCTGATTATGATCTATTGTGGGGGTGTCTATTAAAACGAGCAGAATGTTTAATAGTGGCAGAAATTTAGAGAAAGAAAAAAATAATAGTGAGAGAAAAAAGAATAGAGGAAGAAGAAAAAAATCTATGTGACCATGCCAAAATTCTCAAGAGTCAAGAGAAATTGAAATTCCATTGGTAAAGAAATATTAATATAGCTTGGCCACAAATTGCTCCCAAGGTTAAGCTCTTAGTCACATAAAGGCAGTCCTCAACCCTGACCTCAGCTTGCTCTTTGGTTTCATTACTTGCAACTTCCATGAAGTGCTGAGTGTTTTCTCTTATATACTCTCCATGTACTTGGTTGGACCCCTTGCGCTCTTTCCATGAACTACTTATAAAAAAAAAAATTGATGTTACTTCACTTATTAAAACAAAAGAAAAAAAATTGGTGTTACCTCACTTACCAAAACTAAAGAATAATTGATGTTACTTCTCTGCTTGTGCAGATCATTGTCTACTGAGGATATTCAAACAGTTGTTGAGGGCGGATGTCCTAATCTTTTACGGAAAGCTGTTAATTCAGCAAAACGGTTGAGAGCCTATGTGCGATTGGATGAAGGCGATGTATGTTATCACTTGATTTATAACATATATTAATCAGAAAAAGCAACTGATTATGCTGTATTGAAGAGGGCTAATTATTTTTTTTCCCTTTTATTTTATTTTTATGTTTGAGAGGCCATTTCATTGCTGAAGCATCTGACAGGTTCACTTATGTTCAGGTTTGTAGTACTTGCTCTCTGCGGGGATCCTGTGATAGAGCTTATGTGATTTTGAAGGAAAATGATGCAGCTGCCCGAACTGTGGATATAGTGCGTATACTGCTTTTCTATGCTCTAGATCCACTTCTTATTTCAGGAGGAGAGAAGCCTCCTGGTAGAGATATGATTGAATCATCTGCAAGAAAACTGTTTTCTGAGTTGATTGCACTGAGTGAAACATCCCCAGATCCGGTACTTCCAAAGCCTGCTGTCAAAGGACCCAAGCGAAAGGAAGACCATATAAAATTTGTGGATGATAAACTGTCTCAAGATGTTGAAATGAAGAGAGGGGATTGGATGTGTCCTAAGTAAGTCGCATTTAAAGTTGCTTAGTTGTGTATTTGTTTGTGTAATCTGTTTTAACTTGATTTTCTGCTTTTTGCTTAGTTGTTAGGAGGATCCTCTGCAATTGAGGGAGCCAAAGTAATTAAATCCTAAAGAGAAACCAAAAATCATAATTACCTATGACAGTTAAATTCAATAAGAGATAGCAATAACATTTGATTGTTGCACAAAGCGACTGCAAAAAGGGGAGACCAGGAGAATGTATGCTTTTGAAGTAGAAATGGCTGCATATATTGAAGTATTTACTAGAGAACTAGGATGAAATTCGACCTTTAAGTGGGAATTGAAAGGATCAAGGGTTAAGGGCAGTTATCTCTTAGGCTGTAAATAAACCGAGCTTGAATAGAAATTTAGGATCATCTATTAGACGAGACAAAATCGTATAAACTCAACTTGGCTTGTATATGTATATATTTTGAAGACCTCAAGAGGACGGTGGTGGAACTAAAGTCCTTTTGGACGACTCTTTAGACTTTCCTAATGTGCTTGATTTTCATGATTTTCTTGATCTTTTTCCCCTTCTAACTAGGTGTCTTTCTTGTATACTTCCTATGTATCAGAGTTGTGCCTTTACGCTTATTGAAATTTCAGTTACTTTAAAAAATGGTTAAATTCACTTTACCCTCCTGAAGTTTCAGGGGGTTTTCGATTCAAACCCCATTGTTTAAAATTGGCAATGTACCCCCCTAATGTTTCAAAAATTTTCAATTCAAACCCTCTATTACTAATTTCCGTCTAATTGGACGGAAATCATCCTACATGCGTCTCACGTGGGATTTTGATGTCCTCTATTCCAATTTTGCCTCATTAAAACCTATGAAATTATGTAATTACCCTCAATAGAGGGTAATTACATGAAATTATGTAAAACCATGAACTTAGCAACAAAAAAAAAAAAGAAGAAGAAGAACCTTAATCTTTAGGAACTCATCCATTTCCCAATCAAATCTGTATCCACTATAAAGACAGCTAGCTGATATCTTTAGTTAACATATCCTGTATTTTCCTACCACTACATCTGCAATTATAAATTTTGTTTGTGAAAACAGAAATACCTGGAGGGTCCTGAGCGCACTTGCACACATACACACATACGCATTCTCTATCTCTGCATT
Source organism: Corylus avellana (assembly GCF_901000735.1). Taxonomy (NCBI): domain Eukaryota; kingdom Viridiplantae; phylum Streptophyta; class Magnoliopsida; order Fagales; family Betulaceae; genus Corylus; species Corylus avellana. Next base: position 23,246,665 of record NC_081546.1, read on the forward strand.
GGTCTTGATCAAAGACTCTTAACAGCACCAGACCTTTTTGATCCCATTTGCATGTCCATGCATCCCTAAATCTGATTCTGTTTAACACTGCAGTGCTGGTAATAATCTATTCCTTGCTTTTGGAACCTGTCATGTTTAATTTTATAGTCCATTACTTATCAAAAAAAAAATTTATAGTCCATGAGCTGATGCCCTTGCCATTTTGTTGCAGATGCAATTTTATGAACTTTGCTAGAAATGTACGGTGCCGGAAATGCAATGAAGATGGCCACAAAGGAGTTGGTGCAGGTGATGTTGAAATGAAAAAAGGAGATTGGACCTGTCCTGAGTAAGTCCATCCTTGCTTTCAGTTGCATGTAATAATTCATAATAAATCCTTTTTAAGTTGCTGAACTCACTTTTGGCAGTAATTTGAATCAGGCTTAACACTATGTTTTCATACTTCCACTTTTCTTTTCCTAGTCAATGAATGCTTTCTTTGTCTACTATATGCCAATGGATGTTAGCAGATGCAGTATTACATAAGTTTTTCCATTAGCCTGTAATTGATGGGTGTGCCATTTAATGTTTAATTTATCTAGTTTGGGATAGTCATTTGTGGAACTTTACTTTTCCATATTTGATATGTTACTGACAGTGGTACCGATGATGGGCTAGTGCCCCAAATCTTCCTTTCTTTTTCTCATGCTGTCAGGAGATGTTTTGTCCCACGTGTTACATATGTTCATTCGTTCTGACTGATGCCCTTGGATTTATTACAGATGCAATTTCATGAATTTTTCTAGAAATATACGTTGCCTAAAGTGCAAAGCTGAGGGGCCAAAGAGGGTTAGTGTAGATGAGGCTGAAATGAAAAAGGGTGATTGGACCTGCCCACAGTATGTTTCCTATTCTTCTTGTCCTGCAATCAGAATCATTTTAAATATTGTTGATTGGTCAATGTAAACTAAGATGCAGTCTATTCACTGTAAGTTGGCTTTATCATTCTTGTTATTATAGATTTATTGTAGTTATACCCTATTAATAGCTATTCGTTTGATCGTTGTGGTAAACATGTATTTTCCTTATGTGGCTGCTTTTCTTCCGTATTTTGGGAGGTGCAGGGTCAGGGCTGGGATCTATTTTGATTTGATCATTTGCTGCAAAGAGTGCTAACCAATATATGATATAATGGTTTTTGCTCTTCTTTTCTTTTTTCCTTTTTCTTTTTTTTTTTTTTTTAATCTCACAGTTTGTATGTATTTGTGCTGGAACAAATTTCATTGTCTATGCTTGTGAAAGATGAAATTTGGGATAACAATGCTAGTTGTTTCTTTAAAAAACTTTTCAGGCAACTGTAGTCTCATGAGGTTCCTCTGGGAAAAGTCCTAAATTTAGTAATTTCCCACAACCTACCATGTGATCCAGTTTTCATTTATCAAAATATATTCAGTAAACTTTGTTCTTGTGAGCATATTGTGCTTAATTTTTTTTAATGACATGATGAAAAACTAATCGTAAAATATCAAGCTGTTCTCTATTAGGGATACAGCAAAAGCTGTTTAGAGGACTGAGCACAATCTAGTTCCTGGATTATAATCTTGATAAGGATTAATCTCTCTAGTATTACAACCAACATTTTTAACTTGTGAATTGCTTCTATCCTCCTGAATTAGCGTCTTTCTGCAGGTGTGGTTTCATGAACTTCGCTAGCAATAGGAAGTGTTTGCGATGCCCAGAGCTACGGCCTAAAAGAGAGCTAAGGCCAGGAGATTGGGAATGCCTCTCGTGAGTCTCTCTCTCTCTCTCTCTCTCTCTCTCATGTGTGATGTTGAATTTAAAGGTTAACTGAAGAGTTTATTAAGACAAGGGTTGGTTTCTGTAGATGTGGTTTCTTAAATTACAGCAGGAACATGGAATGCCTGAAGTGTAACGGCGAACGCCCCAAAGAAACGGTAGCTTCCGAGTACAAGGATCAGTTATGGGAGCAGCCTCGATACTAGTTCTACCAAATGGCCAAATCGAATTTCAGAAGATGGCTAAAGTCATTGTACCAATCCAAAAAGAGAGCAACATTAAGTAGAACTGTTTACCCTCTTTAAATTATGTTCATTATGATGTTTCCCTGGGCGTCCACAGCTACACGATTTTGGCCCTGGAAAAATCAATGATAGGAAGGATTTGGTCCTGCAATTTCTTTTTCTTCTTTTCTTTTGGGGTTTTAGGGTTGGGGGAAGAGAGAGAGAGAGAGAGAAGGCAGGATTTGGTGGTTGCTGTGTTACTGAGTAATGTATAGCTTGCGAATGAAGTGAGTATTGCATCTGTAGTGTTTCATATGGGCGAACTTTTCTGCAAATTTTGGGATTTTTAAATGATGAACACTGGTTTAATTAGCCCGAAGAAGCCTTGGACATGCATGGCAAATGCCATTTTTCAGGAAGTATAAATAAATAAGATTATAGAAAGGGAAAGTCACATTTACCCTCTTGGTGGGCATCTTATTTACAAATACCCCAAAAATACCATTTGTGACATTTGCCTTTGAACTACCATTTCCTTTTAATTGATGTTCTTTATTTAACATTAAGAGGGATGGAAAGTTGCATATGTTATTTATGTATAGAATTTTGACTTATTACAATGTTAAAATTGTCCTTCAATTGGAAAGACAAGTAGGGTTGGTTATCGGTCGGTTAGGACCGGTTAAATGGACTTATCGGTCGGTTAACCGATAAGCTATCGGTTAAGCAAATCTTAACCGATTATCGACCGATAAGAAGTGTTAACCGAAAATTATTGATCATATCGGTAATCGGTTAATTGGTCAGTTAAATCGGTTTGGGCTTTTGTGGGCTTTTTATTGGGTTTTTACTAGTTGTTAATTGGACAAAAAATTAATTGTTTTGAAGGTTCATATACGTTTTGTTGGGCTAAAGCCTAAAATAACTTATTAAAAATTAGTTATTTTAGAGTATATTTTTGGCTAAAATACCATATTGAAACTTTTTTTTTTTTTTTTTATATTGATCTACTACAATAATAAATATAAAATTCTAAAAAATTAAAAATTAAAATAGCTTATCGGTCATATC
>NC_081546.1:23249755-23353020 GCF_901000735.1 Corylus avellana
CAGTTAATAAATAAAGTTTATAGATAAAATTCAAAATTCACTTGAAAAATCAGCTAAGTTATTGTCAGTTAATCGATAAAAAAAAAATAAAAAAAATCTACCGCCTACCAAATTGAACCGATGTTGAAACAATATTTTTATTCCGCCTACCGACCGCCAGAAGTCAATTGTCAGTCGTTGACAATTCAGTAGTAGTCGATAAGTGATTGATAGGAGGTAAACGACCTTAATTTCTCGTACAAATATGAGAGACAAGATTGTCCCAATTTTAATGTTAACAATTTTGCCCTTTTTTAACACTAACCTGTTGCTCTACTCTTTGTTTCAAATATCCTATTGAGTAATGTTAGGAATCATTATTTTATCTTTATTTATTTTTTATTTTTTTTTATTTTCCTAAAGATGATGTGTCTTTTAAATTTACTATTAAATTTTAAATAAATCATATTTAAATTTTGATCCAATGATAATTTTAAAAGCCTTATCAACTTTAAGTGAATAAAAAGAAGATAAAAATTGGTCCATAGCATTATTCTATTCTATTCCCTCAAGACAGCCTAGCAAAGTCACCCTGCCATGCTGAAAACCCTAGAATTGACATAGACGCTATAAAAAGAGGGTTTTGGAAACACAGAGAGAGAGTGAGAGAGAAATGGGGGATAGCGATGACTACAAGTTCCTTCAGATAAGGGACGCCATTGCTGCCGTCAATCAGAAGGTGAACCTCATCGGAGTCATCATCGAGTTCGGTGTACCAAAGAAAACCAGGGGCACTGGTACTCTCTCTCTCTCTCATTTTCTTTTTCCTTGGGATTTTCGGAAGAGCTTCTAATACGCACTTTACATTTCCTGGAAATTATCATGATTGTTCGTCTGTCTCGAGTCTGAAATTTGTGCTGCTGTGCTAATTTATTTTTATCTGAAGTATAAGGTCCATGTTTTATTTTACGTTTCTATGTCATTAAATTTCTTTGCATTTTAGTTTATATGGAAAGAAAAAAGTGACATTGGATGAATGGGTAATTTTTTTATGGTGATGATGAAACAAAGGCCGGACTCACGGCTGCTATCAGTTTGGTTGGTTGGTAGTAGGGTGATGAAAAGTGCTGTAAGGTACACGTTCTGAGCCATTTCATAAAATGTTGGAAATGAAAGATGCTTTATCCTTTTTATTTTTAATTTTTTTCCCATTTTCTGGGTGTATTTATTTTACGTTTCTATGTCATTAAATTTATTTGCATTTTAGTTTAAATGGAAAAAAAAAAAAAGTGACATTGGATGAATTGGAAATTTTTGCTGGCAATGATGAAACAAAGGCCGGACAAACGGCTGCTATCAGTTTTGTTGGTTGGTAGTAGGGTGATGAAAAGTGCTGTAAGGTACACGTTCTGAGCCATTTCATAAAACGTTGGAAATGAAAAATGCTTTTTATCTTTTTTATTTTTTCATTTTCTGGGTGTATATATTTGGAAGATGTTTAACTTTTTCACCATTTTTTCTTTATCAAAAAAACAAATTCAGTCAATTACTTGTGGAAATTCTAGATGCATAAGGATTATTTTCTCAGAACTGAAAGATTTGGAACACCCTATATCGGTTAAATTTCTGTCTTTCAAAACTCATTTCTTGTCACAATTATAGAAAATTACTCAATGAGAATGGTTGATCGACCATGAGCATTTTTAGAGTCATCTCATTGCCATTATAGTATATTTTTGCTTCAGATCCTTATTCAAATCTTGACATTAAAAAATGTTCTCCAGTTTTTGATCTATGAGGAAAATAATTATTTGTGGAAAAAGCAATGAATTCTTGCTCATTGCAGTGCATGTTGATTGGGTGGTGCTTATAACCTATGGAATCTGGTTGATTCTCAACTGCATGGCTTAACATTTCCTTTTGATTTACTGAATTCTAAAGTCAGTTTGCACTTTCAACATATGCCTACTTTTATAATCATGTCACTTTGGAATCAGTTTTTTGAAAAGTAACTTACCTTCTGTGCTTGGGTTGATCTTTAGTGTTCTTTTCAGGTTATATTTCTGCAAATATTCTTTTATTTTAGTACTCTTACCAAGAATTATGATTTGTATGCAGATTGGATTTGTACACTAAAAATAGTTGATGAATCACATCCAAAACCTGGGATTTCAGTTAATATTTTTGCTGAAAGTATGGAAAAGCTTCCCCATGTTGTGTCAGCTGGGGATATAATTCAGCTTTCTCATGTTGTGGTACGTTGTGATTTTGAACTCCAAAATATGATTTATACTTTCTGGGCCGTTTCTTTTTATATACTATTCATATACAGGCAATTTGTCAATTTCTCTTTCTTCGAAGTTCTCTGGTTATTTAAATTATTAGACGTGCCCAGGGTCTGTATTTTTATATGTTCTGCTTTTGATTAGTTGATATTTAATAATCATAAATGGGAGAAAAACAGCTGGCTCTGACAAGGTTTATGGGCTTTTAATAGATGAAACAGCATAGAGAAAAAAAGAGGAAGAAGAAAGGAAAAGAATTAGAAAGAGTGGAGAGCTTAAAATTTCTGGCTTACTGTAATTTTGTCTTAGGAAATGATGGATATTTGGCCTTGCAGATAGCTTCAAAATGCTGCACGTTCTATGTCCACTTGGTTTTATGGGTAAAAAATGTTCCGGGAATTAAAGCCTTCCAAAGTTGTCGATGGATATCTTATATTGAAACAAGGTGGAAGTTCCTCATGCGTCTTTTTTTTTCCTCAGCCATTTATCTTGAATGAGCTTATGATAGTATACTCTTTACACCTGTAATATGCTTTTTGTATGGTATATATGTTCAGCATAAAAACTTACCTCTGAAACAAATGGAGTCAAGATGTTGTGAATATTCACTAATTTATAGTTTAAAATGACTTCGTCATCTATATTGCTATAGGATTTTTAGGGGTCTTATTTTCCTCATATTCGATGAAATTAGCATTGTGAAGCGTGCTAAAAGTTTGGGCAGCTTGTTTAACAGATGAAAACTCATTGTGGTGAAGTGAATGTTGTTTTCAACAAGAGGTTTTCTTCTTTTGCTTTATATGAAGGGAAAGATGGCAAAGACTTCCTTCCTTATCAAGTTTCTTCCAAATTTCGCCCAAGAGACCTAGACAAGAAGTTCATAGAAGGGCTGCGAAAATGGTTGGTTGATTTTCAGCTTGATGAAGGTATTTTTAAAAATAAATCCATTGATATTATCAGCAGTGCATTCATCCCTTGTATTTATACTATCTCCTTAAAGTCATGGTCAAATTGTCTTAATATGTTATAAAGGTATAGGTAGGGGAAATTTAATAATAAATACACATTATAATGATCCAAGAAAAATGTTAGCCACATCTATATTATTTCTCCAAAAGGACTTGTCAAGTTACAAATGGAACTTCCTAAATCAATTATAAAGCCCAATCTCACTTAGTAATGAACCAATGTAGGACTTGCTACCCATGTAGCACATTTATAATTCATTTGCTCAATGTGAGCAATCCACCCATCCATTGTGGGACTTGACATTCTGTGGTATCACAATTTCCCTTACTCAAATCCTTGCATTTTCATATCATTTTTGTTATTTATTTTATGGAAAAATTTACAGAGGTCTTCATTTCAAAACAATTGTAAGTTGGGTCCTAAATTTACTAAATTTGAAACTAGGATCTAAAAATTAAAATCGGGTAAAGCAAAGGGGGGTTTCATCATATTTTTTTCCTTTCTACTTAACATGTCTGTACCCTCCTTTCTGTTATGTTGCGGGAGTTTAACTATGCATTTCAACCTAATGCAAAGCTTTGAACTACGCATCTGCTTTGTAGGGTTGAGTAACTTCTCATTTTTGAGGGAGATCAAGGAAGGAGACCGCATTGATTTGGCATGCAAGGTAATTCAACAATTTTTTCAGGTGTAATTTCTGCATGTCAATGAAAATGATTACCACAGTTTATTCTTTATTTAGTTATTTGTTCATTATTTTTTGTAGTTGAAGATTTATTAGGGTCTAACTTGGTCAATGCTCTTTGACATTCTTTTTTCAGCTTCCTAAAGTACTGATAATTTTGCATCCTTTTAATGTATTGTGCCTTAGATAGTTCATATCTGTGAGGTTGCTAAAGATGAGTGGATGGTGTTTCTTTGGGATGGAACGGATGCTCCGCCAATAAGTCTTCCTACAAAGTGAGTTGATCAGTATTTTGTCAATCATTATACTCAATTTCTCTGATTATGAAGCAAATGGATTGCAATTGAACTGAATTATTTAGTATAATTCTATATGGTACTCCATAACTTTTTACAGTTTGAAGATGAAAACAGAAAGTTAATTCAACGTATGCAGCGGATATCTCTTTACATCAACACCTATGGGGTTTTTCTTTATTTGTGTGACCTCTAAATCTTAATTCAGTCTGTATGAAATAGTATGATGTAGGACCATCACTATGTGTGTCCATTTCTAGTTTGAGATTTCAATGAATTGTCTTCTTTATCTTGTGTATAAGGGGATAACATTTCACCAATAATGGCCACTTATCAAAAAAAAAAAAACATTTCACTAATAATGGCCAGGAGTAGATTTGTGCTTTAGATATGTGATTTACAAGTGATCTCATTTCGTCTTCATTGCACATGTTTGTTTATTTCATAATATCTTCTAGGTGTGAAATTAATTCATATATATGTTTGGATAAATGGTATTAAACTCCTAGTTTTATAAAGATTAATCTGAAGGTTTTTAACCATAAACCACAGGTTAGAAGATGATCTGAGTAACCCGGTTCCTTTACAATTGGAACCCGTGGCCTTGCAAAGAGATCTGTTATGTACTTTTCCTGCTGTTGGAACCATCTTGAGGGTCATTTTTGACCAAGGCATGCAAAACCAGTACCTCCACTTGCTACATTCTGGAAAATGGGTAAAATTTGTGAATGTACTGTGTGAAGTGAAGTCAGGATTCTGGCTTGGTATATTGACATCTTTTACGAAGCTTCGCTATACACCAAATGACGACCAGCTCATATCAGTGCGCCAAAGGTTGTTGCTTTGGATTGACACATTGGTATATTGCACAAACGTTTTTTTTTAAGAAAATGCGGCTTATAATTATTTGTGTCAGGTTATACAATGAGCGGTTATCATCAGAAAGGGGATGTATTCCATACTGGTGCTTCCCTTGGTCACGTATTACAGGTTTCACTTTTGTTTTGGGTTTCTCATTCATTAATTATGTGATTCAAGGTCCTATCCAATATCAACTTTGTTTTCTGGAAGTTTTTGACGGTGTATGTCCTTTTCCCCTTGCAGAGGTAGATTATGACGATGTGCCGTTTGTCACATTAATGGATGTTCTTACCTACTCAGAGGTATCATATATCTCTTCCCCATTGTATTTTATTTTATTTTTTATGAATCCAGATGTAACATCTAAACAAACTCTGGTTATTTTGATGCCTATTCTCTTTATGATGGGTAATCTCTTTTTTCTTATCTCTTTTAAAGTTTGGAGAATTTCACTTTTTCCATTTCTACAATAGAGCACATGTATGCTTCCCCTGAATTCCGGAGCTGGGAAGCACATTCCATTTACTGATTTTTGTACACCTTTTTTCTTTTTAACATTTGTGTGTCGGCATATGAAGAGTTTGCAGGAATTGTGAAGGTTCTTTTTTTTTTTGGGATAAATGAAAAATCAATCCATGTGGTTGATCTAATTACAAATCACTCCCTGTGGTATAAAATAATTCAGAAGTCCTTGAGGTAGGCCAAAATAACAATTTAATCCCTATAGTCAAATTTCGTCTAAACACTTAACGGATTTTGTTAGTGTACCACGCCATCTCCTATCACTCTTAATAAAAAAAAAATATAAATATATTAAATATATAAATACATAAATCTAAAAAAAGTAATTTTTTTTTTAAAAATAATAATAATAAGAGGGGAGTGGCAATTTGAAATCTACACAGCAACCCATAAAAGATTAGTCTGCATAATTTCTAGTTCAACAATCATATTACCAAAGATAATTTCGTCGTTTCCACAACCATTAAGAGGAGCTAATATCAACTACGCATCAAAGACTATGGAAATAACCAAAATCTTTGCCAATAACCTTTCCTTTCTAATCAAACTAAAAACTAAAGTTTTGAATACACCTATCAAATTCTTCTAGTTTATTTTGAAATCAATTTTCTTTTTGAAAGCTCCGTAAAATAAAATAAAATAGAAAATTAGACCATTCTAGAGATTCTTAGATGCCTAAGGTTGCAAAAGGTTCTGACAATGAATAGCCATAAAAATATAGGAAATTAGGGTGTTAGATACCAAAATTGTACATTGTGACAATGCGAAAGAGAATGGGAGGAAGATTACCTAAGACCACGTAGTGGATTGAGACTGCGTAGTGGATTGAGAATTGGTATTGGAAAAGGATTTATAGATGCTTTTGCATTGCTCTAATACAACGATCCCCTACCACCTCTGGGGGTGGCTCCCTGGCCGCCCCCTCCCAAAGTGGGTGGCTTCGGCAACCAACCCTCTATTTAAAAAAAAAATAAAAAATAAAAAACAAATTTTTAAGTTTTTTATTTTTATATATTTAATATTTTTATATTTTTTATTAAGAGTGACATGTGTTAACATTGTATTGGTGCTAACGTGGCACACAAATAGAATCCGTTAAGTGTTTTGACGAAATTTGACTGCATGAACTAAATTGTTATTTTGGCCTATCTCGAGGACCTTTGAATTATTTTTTATACCACATGAAATAATTTGTAATTTAGGTCAACTATAAGGACTGATTCTGCATTTATCAATTTTTTTATTTATTTTTTAATTATATATATACTTTTTGTGAATTTTTAGGTGTTAAAGAATTGTCCATTTTCTAATAGGTCTGTAAACGTGGGAGTCCTATTTGTTCTACATATTATAAAAAATGAGGCCATTGTGCTATTGTGTGCCCGTGTGTGTTTTTTCTTGGTGCCTTATGAAGGAATTTTCTTTAGGTTTTAGCTTAGACTAAAGCTACACTTACTCTCATTTATCACATCCATCTCATACCGGCTGACATGATTTGTTTCAAGAGACTTACACTTTTTTTTAAAAAAATTTAATTTAATTTAATTTTATTTAAAGTGGTTATTGTAAGCCACTTAAAACACACTATGTTAGTTGGCGTGGCATGAGTGTGAAGATGCATTATTCCTTAGCTTATGACCAATTTTTGTATCATATTTTTTATTATGGTGGAAGCTCCTTATAACAAACAGCTTTCTACATTGAATGACATGTCTATCAATGTCCAAATATTTATTTCTTAGCATTTGTTTGCATTACAATTGAATTAAAACCATGACTTTTATGCTGCTGGTGTTGCTTCAAGTAAGTGCTTTCATTACATGGCAATGTTTTTTTTGATAAGTAATAATGCATTAAGAGCGCAGAGGGGCGCAACCCTAGTACACAGGAAGTATACAAAGGAGCGACTAAGTAGGGGAGAAAGAAGAAGAGAACAAAAAGAGAAAATCAGGAAAATCAATCACTAAAGGAGCAAGCCATCCTGCTGTCCATGTGAATAAAGTGTACAAAAAGAAATGAATAAGATCCTCTAGGTTCCTCGACAAATCCTCGAAGCATCTCGCATTCCTTTCCTTCCAAAGACACCATAGAAGACACAAGGGAGCCATCTTCCAAACCACCGCACTACTAGATCTACCTCCCGCCCACCAACTGGCAAACATCTCCATGACGCTTCTAGGCATAACCCAACTCAAGTTAAAGCGAGAGAAGATGACCTCCCACAACTTGCGCGCGACCCCACAATGAAGGAAGAGATGGTCCACAGACTCCCCATCCACCTCACACATGCAACAACGATTAACCACAACAATACCTCTCTTCCGAACATTATCCAGAGTGAGAGATTTCCGAAGAGCGGCCGACCAAGCAAAAAACGCCACTCGCAAAGGAGCCTTAGTACGCCAAATCCTTCTCCAAGGGAACTGATTAGGCTCCTTAAGGGCAAGCCTCTTGTAGAAAGTGCGGACCTCAAACTTCCCTTTCCTTGAAGGAATCCACCACATACGGTCAACCCCTTCCCCCCGGATCGAAGACGAATACAAGAGTGAGAAGAAAGAGGCTAAGGCCAACTCCTCCCAATCATGGATACTACGGGTAAAAGTAACGTTCCAGTGCACCATCCCATTTACACACTCCCGAATATCCGCAATGGAGGCATCCTTGTTGCGGGCTATAATAAAAAGGCCCGGAAAAGCCTCTTTGAGGGGCGTCTCGCCACACCAACAATCCTCCCAAAATTTGACCTTCCCCCCCAAACCGGGAACTAATCTGAAGTGGCACCGAAACGACCTCCAAACCCCACAAATGAATTTCCATAGCCCCACCCCATGCGTTCCACGAGGAACATTTGAACGCCAACCACCCCAAACCACCCCATACTTAGCCACCAAGATACTTCTCCACCAAGCTTCTTCTTCATTTGCAAATCTCCATAACCATTTCCCCAAGAGGGCTTGGTTGAAAAGGCGCAAGCTCCGAATCCCTAGACCTCCCTCAGAAATCGGAGAGCAAACCTCGTGCCAACTGACCAAATGGAATTTGGGTTCATCCTTGAAACCTCCCCATAAAAAATCCCGTTGAATCTTCTCAATACGGTTCGCCACGGATATAGGGATGGGAAACAGGGACAGAAGATAGGTGGGCAAGTTGGATAAGGTACTCTTGATGAGAGTGAGCCTCGCCCCCTTGGACAAATAAGAACGCTTCCACGAGGCCAACCTTCTAGCAATTTTCTCCACCATATCATCCCAAACAGCCAACTGCTTGAAGGAAGCCCCTAACGGAAGACCCAAATACTTCAAGGGAAGCGAGCTAGTGCCACAACCCAAGACGCCGGCCAGCTCATCCGTCTCAACTGAATCTCCGACTGGGACCAAAACAGACTTGGCCCGATTAATCTTTAGCCCGGAAACCGCCTCAAAGCCTATACTGAGAGCTTTAATAAATCTAACATGGCAATGTTTAGAACAATAATGTTTTTTTTTTTGGTAAGCTTGCGCCCTTTTGTCACTTTCACATTTCTTTTGTTAGAATTTCAATCCTAGAGCCCTACAGAGATCAACACTTTTTTTATGATTATGTTTTTGTAATAATTCCTAGTGATTCTCACTTTCATTACAGGTAACAGCTAAATTCAAGTGTGTAGCTCGAGTAGTTGCAGCACTTCCATGGCAGGCTGAGGACCTCCGCTCTCCACTTGGGACTTACAGGATCAGGCTGACCCTAGAGGATCCAACTACCAGAATCCATGCTCTTTTGTATGGTGAAGATGGGGTAAGACATTTCAACAACCAACTTCATGTAATCTGATCTAAAATTTCCTTATTCGATGTCCCTGTTATTTCGCCATAGTTAGTTGTTAAACTTCCTTGTGAAATGCCTTTTTGGGGTCGAAAAATGCCTTTTCATTTCCCCCCTGAGGTGCACTAGGTTTCCACCTGAGATGCACTAGGGCTTTTCTTGGGTATTTGGTTGGGTCTCTTGTGTACCATTGTGGTTGGGTATTTGGTTTGATTGGGTTTTTCTGGGTTTTTGGTTTGTTAGGGTGTTCGGTTGGGTTCCTTTGTATACATTATTGTGTACTTAGAGGCGCTTTGCGCTTTTTTGATATATACTACATTACTTATTAAAAAAAAAATAATAATAATAAAATAAAAAACTTCCTTGTGAAATGTCCCTATGTTTCTCTTGACTTCTTAACTTCCCATCCATTTGCCCTCGTATTTTTGCTTTAACATGAGGTTGGTGTCTCTTTTAAACAAATTAAATAATTTCTCCCTCTTGCTTCTTTATTTCCTGCTTAGCAGGGTTGAGTTTCGGATTAAATTTAAACGTTTTTTAAGGCAACTTGAGATTTCCCCTTAACAACAGAGTTGTATTATTGATAAACGGTTGTTTTTTGGGCTACTGCTGACCACATATAGAGCCCGTAGATCGGAAAGTACTAGTCTTAAACCCAATTATATCTGACGATAGAACACGTACTAATAGACCATATATAACAAGACTACATGTTGCCAACTACTTTTAAGTGAGTCATATATTCAAAATCTTCCACATGGTAATCCTTAATTCATATGCTTACCAAGTTGATTAGAGTTCAACAGTGCATTAAAATCAACCAGTTTCATATGCTACTTTCTTTCATCTATGCTGCTTTTGCATGGCTGGATTCTATTTGATTTGTGTCGTCTTCATCCATGATAGGAGAAATTTTTTGATGGTTATCCCTCTACTGATGTATTGAGACTTAAGATGAACAAATTACTTGGGGTAGCTGTGAGTGATAATGCTCCAAGAACTCCACCATGGGCACAATTTTGCCTTAAATCATATTACCTCTCTAAAAATGAAGCTTGGGGAAGTAGACAGTATCGAATCTTTGGCACTAAGCTGGAGTAAGGAGTCTGACAAGCATGAAGATCTTGTTTGTTGCTGCTATGTTTTTCCTTGCACGAAGCGCGTAACTGCTACCGACCTTAGAATTGTTGTATATAAAGTATTAGAGTGCATATAAATTAAGGGAGTCTTCATGCGTGACTAATTCTAGATGGCAGGCTGTAAATAGACTAATTCTAGATGGCGGGCTGTAAATATTTGCTTATTTGTACAGAGTTATCTTGTAATGTTAGGTTTTTTTTTTTTTCATCATTTGTTAGTAATTGTTTCTTTTAGTCCAAGATATTTGATCTCTGCGTTTTTAATTGAGGCTGAAATACTGTCTATTTTACGTTATTGCCAATGCACCCATGATTAAAGTGAGCACCAAGTATGGGCAAGATGGTAATTCAGGGAGTCTAGGCTTTCAGATTCAAGAAGAAAAGAGAGATCTAGGGTTTATAGAAAGAACAATTTATTCCAAGGCTCCGTTATTGGTATTGAAATTTTTTTACAATGAGTCAAAAACTGATTACAAAGGCTGGTGATCTGTTATTTATACTTTCTTAACAGCTAATAATAGACTATGCTATTCTTACGTTACGTTATGGTGACTTAAGCACAAAGACAGTCACAATAATTAACAAGCCAAAAAAATAAAAAAAAAATGGAATTACAGAAAATGCCCTGCATTATTAACAATTCAATAAACTGGTAGGATCACATCATAATCTGCCTCCCTATTAAACCCCCTTTCTCTTAAAAGGTGTATAACATTCAAGATTATTAGGCTTTTTTTTTTTTTTTAATTGAATAAGGAAAAAGGATATAGGGACATTCAAGATTATTAGTTAAAAGGCAATGTAGAGTGAAAATGGTCGGCAGAAAAGAGAATGTTGACTAGAGGAGGTAACAAGAAACTTAGGTAAGTGCTTACAATACTAGTCCTAGTCATTTTAACTATAATTTATAGCTTTGTATGGCTTTAACCTAAAGGACAAGATTAAGGTTTAAATCCTTTAATTTTTATTCTCTTACCTTTTTTAGTAAAGATGAGAGAATTTGAGAATTTATTTGTCAGGTCTCATCATGTTTCTCGTAGGCTTTATCTATAAGCTGACAGATTCTCTATTACTTTTGGCGGATTTGCTTTTTGCAATGAGTCCACCAAGCTTCTTGCATGTTCTTCATCCTTCATCAAATTGATAAGGTGTACTTTTCGTCGTCAGTGAAAGTGAAGAGATAAGACTTTGATTGTCATCAAGCAAATATAAGTGCTCTATGTCATCAGCTAGTAAATCTAGATTGTTTTTCTTCTTATTACCATATTTTCAAACAATTTTTCAGCCGGTCATCAAACAAATGAGCCACTTGAACGTAGAAGAAATGATCATGTCAACCAAACTTCCTTCCTTGTTGCCTTCTATTACTATGCATCTATTCCCACCAAGTGGATGCTTCTCCCTTGAATTTACATGTGATTAATTTAATTTTCTTTTCTTCTGGACAAAAAACGTTTTACTTGATCAAGCCAATTAAGAAAACCTTCAATATGGAGGTTTCGATTGAAAGTTAGTAAATCTATTTTAATCACTAATCATGGAGTTGTGTCTACCGTTATACTTTTCATGCTTGTTGCCATCAAATCTCTTGAAAACAGCTTCCAATTCTCATCATTCTACTGGTCGTTGTCTTCGAGCATATGAATAGCTACGTAAAAGGCTTACACTCCACGATCTTTGCCGCCATAGTAGTTGCTGCTATTGTCTTCATTTACCATCACAGCAGGAAACAACAAACTTCTAATACTATAATAAAATAAGGATAAAACTCAAAAATATTTTTCTTGCTGATTCTGAATGCTCAAACCAGAGAAACCATATGAAGATACACTTTCATTCAGAGTTCTATCTCTTGATTCTTCCCAACTTTTATTTCTATGTATTGTATCACAAAATCTGGAATTCATGTCATGATTTTTGGCCTACAAGGGCTCATGCTATTTTTTTTTATATATATTTTTTTTTTTTTTATGACATGTCCGCACAAGAGGGAAGAGGAGAATTCAAGCTAGTGATTTTCGTTTTATTAAGTGTGGTCTTAACCAATTGAACTACCTCTTAAAGACAGCTCATGCTAATTAGAGGGCAGTTATTGCTAACATGGCTCAATTCAATTCAAGACGTTCATTTTGAATGAACAGCCCCGATTCTTTGAATTACAGGAAACCTCAATCCGGTTACCGATACTTAGCTTGATTACGTCCTTTACATGTAGTTCCATCCAATGTAGAAAGACAAGGTGTACATTGACAAAGAAAGCCCACCCAATATCTCATAACAATGAAGATTTGACGCCATGCCCCTCACAGGCAGTAGGGGCAAAAATGAATTAACAAAGAAGTTTCAAAAACTTCATTTGTGTGCACAATCCATAACTGGATCTTACAACATAATGTGAATGAAAATAAGGATTTTGTGCTCTCCTTTGATGCAAACCGATTCGACCAAAAAAGAAAAAGAAAACGAAAAGGGGTCAAACTCAGTTGTAAATTGTACCTCCCACAACAGAAGTTGGCATGTAATAAATCAATCTATGTAAGATGCATGGTTTTAAGACCCTATGGTACAATGTGCCCTATAACATATACCTGTACATGTCGCAGAAAAAACCTTTCTTTCTCAAACGTAGCAAATTAGCCTTGTAGTTTGGGAAAACCACCAGTGACATAAATTAATTAGGTACAGGTGCACCATGCTCGTTAGGGTTGTGCGGCACAGCCACCTCACCAGCGGCAGGAGCAGCATGCCTACGATGCCGCTCACGAAGATAAAGGACGGTAAGGAGGCAAACAAAAAGGGTGAGTATGGTTGCATTTCCTTCCTCCAAGAGCACATCCTCCACCCATGCTTCTACTTTTGGATAGACTTCAGGCAATGAATCAATCAAATCGACCTAGATTATACACAAAACAAACCCCTCAATTCAGTCTCAAAAAAGAAGAATGGCTGAATTCAGTTTTTCAATTAATTTTCATAATCATCGACATCAAGCACAAATTAGAAATTTCAAGTTATCCCAAAAATACAAGTGAGAACTAATTTAGCTCAAAAGAGAGTTCTAAACATTATCAATCTCTTAGGATTGGAATAAACCAGACAAGTAAACTCACCAGGAAACTGTTGGCATAGTTCTTTCGTATCCACAAGCTTGCAAGGGCAAGTGTGACAGGCAATTTTGCTGCAGAATCAATTGAAAGGGCTTGATCGTAGTAACGCTTGGCAAGATGGAGATCAAATGGAAGTCCTTGGCCATGCTCATGCATGTATCCTAGGTTGAACATGGCTTGTGCATTGGATTGGGATTTGGCATGCATGTAAGCCTTTGCTGCACGTTGATAATCCCTCTCAGTACCCTACGAACAGAGAAAAGATAAAAGGATAAGGAAATCACGGAGTGGGAGATCCGAGTACATGTCTTAAATCATAATCCTGAACCTTGAGCACCCAGAGGCCTATTTCATCTTGAGACACGTACCCGACCATAGTAATATGCATCCCCAATGAGCAAAGCGGCATGTTCATTACCCTGCTCTGAAGCCTGCCACCACAAAGAATGTGCACGCTGATGCCTTTCTGCATCAGTACAAAACTCAGACTCTCCCATACACATGCTACGTTCCCCATATTTGTCGAGTATCCATGCAGCATTACTCTGTGCTACCTCATAGCCTAGCTCAGCCATCCTTGCATACAAGAGGAATGCCTTACCCACATCACCTTTTAAGTATGATTCAAGCGCCCATCTAGACAAGGAACTCCACGGCCCCCGTTCTGCAACTAATTTGTATAATGCAGTTGCCTGAAATAAAACAAACTCAACTATTGATCGATTGATATTAAGTGTTAGGCATCTTAACAATCATGATAATAACTACTAGAAATTTACATGCAATTCAAATATCAATTCTAATTCTCAAGAAGATTCTAAAACAATTGTTGAACTTAACTACTTAAGGGAAATAAAAGGGCGTTTGTGCATTAATGAACCCAAATACATTGGTGAAAGCAGAATTTTCAATTTTGTCCTTGGGGACACACAGCATTTGTCAAAATAATTGGTCAAAAGAAGTCAATATCTTGCCACCAGAGAAAGAAACATATTAATGAAAATTACACCAAGAAATCAGTTTCTCTAACCATTATCAATTTAAGCTCACTAGTTACTCGCACAATATAACATGCAAAATAACTTGATCATGCTATTTGAAACAGTATTAATGTTTAATCATACAGACATGGTTAAATTTTCAACTCTGACAATCGGACCAACTCTACTGTAGTCGACAGCCAAGCAACACTCAGCTTACCCATCAACAATGCTTGGGATACCTCTCAATTCCTTTCAACCAAAGGAAGCACTGACCCTTACCCCAACCCCAACCCCCACGCGCGCTCATTCACCCCTTTGTCCAAATCCAACAAATTGGGTCAGTATCAGAATCCTGAACCTGACCAACTGCATATATAATATGAACATTCTTAAATAAATTTGTAATTAATGCTCTTTATATGTTCTTCAATGTAACTTTCCTCAGCTGTTATAGAGAGCAATTTTTTTAAGGATGACGACTATGGTAGACATTTAGTGTTTCACTTTTCTTCTGGGTAAATTTTATGTTTTCCCAAATTCTTGCTAACATTTTTATTCCAGCAGACCAATAACATAAACCTCACTCCCCCACTCCCCACAACCCCACCCCCCGGGTGCAAAAAAATGCCAACCTATTAATTATTATTATCTTAAAGAGGAAAGAAAATAAGACGCATTTTCATAACAAGAAGAAAATAACCCTAAAAATTGTTGAATATTTTTATATAATCAATGTCACGGCCTTCTAAATTCTAATAATATAAATAATATTTCAGTTCTAATGCCAGTTATGGAATTCTGTATTTACTATCTGTATGATCATGATACAACAAACAACTAATCCTAACACAAGCATGAGGTTACTGAGCAAAAAATACTGACCTGAGAGATAATTGTCAAAACAATTAAAAAAAAAAAATAATAAAATAAAAAATAAAAGGAAAAGGAAAAGGAAAGCTTGGTTGCAATGTACATAAAATATTAACTTGGCGAAACATATACACAATGAAGAGAAAATAACATAGTCAAACTCAATTTACCATAGGAAGGTTCTTCTTAAGCCCCACGCCAGTATGGAACATCTTTGCCAGCTGGTAGAATGCCTTTGGTTGACCCGCATTAGCAGCCAGTATAAAATAGTTACATGCTAACTTCACATCCCTCTTTACCCCAATTCCTTTTAGATACATTACTCCTAGGTTATAACGGCCACCAGCATCTTCATTAGTAGCGGCCTTCTCAAAGTACTCTTTTGCCTGTCATGGGATGGATTAGTTTGTCAGGTATACTCTGAAATTAGCCTATCAATAGACCTAAAACAACTTGAGAACATGGAGGAGAGGACAAAGAAATTAAATACTGGTCAAGTAATGACAAAGTAAGAAAATACTGGAGTAGTAGTAATATTACAGTTTCCCCACAGCAGATGAAAGTTTAGAGAAAGCCAAAGACTAACTTCAAAACAAAATTAAAAAAGGCAAGAAAATCCAAATGTACACACTCTCCATTCAGGTGAACCAATAACACAGTTAAGCATTTCAGAATAATTGGGCAAAAAGAAACACATGACATGCTATATTTATTGGAGGAAGGAAAGAAATGAAAAGGCCTACATATTAGTTAAAAGAGGCGAACAGCAGAACTTTTTTGACCATTAATGTGGGAAGAGATGACCACACCATGGGTAATTAGATCAAATATAATAAGAAATCACACTGGCTTGCTCAAAGATGTAGTTAAGATTCTCAATGTTGTGGCCCACCCTAATCTCAGCCCTCAATTGGTCAACAGAAATGCAGATTCCATTACCCAAAAGGCCAAGAGGCCAATATTCTACGCTAAATTTATACTGCTCAAATTTCTTCTCGTGAATCCAAGTTTTTCCAAGCCAGCTATTGGATGCCATGTCCATTCCCCTAACTCAAATGCATGTCAAGTCACAGATTGACAGATACTGGCTACCCCTTCGATGTAGCTCTTCATAGTGGACTTCAATTGTATCTTCATCTTTATTGACAAATCAATTCAACTATGTGAACTTTCCAACAATCAATGCCCTTCCGAGCATTGTGGCACAAATTAAAAAAGGCTGCACCTTCTTTCTTTTACCTTTTCTTTTTTGTCTTTTTAAATGACAAGTTATGAAGTATTAGTAAAACAAAGGTGCAGCATGTGTTCTCCCAGCTCAACTACAGTGACACTAATTAATCTGATGAAGATAAAGAAGAGACTATCATTTCTTATCTGTAAAGGCAGAATAAACGGTTTCATGCTAGCATTAACAATATGGTAATTTGAACTCTCCTGATAAGGCGGAAAATTAAACACATTAGATTCAAAATCAGATTCTCTCAGTAGTTCTGCTTTTCATTTAATTGATGAAAATGGAGGTAACTGATTACCACAATGAGAAGAATTGAGGGCAGTAACATACACTAAATAATACCGTTCAGATAAAAAAGCAAATAAAGAAAAAGAAAAAGAGTACTGAAGAGAAACATGCCAACAAAGAGGAAGGCATAACAAAGTAGAGAAAAAAGGGCTTAATGGGTAGGTCAGGTTAAGCAAGTCAGTCCATAATCCATTGTATAGATAAATAAGTAAAGGTTCAGCATATAAATATGCAGCAAACCAAGATAATCTTACTTTGGTGTAATTCTTCTTGTCTACTCCATAGCCTTTGACATACAAATACCCCATCCCATTATAAGCTGAAAAAAGTAGCTGTTTGGACGCAAGGGTAAGCCATTCAAGCGCTTTTGTGTAGTTCCTCTCAACCCCAGCTCCCCGAGCATATATCTCACCAAGAAGTTCCATTGACCTTGGCTCTCCCTTGTCCACAGCCTTCATAAACCACGACATTGCCTTGACATGATCACGCCTCAATCCTCTCAGCCCAAAGTAGTAAAACAGCCCAATCTTATACATGGCTGCTGCATTTCCTTTCAGGGCCTGATATTCTAAAATCTGGAAGTCCTCGTCATCCTCCCCTCGTGACTTCCTCAGGGCCTCCTTATTCTCCTCGGCTCCATTGTGGATACGTACCGGTTCAATCACGGGTGAATCTTTCGAGATCAAGAAACTGTTTACAGCTACTTCTGCTAACTCTGCGTAAAGTTTAACCGCTTTATCATGCATCTGCAAATAATCAAGATAAATCAATTCGTTCATCATTAGAATACTCTTACTATAAGAACTTCAACATTCCTAAGCTACAAACTTCACAGGAGAAAATCTTCCTCAACAATAATTAGGAGTTAAATTTAATTGCATTAGAAACAGTTAAGTTTAGGTCCTAGCTTTTCCCAGCAACCAAACAGAGCATAGTTCCTAAACCCTAGGGTTTTCATGCATCAAAGAATCAAATTGTCATTTCAACTACTCAATTCCAAATTTCTAAGGGTAAGGACCACTCACATCTTGGCGCGAGTAGGTATATGCGAGGGCCATCTTGGACTCGGCGTTACCTCCCTCGGCAGCAAAGTGATGGTACAGAAAAGCCTTGGCCTTGTTCGTCTCCCTCATCATCCCCATCCCGTACAGAAACCCTAACACCGACCTCGCGTGCGCATGGCCCTCACTCGCCGCGGCCTCGATCTCCGCGGCCGCCTCCTCCATCACCCGCGCGTCGCCCGAACTCGCCGCCGCGACCATCTTAGACACGCACGAGCTGTACCGCACCTCGAGCTCGGCGCCAGGATCGGCCGAGCCGGCGGCTGGAGTGGCCACGCCGGGCTCCAAGATCGGGCGCCATGAGCCGGGGTTGAGCTCGTCCTCGGACTTGTGCGGTGAGTCGGATTCGCCGAACTCGTCCCACTCGGGCGAGTCAGGGTGAGTCGAATCGGGCGAGTCATCCGAAGAGATCGCGGTCTCTTTGATGTCGTCCTGGGAGAGAATGAGGACGAAGGGGCGAGCGGTGAGGGAGAGAGGATAGAGAGAGACAATGAGGAGAGAGAGTGAGAGCTTCAGGGTTGCGATACGCATCGTTTTGACGCTGAAGAAGAAGAAGAAGAAGAAATGGGTTTGGTTAGTTTGAAGAACAGTGAAATTCTGGGGACGATGGTGTATGATATAAAATTATAAATTATAAATATATATGTTTGGCTGCCACGTCGATTGTGCTCACTCGGCCAATCAGATCGTGCCATGGTGGCAGACGCCGGCAGTGGCCGTCTCAACTATCTAAGTCAAAAGCAGCCAAAACCGTCCCAATCAAAGGAAAATTCTTCCAAAAAGTTTTATTTATTATTTCTAAATAAAATGTTGATATGTAAAAATTTTAAAAATTATATAATGTTGTAAAATTAAAGAAAATAACAAGATAAGATAAAAGATTGCAATATATGAAACTAGTTCTTCAGGAACTATGTATTATTCTTCTCTATTATTGTGTGATTTACATACAACTCAATACTCCATTTTATAGGCATGAAATCATAATGAGAGGTTAAGGAATATGAAATGGGGAATATGAAACAAAAGGGTTAATCAATTTATTACATGGATGTTATAGGAATTCTAAAAGATGACATGAATGTGTAGAATTCCAAGAGATGGAACTAAATGGTCATCCACCAAATGCATGAATGCATTCATAACACTCCCCCTTGGATGACCATACACTAAGAATATGCCTCGTTAAAACCTTGCCAAGGAAAACCCAGTGGGAAAAAACCTGTGGCGAAGGAAAAAGAGTACAATATTCTTGTGTGCCTTCGTATGCTTTAAGATTGCCTCATTAAAACCTTGCAAAGGAAAACCCAGTGGGAAAAACCTTAGCGAAGGAAAAAGAGTACAATCAGCATAATCATTTTACTCCCCCTCATTAGCATGAAGAGCTTCAATTGTTTATGATGAAAGATCCTTCAGTCGGCGCATTCCAATGTTATTCACCAACTTCTTAAATGTTGCAGTTGGTAATGCTTTGGTAAATAAATCTGCCAAATTGTCACTTGATCGTATCTGTTTAACATCAATATCACCACTCTTCTGGAGCTCATGTGTATAAAAGAACTTTGGTGAAATGTGTTTGGTTCTATCACCCTTAATATATCCTCCTCTGATCTGTGTGATACAAGCAGCATTATCTTCATATAATATTGTCGGGCTATCTTTGATTGTGGATAAACCGCACTTTTCTCGAATGTGTTGAATTACTGATCTTAGCCATATGCATTCCCGACTTGCTTCATGAATTGCAACAATCTCTGAGTGATTTGAAGAAGTAGCAACAAGTGTTTGCTTGACAGATCTCCATGAAATAGCAGTACTTCCACTTGTAAATAGATATCCTGTTTGAGATCTACCTTTATGCGGATCAGAAAGAAAACCCGCATCTGCATATCCAATTAATTGTGAATTTGAACCTTTTGAATAAAATAATCCCATGTCAACTGTTCCACGAAGATAACGTAGAACATGTTTGACCCCATTCCAATGCCTTCGAGTTGGTGCAGAGCTGTATCTTGCTAATAAATTAACTGAAAATGCTATATCAGGTCGTGTGCAATTTGCAAGATACATCAAAGCACCAATTGCACTAAGATATGGTACTTCAGGACCAAGAATTTCTTCGTCATCTTCTCGAGGGCGAAAATGATCTTTTTTCACATCAAGTGACTGAACAACCATTGGAGTGCTCAAAGGATGAGCTTTCTCCATGTAAAAGTGCTTCAGGACTTTTTTTGTGTATGTTGACTGATGAACAAGAATTCTATTTGGAAAATGTTCAATTTGTAAACCAAGGCAAAATTTTGTCTTTCCAAGATCTTTCATCTCAAACTCATTTTTTAAATATGTGGCAGTTTTTATGAGCTCTTCTGGAGTCCCAACAAGATTTAAATCATCTACATAAACTGCAATGATAGCAAATCCGGATTCTGATTTCTTAATGAAAACGCATGGACAAATTGGATTATTCTCAAATCCTTCTTTCAATAGATATTCACTAAGACGATTGTACCACATGCGTCTGGATTGCTTTAACCCATATAAAGAACTTTGTAGCTTGATAGAATAAATACTTCGGGATTTCGAATTATATGCTTCAGGCATTTTATATCCTTCAGGGATTTTCATGTATATATCATTATCAAGTGATCCATATAAATATGCTGTAACCACATCCATTAAACGCATATCCAAACTTTCTGTAACTACTAAGCTAATCAAAAATCTAAATGTAATTGCATCCACTACAGGGGAATATGTTTCTTCATAATCAATACCAGGTTTCTGCAGGAAACCTTGTGCAACAAGTCTTGCTTTGTATCTCACAATTTCATTTTTCTCATTTCGTTTTCGTACAAATACCCACTTGTATCCAACAGGCGATACACCTTCAGGTGTTTGGACTACAGGTCCAAATACTTAACGTTTTGCTAGTGAGTTCAATTCTGCCTGAATTGCTTCCTTCCACATTGGCCAATCATTTCTACGTCGACATTCTTCGACGGTTTGTGGTTCAATATCATCATTACTTCTGGTAATGTCAAATGCAACTTTAAATGAAAATATGTTGTCGACAACAATTTTGTTTCTATCCAATATTTCTCCTGTACTTACATAATTTATTGAGATCTCATTATTTTCAGGTACCTGTTCCTCTTCAGGAGGTAACTCTTCAGGAGATTCCTCTTCAAGAGGTTCCTCTTCGGGGGATTCCTTTCCAGGAGAATTTTGTACAGAAAGTTTGGATGGATCAATTTTCGTTGCCTGTTTTGTGGGTAAGGCCTCTTCAGGAGCGCCGATTTCATTTCCTTGTGCTTTTCTCTTCCGGGGAATCTTATCCTTTGCACCAATAGGTCTTCCACGCTTCAGGCGCGCCTTAGACTCATTTGCTGCTGTATTAATTAATTGTCCTACAGGGACTTCTATCTTCGCTGGAGTATTAGCAGCTGGAATGTGAGACTTAATTATTTTCTTGTTGTCAGTAAATGCATCTGGCAATTGATTTGCAATACTCTGCAAATGAATGATCTTCTGAACTTCTAGTTCACATTGATTTGTACGAGGATCAAAATGAGATAACGTCAAATTATTCCAAGTGATTTCTTGTCGTGCTTCTGGCAACGACTTTTCTTTCCCTAGTGATGGGAATATGTTTTCATTAAAATGACAATCTTCAAAACGTGCTTTAAAAACATCACCAGTTAAAGGCTCAAGATATCTAATGATAGAAGGAGAATCAAAACCAACATAAATTTCAAGTCTACGTTGAGGTCCCATCTTAGTGCGTTGAGGTGACGCAATTGGAACATATACAGCACAACCAAAAATACGAAAATGAAAAATATTTGGTGGTTGACCAAATGCAAGTTGCAAAGGGGAATATTTTTGGTAAGCTGTTGGTCTGATCCGAACTAATGATGCAGCGTGTAATATTGCATGTTGTTGTGCAAATTTATTTAACTCGCAAGTGCACGAATCGATTGTAGTTTAATGGATTGCAAGTGCGAGGTCGATCCCACAGAGAATTGTATTTTTGAAAGAGCAATTTATATCTAAACTAATTAAATCCTAATCTAGTTCCAAAAGGGTTTTGATTTTTTTTTGAAAATTAAAGGATAAACATAAACTAAATAAAATAAGTAAATCTAAGGATAAAGGTACTAAGGTTTGAGAATTCACACTCACCAAATCATAACAACATACTTTATGTTCATCAATATTAATCCGAAGTTCTCACAAATTAAATCATAGATATGTTTTACTATACTTCAAAGAATTAATCAAAACCATCCCATGTATCCATTCATTGACCAAATCACAAAAGGAATCCAAATTCAATTGAAACACCAGATGTATCCGTAGAACAAATCACAAGGGATATCCAATTTTTATGAGTTAAAAGCTAAGCAATCAATCATATGAAATTATCTCAAATCATCAAATGTATCCTTGAATCACAAGAGATATCCAAGAATCACTCCATACAATTGATTAGAAGTAAAACAATTGAAATATAAAACCCAATAAAATCAGAATAATAAAAACTTACATAAAAGTATTGATATTCTTCATCGGTGAGGCTTCATCCCCAATCTTAGTTGGGAATTTAGCTCCACATAAAAATAAAATCTAAACCTAAACCTAAACCTAAACCTAAAGAAAAACTAAACAAAATAATTTTGCTCTCTGGGATTGTGTATATATTCTTGAATGCAAAGAAGTCTATTTATAGGCTTAGGGAAGTCCTAGAAGCCCAAGTAAACCTAGATAATTTGGAGATCTGTCTCCCAGTTAAAATAGAAGTCTGAAATCGGAATATGATTCGTCCAGATTTGTGTCCTTTAATTGCGGGGCGATTTTCGCATAGAAAATCTCAGAATTACGAAAATCCTATTTCACAACAAATTGTATTATTTTGAGCTAGCTTTCCAATTCCGTTTGAATCACTTCAATCCGATATTTGAGCGGAGAGTTATGGTCAAAATACTAAGACGTATGCAGAATCTGAATTTGAATCCGATCCGAAATCTTATCCAATCTGAACTTTAATCTGATTTAACCTTTTCTTGGATTTGGTTAGACTTAACCACATCATCTAGGTCTTCTCAAAGTATGCTTTCTTCCAAACTTCGCATTTTTCCCTTTAAAGCTGCAGTTTTTCTTCAATGACCTACAAAACACTAAAAACACAAAACTAACACAAAATATTAAATAACGACACAGCTAAAGGATTAACTAATGTAAATAAAGGGGTCCAAATATGCAATATTTGGCACTTATCACATGTCCCCAAGCAGAAACAGGTAATTTTGTTTTCATAAGCAAAGGTCGAGCAATTAACTGAAGTCGTTTAATAAACGATTCAGCTAAACCATTTTGAGTATGAGTATGAGCAACAGGATGTTCAACATTAATTCCAATTGACATGCAATAATCATAAAATGCTTGAGATGTAAATTCACCCGCATTATCCATCCGAATAGATTGAATTGGATAATCAGGAAATTGTGCTCGTAATCTAATTATTTGAGAAAGAAGTCTAGCAAATGCAACATTACGAGTAGAAAGCAAGCAAACGTGTGACCACCTAGATGATGCATCTATTAAAACCATAAAATATCTAAATGGCCCACATGGAGGGTGAATCGGCCCACATATATCCCTTTGAATCCTTTGTAAAAATGATGGAGATTCAACAATTATCTTAGAAGGGAATGGTTTGATAACAAGTTTACCTTGAGAACATGCAGCACAAGGATAATCACTTGGTAAAAGAATCTTCTGGTTCTTTAAGAGATGCCCATGAGAGTTCTCAATTATTCGACGCATCATAATTGTTCCCGGATGTCCAAGATGATCATGCCAAAGCATAAACATCTTTGGATTAGAGCACTTCTGGTGCATTACAACATGTGATTCAATTGTTCTTATTGTTGTATAATACGACCCGGAAGAGAAAGCAGACAGTTTTTCCAATATGAGCTTCTGGCCCGAAATTGTTGAAATAATATAAAGATATTCATCACTACCTTCATTAGTGGTTTCAACATGATAACCATTTAGACGAATATCCTTAAAACTGATTAAATTTCTTCTAGATTTAGATGAATACAAAGCATCATCAATACAAAATTTTGTTCCTTTTGGCAATATGATATTCGCTCTTCCAGAGCCTTCGATTAGGTTTGATGAACCTGATATTGTATTGACACTAGCTTTGTTTAATATCAAGTATTGAAAATATTTCTTATCTCTAAGAATTGTGTGCGTTGTACAACTGTCTGCTAGACACAAATCTTCACCAATCATCTTGAAATTAATCATTCCATCAATATGACCCATACCTCTATATATAAACAAAATATATATTAAAATTTCATTAATCAAAAAGAAAATAACAAAATACAATGAAATTTGACAATGTAAACATACTATAATTAAGACATAAAGAAAACATATTAATTGTTGTAGACATATTCATCACCAATCAGAAGATCAGTATTTGTGTTAGAGTCTACAAAGAAATCAGAAACATCAAGATGAGTGCTACCCTCTCCATTTAGAGTATCAAGAAAAATTGGAGAATCTTCAGGATTATTGTGATTAGCAAAATTCATTTCAATCCCCTTTTCTTTTATGGAGGCTTGATATAGATCTACCAGATGTTTAGGCGTACGACAGGTACGCGACCAATGTCTTTTCATACCACACCTGTAACATTTATCTTCATAGTTCTTTGTAGGTTTATTCTGTAAACCTTTGTTTTCATTTTGTTTTGCCTCAGTGTGGTTCCACTTTTGGTGGTATGAGGTATTTCTTTTGTAAGAATTATGAGTACGTTCCCCTTGACTTCTATAATTTTTTCTACCACGTCCACGTCCACGACCACGGTTTCCTTTATTACCATGAAATGAGGTTCCATTTGCTTCAGGAAATGGTGTAGAACCCGTTGGACGAGATTTATGATTTTTCATTAATAGCTCGTTGTTTTGCTTAGCCACTAGAAGACAAGATATCAGTTCAGAATATCTTGTGAAATTACGCTCTCGATATTGCTGCTGCAGGAGCACATTCGAGGCATGAAATGTGGTATATGTTTTTTCTAACAAATCCACATCAGTGACTTTTTCTCCACACAATTTTAATTGTGAGCTGATTTTAAAGAGTGCAGAGTTATAGTCACTGACACTCTTAAAATCTTGCAACCTCAGGTGCATCCAATCATAGCGAGCTTTTGGGAGGATAACTGTCTTCTGGTGCTTGTATCTCTCCCTTAAATTATTCCACAAGGTCAAGGGATCCTTTACTGTAAGGTACTCAATTTTTAATTCTTCATGCAGATGATGGCGAAGAAAAATCATTGCTTTAGCGCGATCCTGCTGGGATGCTTGATTATCTTCCTTAATAGTATTTCCAAGATTCATAGCTTCAAGATGGATTTCAGCATCAAGGATCCAAGATAAGTAATTTTTGCCAGAAACGTCAAGAGCGACAAACTCAAGTTTTGTAAGATTTGACATTATCTATACAAAAATATATCAAGAATTAAATAAATAAACATTATTTAAAATTAAGTGATATTATACACAAACCAAAAATTTTCAAATATAAACTATTATGTTCATAGCATTAGTATGATAATATTCTAGTTCATATAAATCTCACATGGATATGCAAATGTTAGAATGTTAATTAACAAAATAGATAATAAGATTACTAAACGTTAAAGAAACTTACAATGAATTGAGAATAGCCCACGGATAGCTTTTGATGTTGAAGATCAAAAGAACACAACAATTGGCTAGAGCTTCGTGCTGATAACATGTTGTAAAATTAAAGAAAATAACAAGACAAGATAAAAGATTGCAATATATGAAACTAGTTCTTCAGGAACTATGTATTATTCTTCTCTATTATTGTGTGATTTACATACAACTCAATACTCCCTTTTATAGGCATGAAATCATAATGGGAGGTTAAGGAATATGAAATGGGGAATATGAAACAAAAGGGTTAATCAATTTATTACATGGATGTTATAGGAATTCTAAAAGATGACATGAATGTGTAGAATTCCAAGAGATGGAACTAAATGGTCATCCACCAAATGCATGAATGCATTCATAACATATAATTAGTTTTAAAGTTATAATTATATTTAAATAATTTTATCAGATATCTGATATCTTAAATCAGATGGAATTTAAGTTCATTGATCTTACTTATTGTTTTAAGAATTTGGACAGATATGAGTTGTATTTCTTAATTTGCAAATTTCACGTCGAACTAGCTAAGGATGCATATGTGGGTGGATTTTAATCGACCACATCTCCTATCTGCAACTATTCACCATCACACATGCTAATGTGGATACAATTAGCAAAAATCATTATCTGCATTTACATTTGTAGATGCGGATAACAATTTCTATATATATTCACAAAAATTACATTGTTTTAGATTAGGTATAGGTTATGCTTACATTGTTTTCAAAAGTAATGTGAATTCAATATATTTTCAAAACACTTGGGCTTAAAAAAAATTCAAACAAGCCAAAAATACAAAAAACCCACTCAAATTATTTTCAAAATCATTTAAAATAGGCCCTAATAGAGATATAATTCAAAGAAGGCAAAAAAAAAAAAAAAACTAAAACTAAAATAGACACAAAAAGTCCATTACATAATATACAGATAGCAAATAATAATCGCATTTAATAACTACAATAATCGAGTTGATGTAGATAGTAAAAAATGATGTAGATGCAAATATCAAAAAAGATATATCCACGTTTTGCGAATATAACTTCGGATCTTGCAAATAACCACATTTGCATGTAGACCCTTAAGTTGAACTGCATAAATTAGAGGTATCAACCCGGTCCGGTTTCTCGATTTTTGGCCAAAATCGGAACCGGAACCGGGGTCCCGGTTCCCGGCTGGTTTCGGTTTTACCCGGTCCAGTAACCGGTTTTTTTAAAAAATTGGTTTTGGGGCTTATTTTAGGTATTGGGCCTAAAATAAGCCTTTTTTTTTTTTTTTCATAAGTTTGGCCCATTTTTTTTAAAAATCTATTAGTCTATTTGTCTAAATTAAATGGGCTTTGTTATGATGGTTCCAAATAATTAAAAAATAAACCTAAAAAAGTCTAAAAATCCTAAAAAATCCAATATTGTTGCCTATTTGGGCCTTAGAAATAAAAATTTAATTTTTTAAAATACCTTAAACCTAAACCTAAGTGTAAAATATATATATATATATATATATATATATATATATATATATATATATATATAAAATGGAAACCCGGTTCCTGTATTCCCAGTAAAAACCGAGTACCAGAACCGGGGTACCCGGTTTTTGGATTTTTCAAACCGGAACCAAAACCGGGATCCCGGTTTTCCGGTTTCTGATTTTCCGATTCCGGTTCTGATTTTCCGGTAATTTTTGACACCTCTAGCATAAATGCATAATCCTCATCCTTCAATAGTTGTCTGCATGTTTTGACAGGAGTGGTTAGGAACTTAGGACTATCCTCATTCAGCTTCTTGAGAAAACCAACCGATGGCTTGGAATCATCTTTTTTTTTCTTTTTCTTCGTGTCAGGGTAAATTGAGATCTGAATCTGATTTGACTAATAATAAAGATTTTGCTATTTTTTATTCTAGCAAAACAAGTCCAAGAATAAAAAAAGAGAAAGCTTATATATATCACACTAGTAGTATTGTAGTATTGTCAATCCATTCGTTTATTATTTATAATGTGATAAAGGTGCTGGTACATCTAATAAGGTTAGTTTATGGTTTCCAATTTCTCAAAGTGAAGGTATATATTAATATATATAATGTTATAGTGATTTTATGTCTTTGTGGTAATCATATAGTACAAAAACGATTAAAAAAATAAAAAATCTGTTGCAATTTCTTTCAGTCGCTCTACTTCTAGATCTAGGGGTGCAAAGGCGGTTACGGTTAGCGGTTAGTGGCAATAACCGCTAACAGTAACCGCCCTAGCGGTTAGTAAATTTCACTAACCGCAACCGCTAACCGCTAGGCGGTTAGCGGTTAGCGGTTAGTGGCCGGTTAGCGGTTAGTGAAATAGATAACCGCCCGCTAACCACTTTTTTAAAATTGAGCTTTTTTTTTGGCTTTTTTTTACCCTAATTTTTTTTCTTGTATTTTTAATATCTTCTTGGGCCCAATTGCTATAAAAAGAGCCCATATTGAAAAATCAAAAATATTTGACCCAAAATTTACATTTACTTGTATTTAAAAAAAATTTCCTTAAATATTAAATCATAACTCGTTAACTTTTTTTTTTAGGAAAAAAAAAAAATTCAACACAACATACAAAAAAAAGTTCAGAATTCAGATAACTGTCACAACATATAAAAAAAAATATAAAAAAAGTTCAACACAAAGCATATAAAATAAGTTCAAATAAAACATTAAATGATACAAATAGTCAAATAAAACATTAAAACTTCATCAATCTTCTCATTTGGTCCTCTAGCAAATCCTGTGGACATCAAAAGAAGAAAAGTTATAATATTAAACATAATAATATTAAGGCACAAGCATGTACACATATCAAAACGTGCTTAATATAATTGTATTGTAATTAAAATACTATGACAATTCAAAAAATAATAACCTTCGTTACTAATAAGCCTCTAGGCAAAAGATGAAGTAGCACTTGAACTTGAAGGTTGAATCACATCTATGAATAAATAATTAGAATAAATTAATAAATAATGAAAACTAAATGAAGTTGCAAATAACTAATTTATAAACATTTACCTAATTCATCAAATTCTACCAAAAACGCCTCCAACTCGGCATTGCTTAGGCGGTTCTTTATCCAGTCATGTGTGCAAATCAAGGCTTCAGCGGTAAGTGGAGACAATGAAACGACGTAGTTTTGGCTTGTTCAATTTTAAAAAATTGTTCAACAAATGGTTCAAAAAATTGGTCAAAAAATTGTTAAAATAATTTGTTCAAAAAATGGTTTTAAAATTGTCAAAATAGTGTTCAAAAAAATGAAAAATATATTAATACTTAAATTGTTGTTATAAGTAATTGTTGAATCTAATGCTAATTACTTAATTTGACATTTTATGAATCACATTGTCATTGTATATAAATATTATGATTAAATATTTGAATTGTCATTGGATCATATGATTAAGTGTTGATCTTATAAACTTACAAACAAACAAAAATACTTCAATTGTAGTTATAAGTAACACATTGTTTAATCCAATGTCAATTACTTAATTTGATATTATATGAATCACATTGTCATTGTCATTGTACATGAATAATTGATTAAGTATTGGAATTGTAATTGGATCATATGGTTAAGTATTTATCTTATACATTTATATTATTCAATATGCATATAATATAACTATAAGCAATTATATATATATATATATATAAAATTCAAAATTGTTCAAAATTGTTAATTTTCTTTTTTTTTTTTTCTTTCAAAAAATGGTTAAATTTCTTTTTCTAAAAAATGTTCAAAAAAATACATTAATACTTCAATTGTGATTATAAGTAACACATTGTTGAATCTAATGTCAATTACTTAATTTGATATTATATAATCATATAGTCTCATTAAATTATATCATATGATTCATATGATTAATTATTTAAATTCTTATCATATTTACTTATAATCTTTTTTCTTTGAATTGAACTTAATATCTAATGGTAAATGGTAATGTTCAAATTCCTAAATCCTAAATTCCTAAAGTATCTAATAATGCTTTAATTAAATTGTAGACTTGTAGTTATAAGTAACATATTGTTTAATTCAATTGAATCAATTGTGATTATCATTGTACATGAATCATATGATTAACTTGTAGACTTATGACTTATGAGTTATGTCATATTATATATGTATTATTTATTGTTATATAATCATATGATTTAATGATCAAGTCATCATGTGATATAATCATATCAATTATAGTGATAATATATAAATTACTAAAATTATAATGATAATACATTAATACTTAAATTATGTTTATAAGTAACACATTGGTCATTGTTTAATCAAATGTCAATTACTTAATTTGATATTATACGAATCATATCATCATTGTACATTAATAATATGATTCACTTGAATTCTTGAATAAAGTATTTGAATTGTCATTGAATCATATGATTAACTATTGATATTATACATTTATATTATTCATATACATATGTAGACTTATATAGACTTATAGGTTTATAACATACATTGGAAATAAGTCTCTAGATATTTAATTGTTGTATTAGTATGAATTGGTATACTTATGAGTTATGTCATATTATATATGTATAATTTGTTATTATATAATCAAATGATTTAATAATCAATCTCATGTGATATAATCATATAAATTATAGTGATAATATATTAATACTCAAATTGTGATTTAATTATTTTTTAAAAAAAATTGTGATTTAATGATCAAGTGATTATATGATATAATCATATAAATTATAGTGATAATATATTAATACTCAAATTGTGATTTAATTATTTTTAAAAAAAAATTGTGATTTAATGATCAAGTGATTATGTTATATGTATAAATATTTTTATAATTATAATTATAAAAATATATTATATAAAAAGGCGGTTAGCGGTTAATGCGGTTAGACGGTTAGGCGGTTAGGCGGTTGGCGGTTATAGCGGTTAGCGGTTAGCGGACGGTTAAAAACCGCCCGCCTTTGCACCCCTATCTAGATCCGAAGGCATTTCAATCTATTTGTATTTTTGTACATAGCTAAGGACAAAATTTCCTTACTTGTAAGTTTCCCATTCAATTTTATTTTTATTCACTAGTTAAGAACAAACTTTTAGTATATATAAATCTATCCCAACACTATTTGTTAGATATTTTTGTCTATGTATTTGATTGGTTAAATTTGGTTACTAATTTTATATTTTTTCATTAATTTTTATTCGTCATTTCTTATATCTTTCAATGTGGGACAATACGAAATGTCTTGCAAATAGTATACTTCAAGGCAATTTAGACATTTTTAAGTCTAAAACATGAACATGTAGATTATGAGCACCTTCTTTTTTTTTTCTTTTTTCTTTTTTTTCATTTTAATGCTAAAAGTTGGGTATGGACCATTTTGCAATGAAATAGTAGTTTGAGAGTAGGAGTAAGTGTAACAAATGGTAGTTTAGTAATTCCCTTGAAAAAAAAAATGTGTTAGTTTAAGGAGAATAAATATATTTTTCCCTATATTTTTTGAAAGCTATAACAATAAGTTTGGAAGGAAATTAAACTTAATTACCCAAACTACCACTCCTTTTGAAATAACATTTTCAAACTAATATTTTTATTACATAGCATCAAATATATGCTTTTATGCTACTTTGGACCCTCCATCATATTTTGATGTTATTATTATTATTATTTTTCTATAAGTTCATATTTTGATGTTAAATTGGATGGCATGCATTAATGTGACTAAAATGACCTAATTGCTCGTCTGTGGTGATTCCTTTTTTGTTTTGTTTTGTTTTTTATTTTTTTGTTTTTGTTAATTTAAAGCCATAGTGCCTCTTGATCTGCCAATTTCTGATGTGGCAGTTTACCATGTCAAATTTTTTTGACGTGGTAGTTACACACGTCAGAAATTTCTGACGTGGTAATTTCACAAGTCAAAAATTACTAATGTGTAAAAATTTAACACGTTGATAAAATATATAATTTTAAAAGTTTTAAAATCCTAAAGAATTTATTGACGTAGCAATATCTAACACGTCAGAATTTATTGATGTGTTGGTATTGCCACGTTACTAATTACTGACTTGCCAAATTTTTAACGTCAGGAAAATATTTACTGACATGGCATAAAACGTCAGTAATTAGTGACGTGGCAAAAAATCGTGTACTGTAACCACGTCAGAAAATAATAGTTTTTTTGTAGTGTGAACCTTCCCCAAAATGCAACTCAAATAAAAAAGAATCATTACACCTCAAAATCAAATCTGAACTCATGTAATTCTCTCTTGATAAAAATTAAGAGGGAGAAATAAAATAAATAAATAAATAAAAACGTTATTATCCGCGTTGCCAGTAACATTCATTGTTTGTTTATTTAATGAAAATTAAGTGACATGACAAACAATTTACCACTGAGATGTGAATTTCAGCTAAATAATCAAATGTCATTAGCCATTTTATTTATGGAATTTAATAGTACAAAGTACTTGATGCATAAACACACATATTCTATCTCTATTATTTTCTTAGTACATGTGAAGCACAACTTTTCACCCATAAGTAAAGAAAATAATAATGGTAATATATAATAATAATAATAAGTACGTGCACAATAAATTTTATTGAGCAGTCGTAGCTTGTGCATTGCATCCTGCTTAATTCACACCTATCATAATAAGAACAATCAAAAGACATAGTTAGAATAATTCATATAATATTATCATTAGAATAATTCGTATAATATTATCATGAACATGTGATTTCATAACAAATTTCGACCTGACATGA
The DNA here is from genome assembly GCF_901000735.1 of Corylus avellana. Taxonomy (NCBI): domain Eukaryota; kingdom Viridiplantae; phylum Streptophyta; class Magnoliopsida; order Fagales; family Betulaceae; genus Corylus; species Corylus avellana. Next base: position 23,282,374 of record NC_081546.1, read on the forward strand.
GTTTCACTTTGGGTAGTCTGAATTAAACTTTTTATACAATTTAGGGTCATAAACCTTTCATCCTTTATGGTTTAACAACTTTATTTTTTTTTTACCTATGTTTTAATTTGTATCGTAAATTGTACATTGCTTATGGCTAAAAATGAAGATGGTCCATTCCTCTAACTTCTAACCATAACTTAACAAAAATCCACATCAATGTCCTTAAAAAGCAAACATGCATGCGGCCCTTTACTTCATTAAAAATGTATAGAAATAGAAAAAAAAAAAAAATTAAAACATTAACTTTTTTTTGTTTTAAAAAAAGCGGGTCGCTTGAGCCACTCTTATGGCCGGTTTGGAGCTGGCCGAACTACCCCCAATAAGATTATCAAACTAGTTCAAACTACCCACCTTGGGGGGCTTGGCATTTGGCCTGGGGTGGTTTAGGCCATCCTCTACGGTTGGGCCGGTCTTAGGTGGCCGAAGTACTACTCCCAGTCTCCCATGGCCATGGTCTTTACCATCCTCACAAGGCCAAAAGAAAAAAAAATAAAATTAGGGTTGGCCCTTTAGGGAGTGAAAAGTACAATGAAAAGTAGAAGATAATCACTCTTCCCTCAACCATATATGCTCAAATTGAAGAACCAAATCCCATATGGTGCAGCAAATGTTTTTCAGTAAGTAGGAGAAATTTAAATAGGAGCAATAGCTAAGCAATTAATATACTAATTTTCTTTAAATTTATATGCTATACTTTTCAAAGTTTTATAAGTTATTAGCTAGTGAAAATTTCAGTCATCAAACGAATAAAATTATGGTATCTCAACTAGAGTTAAACCCTATATATGTTTGATTTTGTGTATTTCAATTCATGTGCATATATATTTAGCGTGCAAAGTTTTCAATATGAAAATAATAGAAATATTAACCAACCATGCATGCATGATGCATATATATGTACATGCATGCTATGCATACATGTGAGAGAGAGAGAGAGAGAGAGAGAGAGAGAGCATACTAGATTCAAATTTGGCGGTCATGTTTCATGTTCTGGTTCATGTTCTGGAGCCAAGGCTTTTCCTTCTAACGTAGCAATCGGGTGACATGCAATAGAACAAAATTTAGATACATGATCAAACGATGGACAAATCATGCCACAAACCATCATCCGACCAAACATTTTTCCCATCAGATTCTTAGGCATATGGAGTTTAGGAAACGTTGGGATTTTTGCTACCACTTTTTGAAATGGAGAGATTTTCAGAGATGTCCCAGTTCCTTGAATAGTATTAGGGTTTCCAACAACTTCTGGGTTTTTTTTAAGAAATTTAGGGATTCTACGAACCATGTTGGCTGCCATTAAATCGTTACGTGCATGGAGATCAGAGGCAGGGACAGATATTGGAAGGAAATGTGGATGGCGGGAGGGTACGGGAGAGTTATCAGCACGCGCAGGCGCCACGCTTAACACAAGCAGCATCAACGCCATTTTCATGCAGGTTGTCATCGCCATCAATTTTGTTGCACCAATTTTCTCCATTTTCATCCCGTTGATTGATCTCTATAAATTTTTTCTTCTGTGTTGGGAGTTCAAATGTTGAATACAAATCCATTAGCAAAGGGCCTAAGACCTATATATACACTTGATTTGAAGATAGATAAATAATATTTTATTGAAATGAATGGCTTTTTTTATTTATTTTTATTTTATTTTTAAATGATGACTTTTGGTGAAGTATTATGGCCTTAATTTGTAGTGACTTCTAGCTAAAGTCATAGACTCATATCTCTTTAATAGGGGTATGAGTTTTTCTTAAGATAAAATGCCTTTTAGGTTGATAATTGATTTATTTTTATAAATAATTGTGCTCAACCATTACTAAGATTTAAGGAAGAGACGCTAAAGTGATGATTGTGCAAAGGTGAATGCTACAGTTTCTCCTCATGTTCTCTTAGTATTTTCCTGATTCTACATATATATTGTTTTCTAAAAAAAATTTGAGGGACCAGTGCACGGGGTAAGTTTTTTTTTTTTTTTTTCTCTACTTTTTTAGAAAACAATATCCATGTAGGATCAGAAGAATACGAAAAGAACACTAGCTAGGAGGAACTGTAGCATTTCTCTTGTGTAAAATGTGGTGGCTTTAGAGTTGATTGACATTAATTTCAAAAAGAAAAGAAAAAAAAAAAGAAAGTGGATTGACATTTGATTGTAGTCATGTCTTTTTTGTTTTTTAGGAAAAAAGGGCAGACCGAAGAGACTAATTGTGGCTATTTTTACTGGGTGTGACCATAGTAGCATCTACTTGCTGGGAGCCACACATGATGAGCCTAGAAGGTAAACAGAGAGAACTACAGACACTTCTTCAAGTTCGACTTGAGCCATAACTTAACCCAACACTACTAGGGCATCAATGGGAACTAAGAAGGGCATTAATGGTTACCAAGATAATTTACATTAATTAAATATGAAAATTCTCATTACGGGATTCGAAATCATGCCCTAATGTATTCCTAATCACTTTAGAGATTTTTTTGAATCATTGAACCACCACCCTAGATGGTTAGTTATGTCTTTTCAATAGTGTCATGAGTTTCCTCTAGACTTGTCATGCAGTCTCATATCTTGTATATTACTTGTCTACCTTTTTCTTGATTAATGCTTCAATTAGATATGTGCTAACATTTTAAAATAAGTGTGCACAATTATATTTGCATATTGTAATTATATGTTCATTTTCTAAATAATTGTGCATAGCTACACAACTTTTAAAAATGAAAAATCTTTTGTACACTTCTACTCTAACACTCTCAATATGCACTATTTGACATGGCACTAAAAATTATCATTAAATTTTGAATGAATCACTATTAGATTTTAAATTTAATGATGATTTTTAATGTCATGTCAGAGAATGTACATTTAGAAATGTGAACGTGGAAGTCCCCGTAACATTTCTCTTTAAAAATTCCCTTTAGATAGTTGTCTTGTCTCATTGATAGGTTAACAACCTTTTGTTTGTTTTATTTTGTATTATTTTTTTGACATGTCCATACAAGGGGAAGTAAATGAGAAGGGAATTCGATCTAGTGATCTCTGCTTTATAAGGCGTGGTCTTCAGTCGATTGAGCTACCCCTTGAGAGCAACAACCTTTTGAGAGTAGCGTATAACTACACCAAAAATGACTTTCAGCAATGATGGCATTTTGGTTGCTAAAAGTTTAGCAACAGAAAACAAAAGGTGTTGCTAATTATAAAAAGGGTTAAATACTAAAATACCCACTAGGGTTTGAACTCTTTATTTTTTGTCCCCTAGGGTTTTATTTTTATCCCCTAGGATTTTATTTTTATCATAGGAGGTACGTGTGGTTTTCATAAAAACAAAAATGGTACTTCCGTTAAAATTCTATCCAAAACTTAACGAAATGCCACGTCATCATCAATTAAACGTCGACACGTGTCATGTAATTATTATTATTTTTTTTTTAAAAAATTGAATATATATATAGATATATATAAAGAAAAAAAAAATTGGGGTGACCAAGTGCCAAGGGGGTAAGCCACCCCCATCAGGCCAGAATGGAAGTGCTTGAAACCAAGACCCGTGGGGTGGTTTTATTACCCGGCAGCTCCATGGGGGTGGCTGACCCACCCCCAGTGCCCACTGGGGGTGATTTCGACCACCCCGTTGGCACTAAAGGGGTGGCCGAGCCACCCACTTGGCACCGAGCCACCCCCATCCGGATAGATGGAGGTGGCTAGGCCACCCCATGGCCAAAGGGGGTGGCCGAGTCACCCCCAAATGGCCGTAGCCACCCTCAATTTTTTTTTTTTTTTAAATATATTTTTTAATCTTCTTAATTTTTTTTTTTAAATTAAAAATTAAAAAAATTAATTACATGACATGTGTCGACATTTGATTGGTGCTAACGTGACATTCCGTTAAGTTTTGGACATAATTTTAACAGAGATACCACTTTCGTCTTTATGAAAATCATAGGTACCTCATTTGATAAAAATGAAACCCTAGGGGGCAAAAAATAAAGAGTTCAAACCCTAAGGGGTATTTTAGTATTTAACCTTTATAAAAAAGTTGCATTTTTTTTTTTCAATGGCAATAGTATTGTTGCAGAAATTCGTCGTGAAAAATGTGGTGGGAAAAGTTCTTGACAAAACAAAAAAGGTTGAAAAGTTTTAGCAATGATTTTTATTTTAGCAACGAGTCTACTATTTTTATTTTTGCTTTTTGGCAACAAAAACGACTGTTGATGATAATAAAATATTAGCAACAACCTATCGTTGTTGAAAAAAATAATGACAATGATTCGGCGTTGTCGCCAATATTTTGCTATATATATATAAAGATAAATGATTGGTGTCACTAATTTGTGGATCAGGATCCCCTCCAATTGTGAGTAATTGGAGAATCTCATTTTTTGAGATCCTAGCCATCCTAAACATCCAAGGTTCTAAAAAATCTAGGAAAACAAAACTCAAAAACAAACCTAACACACCTGATTATATCAAATAATAAAAACATTTATTTATTTATTTATTTTAAAAAAAAAACAATTGGAGGAGAAGCCACCCCATGGAACGGCTCGCCACCGCCACCGCCGCCCATCCCATGGGTGGCTGGGGGTGGCGCGAGGCCACCCCTAGGCCATGGGGGTGGCCGCAAGCCACCCCCAAATGGGCGGCTCTGGGCGGAGCCGCCCCTTAGTGTTTTCTACATTTTGTTTTTAAAATAATTAATTAATTTATTTAAATTTGGTATAAAATCCAGTGTGGCTGTGTTTGTGTTTGAGTTTTGAGATTGAAATATTTTGAACCCTTAGATTCATCTAAGGGCTAAGACTAGAGAAAATGAGATCCTCATTTTCCTCTTCAATTGGAGGGGATCCGGATCCCTAATTTTTCTATTTTTTTTTTTTTTATATTCTCTTACAAATTCAATAGATAACCATTAGATTTGTGGGGTCCACCATTAACTTATGTGGAGTTCATATAAGTCAATAAATTTAATGGTTAATTTGTAAGATAAGATGGAGAAAATTTGGGAAAAATATTGACATCAATCATTTCTCATGTATAAATGTAACTTACTTCTTCAAATTATCACTCTATTTGTAATATATCACTTAGACATTAAAAAGTTGCAATATCGCCATCAACAAGGGGTGTCAATTCGTGCTTGTGTGTAGGGTTTAGGTCATGTCAAAGTATGAGTATAAGACTATATAAGTCAATCCTAACATGACCTATTTAGTAAACGGGTCAAACCCCTCAACCCTAATCCTCTAATTTATTATTGGGTTCATGTTGGGTTCTTGAGTCAAGTCAAAAATTGTTAGTCATTATGTTTCGTGTCAGATCTTGTTGATGCATTGGTATAAGACTATATAGGTCAACCATAACCTAACATTTTAATTTCGTGTTGAGTTTGCGGATCATGTCAAAAGTTGGCAGCCTTACCATCAATTACCTAGCTCTTTCACATAGGCCCCCCATTAGAATTTTACGTTAATTTAGAAGCAAATGCATCATGGGACAAATATACGACATACAATTTCTATTATTCCCCTATGAGATGTGTGAAGATAAAATTATGCCCTTAGATTAAAAAATAAATAAATAAAATTATGGCCAGAAAGTTGACCAACAATCTCCTTTTTGTTATTATCTAGATACATTTGTATCTAGTATATAAGAAATGACTCATTTTTTGTTAGATTAAACAAAACACCTTTAACAGGGGGTGGGGATTAAGTGAAATGCTTGATAGTTTGGAGAGACATTACAACTTTAAAAGTTTGAAGGGACATGACAACTATACACGTTTGCGCATTTACCAAAACCAAGAAAAAAAAAAAGAAGGTACAACCATTTACTTTCCATGGATTTCTTTTGTTTTTTTCGTCCTTTTTAAATATAACATAAAAATCATGTTTCTCAATAGTTGTCGACTCTAAAAAGTCACAACAAAACACCTCTTCGAGGATTAGAGGTTGCAGAGGCATCGCAACCTCCACGAGGGTGGGTCACAACTTACAAGGCTTTTACAACCCACTTGCAAAGATTGCTCTTACAACCTCCATGAGGGTGGGTCATGGATTCGTAGGGCCTTGTTTGTTAACTTTCTCCCCTTATCGTTACTGTTCATGCTTTTTGTGAAAAAAATGAGAATAAGGATTAGTATAGAAAAGTGGTAAAGTTTTGTTTTATAGTGATTTTTTTATTTGAATAGCAGTAAAAAGTAAATGATGTGATATAAAAAGTGAATAATGTGATATGAAAAGTGAAAATGTTTTAATGTTGATTTTTTGAAAAAATGAAGTAAATAGTATTGAAGGGAGGAGAGAGGGTTAACAAATAAGGCCTAGTTACCTTCTTGCAAAGGTTGTAGAGCTTCATGATCTTTCTACAACCCTTTTGCAAGCGGTTGTGGAGGTCTACATTCCCCTCTGTGATAACAGCTTTGCGATCTGCTCGCATAGGCTTCATGACCCATTTCTCAATTCTCATAGAGAGGAATTGCGGAGCTTCGTAATTTGTTGCAGAGGTGACTGTTACGTGAATGATTTTTGCAAACACGTAACATGATAGATTTTAGGTTCTGAGGGAATCTAGACCTTAGATTTTAAGGGAATTTAGACCATTTAGATTTTGAGGAAACCTAAAACCATTTTCAAACTCAAAGTTTGGGATTAATTCTGCTTAATTTATTAATGAACTTGATATCTTTAAATAGATAATTATAATGCATAGTGAAAATAAAAGACTAAGTAGAATAAACTACTCTAATGACAATACTTATCTTTAATATTTGGGAAAACTTTACTTACCCCCTGAACTTACGTGCCTTTTGCAAATACTCCCAAAAGTTTAAAATCTCTCACTTTGGTGTATTGAACTTTAATTTCGTTCCACTTACCCCATTCCGTTAGGATTTCACATGCTCATCTCACGTGCCGCGCATGTGATTCATTTTTACTGAAACACCCGTTATACCCCTTCCCATTCAGACATAACACGTGTCTTTCTTCTTTGTGATTAAATTCGATTAACTCTTCTTCACCTCCTCCTTCTTCTTCTTCTTCATCATCATACCAATTTCATCAATTTCATCTTTCTACTTGTTCTTTAGACCCACCATTTCATCTTTCTTCTTCTTCTTCTGCATACTCATTTCATTTTTCTTCCTCTTCTTTGGGCTCACCATTTCATCCTTCTTCTTCTTCTTCTTCATACCCATTGTATACCCACGATGGATCAATCAGATAGTAAAGTCAACGATGCAGGAGCAGGAACCAACAATCCAATGTGCAAATGTGGGAGCAAATCACGCATCTTAACAGCATTCATGCTACCTAATTTTGGTAAAAGGTTTTATACATGTGGAAATTATGTGGTAAGATTTTTTTTCTTTTTTTCTCCCAACCCATCAATTTTCCTTCTTTTGAGTGAAATCAATTTTTTATCGTAACACAACAAATTTTCTTCATTGCCGCATCAATTTTTCTCGCAACCCAGCAAATTTTTTTAACTGCTGCATCAATTTTTCTCGCAATCCAGCAATTTTTATCTGAGTATTTGCTAGGTTGCTAGATATAGTGCTATTTAACTGAGTTAGGTATTTTGTCTGAAATTGTTTGGATGATGTATTTTTTCTCGCAAATGTTAGCTGGGTATTTTGTTGCAAAATGTGTTGGTAGGCTATTTTATCTGAGTTGGGTATTTTGATTCGATTGGGTATGGTGCTCCTGCATAATTTGTTCATAAAATTTAAGGTGCTCTTGCTTAGCTGGGTATGGCGCTCCTGTAGAATTTGTTCACGAAATTTTAGGAAGCATTTTGATTCGGTTATCTGGTGTGAAGCATTTTGATTCGTTTGGAAACTTTAGGAAGCATTTTGAAATTTTAGGAAGCATTGTTGTTATGAGTTTGATGTAGTTAATCCTAGAATAGTTGTGTTTAACAATCCTGGAATAGTTGTGTTTGATCTTATTTATGTTGATGTGATTATATAGAACTTAGTCAACCGTGGATGTCGCTTTTTCAAATGGGTAGATCTGGATATTTGTTAGCATAGTAAGAGAGTGGTGTCAAAACTGTTTGAGTGGTACGAGGTTTCGAAGACTGAACATGCACAAATTGAAACAACAATCTCGAATGAAATTTTGAAATGCAAGATTGAACTGGCTGAATATAAGTTCAAAATGGAGGTTGCATTTGTTAATTTTGAAATGCAATTACAAATGTAGAAGAACAAGTTTTATGCAAAGGAGATGAAGTGCTGGTTTGCCTTAGCATGGTCGTTGCTTCTTCTTGCTGTATTAATGTTTTTATCTCGTGTCTAATAGATATTCCTTAAGGTTGATGATGCTCTGAGCATGTAGTGAATGTGTAATGAAAACTGTTGCAATGTATTTTGAGTGAAATGTGTAATGAAAACTCTTGCAATGTATTTTGTGATGTTGTGGTGTTGCCCACTATTTTGTGTAAGACTTGTAATTTACCTACATTAACTTATCTTCTTGTTAATGTATGATTATTTGGATTGATGTCAAAATGGTTCTTCATATGCGATTTCAGGGTTTGAATTGGTTTACAAGGCTTCGAATCACGATTTTAGTTGGATGGAATCAGGATTTTAGGGTTTGTCAAATGGGTTCAAAATTTCGAGATTTTAGGGTTCAAACGACGGCTTTCGTAATCGTGATTTTGAGAAAATAGGTTCAAGGGTGTTTTCGTAAGGTTCTATCTAAATGGGCAGGGGTATAATGGGTAGGGGTGGGTAGATTAACCGATTACCGACTTTAACTGAACCGATATTAACCGTAACCGATAGTTATTGGTTAAAAATTTTATACCGATAAGCTTATCGGTCGGTTACAAATTTTTTTTCGAAAAACCGATATGATCGATAAGCTATTTTAATTTTTAAATTTTTAGAATTTTATATTTATTATTGTAGTGGATCAATATAAAATAAATAAAAAAAAAAAAGAAAAAAAAAAGAGCTTGAATAAGGTATTTTAGCAAAAAATATACTCTAAAATAACTAATTTTTAATAAGCTATTTTTGGCTTTAGTCCAACAAAACGTATTTGAACCTCCAAAACAATTCATTTTTGGCCCAATTAGCAACCAGTAAAAGCCCAATAAAATGCCCACAAAAGCCCAAACCGATTTAACCGACCGGTTAACCGATTACCGATATGACCAATAATTTTCGGTTAACACTTCTTATCGGTCGGTAATCGGTTAGGATTTGGTTAACCGATAGCTTATCGGTTAACCGACCAATAAGCCCATTAATTGGTCCTAACCGACCGATACCCAGCCCTAATAACGGGTATTTCAGCAAAAATGAATCACATGCGCGGCACGTGAGAGGAGCTCCGTTGGGATTTTCTATGAAATCCTAACAGAAGAGGGTAAGTGGAACGAAATTAAAGTTCGATACACCAAAGAGAAAGATTTTAAACTTTGGGAAGGTGTTTGCAAAATGCGCGTAAATTCATTGAGTAAGTGAAGTTTCCCTTTAATATTTAAATTCTAATCCCTACTTCTATTGTGATCTATAAATATAATATATTATCCTAATGTATTTTAACCCTAAAATACCTCTACTATTAGACTCCTAACATTTTATTCCCTTTAAAATGGACCTTGTCCTCAAGGTCCTACAAATTTGAAAACATCTCAAAGTAAATTTGAAATTTAAAAATTTGAAGTCTTAATCACATCATTGGTAGCACCTTGGGATAAGACTTCTCATATGCTTCCTAGGCGGTTGTTCTGAGTGTGGATTTATATCAATGGCCATACTATTAGCCACAATTTTTTCCACATTTACATGCACGGCATCTCCAATTTTTGCCATAAATATTTTTCTTCACCTCGTATGAGTGATGGCTCGTTAGTGTAAGGCGCGGTGATTGATGGATCGCTGCTGCTATGGTTTGTAGGTCGAAGTGAGGGCACCTTTTGGAGACAAAGTCTGGGGGTGGCTGAACAGTGCTAGGCAGTATGACGACCGTTGGTGCGATTGGATGGTGGCAGAATTGGGTGGCAATGAGATTGAGTTATGGAATTGGGGCTTCAAAGTGGTGGAATGGTTGAACGACAACTTCATTTTTTTGTATCTCAAACCCCTTCTTTGAGAGAAAGTTGTCGATATTTTTCTCCATCTTTTCCATTATTTCTATCCACTTATCCATTTTCTCAATTGGTTTCTTAATAAAGCCTTTGAACATAGTTATGAGATGTCACAGGCTGCATGAGGAGCAGGAGTTGCATGAAGACTGTGATTGTGCAGTAGTTGGAGATGCCGGAGGATGATGATGTGGCAGCTGCATTCACCACGTGTAGATTAGTTTAGTTGTTAGAAGAAGCAGCCGCATGTGGCTTAGCTTCTAGTTGGTTAATTCTGTTAGTAGTTGTAATGTAGTTGAGTTGGTTGTAAGGTGGTTAGAGAAAAAACTATAAGTAGATAGTTTTCCATTGTAAAGGGTAGCTGAATTGTAGTTCATTGTTGAACAAGGAGATTGGCATTCTCGAATATGCTTAGGAGGTTGAGTAACCCTCGAAGTTACTCTTTCTTTTCTTCTCATCTTTCCATTTCTTCTCTTCAATTCTCTCATTCGTCTCTTACTTAGCTTGTATTACAGTGTTTTCCATAATAGCACTGTAATAATTGGTATCAAAGCCTTTGACCCATTTGGTTCTCAAATTTTTATGTAGTATTCATGAGAACTAGGTCCACAATGTCTAAAGAAGTATAAATTGAGGAGAGCAATAAGGAGAGAATTGATTCCATTGAAAAGAAATTGGAGCATCTGTTGACGATGTTTTCAGGTGTTGTAAAGGATAAAGCTATTGTCCATTTTGGTGGAGATGGAGAGAATACATTTCATGATCATTTTGATGCTGCTCACCAGTGGGAAAGAAATCTGAGAGAGGAATCATCAAGTGCTGTTGATAGGGTCTACACTAAGGCTTTGAGATTGGAATTTCCAACTTTCAATGGGGATGATCTAGACTTATAGTGTTATCGGGGCAGAACAATTTTTTGATTTCTATGACATTCAAGAAGGGAGAAAGTTGAAGATCACTGCATTCTACATGGAAGGTAAAGCTTTATCTTGGTTTCAAGCTATGCGTAATACAAATAATTTGTCTACTTGGAATGAGTTTGTGGTAGCTATTCAAGTTAGATTCGGTAAAGGGTCTTATGATGATCTTATGGAAGCTTTGTCTAAGCTCAAACAAAGTGAATTGTTAGAAGAATATAAAACTCAATTTGAATTGCTAGTAAATAAAGTTTTGAGGTTAAGTGATCCTCATAAGTTGAGTATGTTTTTGAGGGGTTTAAGAGATGATATTAGGGTGCTAGTGATAATGTTTAATCCTAAAACTCTAAATCATGCATATGCTTTAGCAAGAATGCAGAAAGAATGTATTGTGATTAACAACAACTATGGAAAACCTGTTTGGGGTTCTTTTACGAATCAAGGAGGGGGAAATGATAACAATTTTGGTTTCAATAAAGGGGGTAATTCTTATGGGTACATAATGAAATTTTATAATTCTCCTAAATTGTTACAAGGGGGTTTGGGGGAAATAATCAGGCTAAAGGAATTGTTAATGATGTTCCTAAAGCATTGGTGCCAGTACAGAAAATATCTCCTGCTTAGATGGATGAGAGGAGAAGGAAGGGTTTATGTTACTCTTATGATGCCAAATGGAGTAGAGGGCATGTGTGTGTTGTAGCTAAGTTGTTTCTGATTGAAGAGGTTATGGAACAGAAAGAAGTTGCTGAGATTGTTGCTGGTGACAGGGGGAGGAGGATCCAGCACAACTTTTTTTAGATGAAGAACTAGAAATTTCTCTGAATGCCATTATAGGTACTCCTAATCCGAAAACTATGAGGGTTATAGGAGTCTTAAGGAGTAGGCCTGTAAATGAGCCGAGCCGAGCCGGGTGTTAGCAAACTCGGCTTGGCTCATTTAAAAAAATATTTACTCGAGCCGATCTCGAGTTAGAGCCGAGCTAAGAACCCTTGGCTCAAGATCGATTAAAATTTGATTTCGAGCGAGCCGAGCCCTTGAATAGCTTGACTCGGCTCGCACCTCATTCTCGTTAGGTAAGAACCTCATGTAAGCTCAAGCTTGGCTAATAAGCTGGGTTGAAAATTTTATTTTTAATAAATCAACTTTACTTAAAAAATTGATTTCTTTTCACCATTTAAAATTCAAGTGGTTAAACACCCAGGGCATTTTAGTTATTTACTCACAACCCACTAGGTGGCAAAGACTTAGACGGTTGGTTTAGAAAACGTTGGGCCATTCAATTTATAGAAGTGAGATGATATAGTGTTTGCTTCTTTTTTCGATGTGGGACAAGGAAAAGCTTCACAAGTATAACATGCCCAAACTCTATCCCTCTGTCTCGTTCTTTTCTCTCTCAACTCTGGTTCTCACTTCTCTCCCTCTCGCTCAACTTCACTTCTCTCGCTCAACTTCACTTCTCTTTTCTCTCTCAACAAGTGTGTTGTGAGTGAGAAAAAAGAGCAAGTAACCATCAACCACCACAAATGCTCTCTTGGTCCCAACTGCCACTACAACATTTAGAGTTTTTTAATGGTGTTGGGACGAAGATCAGCTTGCAAATCTTGCCCTCCTCCATGATTGAGAAAAGCAAGCATTTTTTATGCTCTGGTCTAAGTTCTGCAGACATGGGAAGAAAAGAGGAAAGCCAAATTTAGCTGTCGGCAGATAAGGTTGAAGAAGGAATAAAAGAAGAAGAAAAGAAAAAGATGAAGTGTGCTAGAAGTGGGAGACGAGGAATGAAAAAGAAGAAAATAAAATGGAAGAAAGAGTGAGTGGCATGGGGGAAGGTGGGGGAAAGTGGAAAGTTTTTTTTTTTTTGTCTGTCCTTCCAGGCAAGCGAGTAGCAATGGCTGACCACCTATGACAAAAATAATCAATTAAATATAAGCCCAAAACGACATAATTTTGACTAAGAAATGGTTTAAAAAAAGTTGTTATTATATATGTATAATTATAATTTAGGGATAAATGTAAAATTGGTCAATTTGGTTGGCTTAAATTATAAATTCCATTATACAATTTGTTATTAAATAATCATATGATTTAATGATCAATAGATCATGTGATATAAGCATATAAATTCCAATGACAATACATTAATATTTCAATTGTAGTTATAAGTAACACATTGTTGAATCCAATGTTAATTACTTAATTTGATATTATACGAATGACATTATCATTGTACATGAATACTATGATTAAGTATTGATCTTATACATTATTATTATTCAATATACATGTATAATTATAACTTATAACGTATGTGGACTTATAACATACATTGGAAGTTGGAATGAAGTTTCTAGATACTTAATTATTGTATTAGTATCAATTTTTATACTTTTTTTTTGTTTTTTTTATTTTTTTATTTTTTTTATTGAAAGAGGGAAAAGGTTACAAGGGGGATCTTTTCCACTCTTGATCCGAATGGACAAGAGAATGGATGATCCTATGGGAATGCTTCCAAACACTAGGTGGAAAGCGGCCCATAAGTATCAATTTGTATACTTATGTCATATTATATATGTATAATTTGTTATTAGATAATCATATGATTTAATGATTAATTGATACTTATGACAATACATTAATACTTTAATTGTGGTTATAAACATCACATTGTGGAATCCAATGCCAATTACTTAATTTGATATTATACGAATGATATTTTCATTGTACACGAATACTATGATTAAGTATTTGAATTGTCATTGAATCATATGATTAGTATTGATCTTATACATTTGTAATATTCAATATATATATATATATATATATATATATATATATATAATTTATAACGTATATGAACTTATAACATACATTAGAAGTTGGAACGAAGTTTCTAGGTACTTAATTATTGTATTAGTATCAATTTGCATACTTATGTCATGTTATATATGTATAATTTGTTATTATATAATCATATGATTTAATGATCAATTGATATTTGATCATGTGATATAATCATATAAATTATAATGATTAATAACAATACATTAATACTTCAATTGTGGTTATAAGCAACACATTATTGAATCCAATGCCAATTACTTAATTTCATATTATATGAATCACATTGTCATTTGTATATGAATAATATGATTTAAGTATTTGAATTGTAATTGGATCCTATATAACATAAATTACTTAATTACTATTATATGGATTTAAATTTATATAACTATTTAAATTACTTAATTACTATTATATGGATTTAAATTTATATAACTATTTTTTTGTAATATATTAATATATTTTATATATATATATATATAAGATCTATTAACGAGCAAACGAGTCGAGCTAATGAGCCGGGCGAGCTGAACGAGTTCGAGTTAAACGAGTCGAACTCACGAGCCCCCGTTGAGCTTAATCGAGCGAGTCGGGTATGTTTCACTAGCCAATCGAGCGAGTTTCAATAGTAACGAGCGAGGTTGTACAGTGTCGAGTTCGAGCCAAGCTTAGCCGAGCGGGTAGCGAGCGAGCTGTCGAGTGTGTTGGCTCATTTACAGGCCTATTAAGGAGTCAGTAGGTAGTCATCCTTATAGATTTTGGAAGTACTCATAATTTTGTTGATGCTCAACTAGCTAACATATTGGGAATTGTAAGTGCAAGTGGAGATTCTATTAAGGTGAGGATTGCAAATGGCCAGGTGATCAGCAGTCCGAGAAGGAGTCAGGATCTTAAACTTATGATGCAAGGAAATTTTTTTCAAATGGACTTGTACATTCTACCCTTAGCTGGTTGTGACATTGTGTTAGGGATACAATGGTTGAGGATGCTAGGTCCCATCTTGTGGGATTTTGATCAGTTGACCATGGAGTTTCAATTTGGTAATAAGAAGTGTGTGTTACATGGGTTGTAGCAGGGTCGTCAATTGAGTTTGGAGGATGGGAAGTCATTGCAATGGCTTAAGAAGGGAAGCAAAGGTGTAATGTTACATCTTATCAATAATGGAGTGCGGGCAGAATAACAAGATCAAGAGGGGAAGAGGGTTGAAATGAATAAAAATAGTCTGTTTGATGATATCCTTGAGCAATTTGAAGATGTATTCAAGGAACCTACTGGGTTGCCTCCAGACAGAGCTCATGATCATGCCATTCATTTACATCAAGAAGTTCAGCCAGTGTGAGTGAGACCCTACAGGTATCATTTTTTTCAAAAAGAAGAATTGAGAAGATAGTTAAGCAGTTGTTGAAATCTGGAGTTATCAGAAGCAGCACCAGTCCCTTTTCGTCTCTAGTGTTGCTTGTCAAGAAGGTTGATGGAACTTGGCGAATGTGTATGGATTATAGATCCCTCAACAAAGTGACAATTAAGGACATGTTTCCTATTCCTGTGGTAGATGAGTTTTTGGATGAACTTTGGGGGTCTACAAAATTTTCTAAGCTGGACTTTATATCTGGTTGTCACTAGATTAGGGTAGTGGAAGAAGATATACCCAAAACAGCTTTTAGAACACATGAAGGGCATTATGAATTTTTGGTTATGCCTTTTGGTTTAATAAATGCTCCTTCAACTTTTCAAAGTTTGATGAACCATCTGTTCAAGCCTCATTTAAGGAAATTTATTTTAGTGTTCTTTGATGACATTTTGGCGTTTAGTAAAGATGTTGAGACACATAGAATTCATCTGCAGCTAACCTTGGATATTCTGAGGCAGAACAAGTTGTTTGCTAAGAGATCTAAATGCAGATTTGGATGTGATAAGGTGGATTATTTGGGGCACATTGTTTCACAGTAGGGTGTTAAAGCTAATCCAGGAAAGATTCAGGTCATGGCGGATTGGCCATTTCCAACTAACATCAAGGCTTTGAGGGGTTTTATGAGGTTGACAAGATATTACAGGAAATTCATTAAGGGGTATGGTTCAATTGCTGCCCCATTGACATCCATGTTAAAAAAAAAATGCATTTTCTTGGGATGAAGCTGCAAAGGGTGCTTTCATTGATCTCAAGACTGTTGTGACTCATTCTCCTGTTTTAGCATTGCCAAACTTTGCTCAACCTTTTGTCATTGAATGTGATGCAAGTGGGGGTAGGAATATGAGCAGTTTTGATGCAAGACAGTCGGCCTATTGCTTATTTGAGCAAAGCTTTGAAGGGAAGGGCTCTTCTCATGTCAACTTATGAGAAGTAATTGTTGGCTTTGGTGACTGCTATTCAGAAGTGGAGACCCTATTTGTTGGGGCAGAGTTTTGTTGTTAAAATTGACCAACAAAGCTTGAAGTTTCTACTAGAGCAGAAAGTTGGAACTCCAATTGTTAGGGTATGATTGCATAGTGGAATTTAAGAAAGGGGTGGAAAATAAGGTGGCAGATGCCTTATCTAAGAGAGATGGATGGACAGAAGAGATCTCACTTGCTCTTTTGTCAATACCTACCTCAGATTGGGTGGATAAGTTGAAAATGCATTATAAGGAGGATGTACTTATGAAGGAATTGACTACTAAGTGGCTGACTAATCAGTTGAATACCACTAAGTATGCTTATAGGGAGGGATTGCTGTTTTACAAAAATAGACTTTGCTTAGGTAATGATCCAATCATTAAGGCTCAAGTTTTGTCCTTTGTTCATGGGGATCCCATTGCAAGCCATTCTGGTTATGAAAGAACAATGCAGAGGACTAAAAGAGATTTTTTTTTTTTTGGAAGGGAATGAAGAGGGATCTTAAGCAGTTTATTAGAGAGTGTGAAGTTTGTCAGAAAATGAACATGAGAACACTTCTCCTGCTGGGTTGCTGCAACCACTTCCCATTCCACTTTAGATTTGGTCTGATATAATTATGGATTTTGTAGAAGGATTGCCTCTCCAAGGGGCATTCTGTAGTTTTGGTAGTGGTGGAACGGTTGTCCAAGTATGCTCATTTCACTTTTTTGGCTCATCCATATACTGCATCAAAGATTGCTCAAATCTTTGTAAGTAATATCATCAAGCTGCATGGTATGCCTACATCTAATGTCTCTAATCGTGATCCTACTTTTACCAGTGCATTTTGGAAGGAATTGTTTCGAATGCAGGGTACACTCAAGATGAGTACCAGTTATCATCCACAAACTGATGGACAAACCGAGATAGTGAACAAAAGTTTGGAGAACTATTTGAGGTGTTTTGCTCATGATAGGCCTAAGCAGTGGTTTTCTTGGCTACCTTGGCAGAGTACTAGTATAACACCAGTTGGCAAGGGTCCATCAAGATCACACCCTTTGAAGTGGTCTATGGCAGGCTACCTCCTAGATTGTTAACCTATGTACCAGGTACAACTCAGGTGGCAGCTATGGATGAGATTCTAAAGTCTAGAGAGGAAACTCTAGGGCTTCTACAACATAATCTTCAACATGCTTAGCAGAGAATGAGGAAGTATGCTGACTTGAGAAGATCAGAGAGGACTTTAGCCATTGGACAACAGGTGTATCTCAAATTGCAGCCTTACAGACAAGGTTCTTTGGTTACTAGGAGGGCTTTCAAATTGTCTCCTAGGTTTTATGGTTATTTCACAATGATTAGGAAAGTGGGGGAGGTAGCTTATGAATTGAGTTTGCCAAAGAGTGCACGGATACACCCTGTATTTCATGTGTCACAGCTCAAGCCCAAGATAGGGAGCAGCAATATTGCAGTCCCTACTCTACCTCCAGTGAATGAAGATGGAATCATTCAGCCTGAACCAATGGAGGTGCTGGCTCATAGGTCTAAGGCTCAAGATAATAGGGCAATCACTAAAGTTTTGATTAGATGGGAAGGCCAATCTCAGGAGGATGCAACTTGGGAGGAGTTCCATGTGTTGAAAAGGGCCTATCCACACCTTGTGAGCAAGGTGTTTTGAAACAGGGCAGTATTGTCACAGCCTCACAGGCTGCATGAGGAGCATGAGCTGCATGATGACTATAACAATGCAGTAGCTGGAGATGCTGGAGGATGATTATGTGGCAGCTGCATTCACCATGTGCATATTAGTTTAGTTGTTATAAGAAGCAGCCGCATGTGGCTTAGTTTCCAGTTGGTTAATTCTGTTAATTCTGTTAGTAGTTGTAATGCAGTTGAGTTGGTTGTAAGGTGGTTAGAGAAAGAACTATAAGTAGATAGTTTTCCATTGTAAAGGGTAGCTGGATTGCAGTTCATTCTTGAATAAGGAGATTGGCATTCTTGAATAAGTAGATTGGCATTCTTGAATATGCTAAGGAGGTTAAGTAACCCTCGAAGTTACTCTTTGGTTCAATAAAGGTTCTTCTCTTCTTCTCATCTTTCCATTTCTTCTCTTCCATTCTTTCATTCTTCTCTTACTTAGCCTGTATTGTAGTGTTTTCCATAACAGCACTGGAACATGAGACTAGAAAATTGTTGCTCAAGTCGATCAAGACGTGAATCCTCCATGGATCATTGATTGCTATAGAAAACAACCAACCTGGCTACTTTGACACCAAATGTTATGCAAATGATTTTTGCAAACATTTAATAGGATAGATTTTAGGTTCTAAGGGAACATAGACCTTAGATTCTAAGGGAACCTAGACCTTTTGGATTTTGAGGAAACCTAAAACCCTTTTCAAACTCAAGGTTTAGGATTAATTCTGCTTAATTTATTAATGAACTTGATATCTTTAAATAGACAATTACAATGCATAGTGAAAATAATAAGTAGAATAAACTACTATAATGATAATACTTATCTTTAATATTTAAATTCTAACATCTACTTCTAATGTTATCAATAAAGATAACATATTGTCCTAAGATATTTTAACCTTAAAATACCTCTATTATTAGACACCTAACATTGACGCGCCTGTGAGGGATCATGAAGGCACAAACTCCACAAGAAGTTATGGAGCCTTCGTGACCAACTACCAGAGTTCATGCCTCTGGTTTATAAAGGCTCCACAACCCACCCACCACAAATGGCATCATTGCCCTCCGCGACCATTTGTGGAGGCCACACCCCTATGAGGAGTCATAACCTACCCCTTATAAAGAAGGTCGTGAAGCTTCACAACATTTGCAATAGGGGTCGCACAACCTTTGACCCACCCTTTATGGAGGTTTAGAGGCAACTTGCAAGTGGGTTGTGGAGGCCTTAAGACCCATCTCTCATGAAAGTCGCAGCACCTCCACAACCTCCAAGACTCCACATCGTCCACTTTATGAGATGATAGCTGTCAACATTTTTTTCCTATAATTTTTTAAGAGAAATGCTATTGGTTAATAAATTTCTCATATTTGACTCAATTTTCATACAAATTTAATAGATCAACTATTAGATTTGTAGGGTCTACCACTAACTTATGTAGGGTTTACATAAGTTTACAAATTTAATAGTTCTTGTTTGTAAGATGAGATAGATCAAATATGAAAAAAAATTTGACCCCTAACATTTTTTATTTTTTAATATAAAGGTGTAATTGTAATTTAGTATACTTAATTAATCTGTTAAATATTTGACAAGTAATTCTAACATGTTAAATGGTGTGGTGTACACGTGGTCCAATTTTATAATAAGCAATAAGCGGTGATGTGACCACATATACACGTGGCAAAATAGTAGTTAATAATTTTAATAATGAAAACAAAATTTATATAATATAAACAAAACTGTTAAAAATATCAAATCTTTTATCAAGAAATGAGTATCAAGATGATTTAAAATTTATTTATAAAAAATAATTAATAAAAAAAATCTGGCCGATGAATAATATCCACATGATTTAATATTAATACTTACAAAAAAGAAGAAGCATTTTTCATAGAAAAATGACGCAATTAACACTTTTGAAAATCTTTAAATATCGTAATAATTGGTAACAAAATGGTATTTAACGGCTCGAGAAGAGGGGCGAGGTGGTTGGCCACTTCACACAACCCGTTCTCGTCAGTAGTGTAAACTTGTGTAGTTGTGTTCATCGCTCTTCTTCCTCTTTGCCCGCACCTCCCTGCGCTGTCGTTTCAATGTCAATAGAGCTCAAACTTTCCCGTGCAAATCGTATCTATCGCCCTTCTGTAAGCATCTCTCTCGCCATCACCATGTATATCTACACGTGTATATGTTCTCTAAAAGATGACCATCGGAATTTCAGGAAACTCTGGAGGGCAAAATCGTTGTAAAATCTGCTTCTTCGATTTCTCACTATGGAATTCGCCTTACTGTCAGCGGATCCGTCAGTTTGCAGGTTTGAGTGTTTGGTTGCTGAGAAAATGAAGGAAAAGATAAAACTAAAATTTTGAGATTCGTAATTTTTTTTTTCTTTCATTATTTCTCAACTGAAATGAGCCTAAGCTAATTATGTGTTTGTTTCGCTGTCTGTTTTCTTTTCAACGCTATATAGTGAAGTGCGTTTGTTTGTTTTTTCTACAACTTTTGTTCAAAGGTTCGTGGAGGATCGGCTGGAGTCATTGAGTCTTTTTATGGTGTTGTAAAGCCTATCTCCATTTTGTAAGTTAGTTTTTGCTGCTGCTTTCCTTTCCGTTGCTGAAATATAGAGTATTACACTTTTGTGGTGCCCTAGTTTTGTTATGAATTCTTTGCGTCATTGATTTTGTGGAACCATAAATTCAGATACCAAGCCATTCAGGTTTTGTGAATTGTGGTTTCTATATGGTGTAATTGCACTTTCTGCTCGTATTTGGTCTAAGTTATTGTGCTTGTGATGATCTGCAATGTAATGGTATTTAAGCTTGAAATAAATAGCAATTAAGTAATTTTATTCAACGTTGTTTGCTTCATTAAGAAAATTGGCTGGCCTGGTATGCACCATGGCCAGGCCGCCTAGATCACATGGAAACCAAGAGGACTGGTGATGGTGGTTTTTTCTTGAAGATATCTGAGCTGATTTTCAGTTCTTGAACCCCATCCTTTAGCAAGCTGGGTTTTTGGCTTCCTTAAACAGCTCATTTGTTATAACTCAGAATTTTGTACTTCAGATTTTGCAATAGAATTTCCTACAGTAATTTTCTTGATTATGCGAACTTGTCTAGTTTTAGCCTTTGTTCTGCTCAGGAACATGCCATAAGTGAAGCACGAGTGTACATGTTTTTGAGTGGATTGAGTTAATTACTGCTCGAACTGAAGGATTCTTGCAACTAAGGTTCATGGTACATTATAAAGTAAACCATTTGTAAACTGCACTTGTGGATGGCATCAACGACACGTATAAAAATGGCTAAAGAACTTTTCTGATTATCAAAAGAAACTAGACCCTTCCTAGTTGTGTTCACTAAGAAGACAATCTTCCAGGACTTTTAAATAGGGAATATAAATACAGATGCTGATTTAAACCTTTGTGTTGTTTTCGTTTGCAGAACACTTAAGACACTGGACGGACGTTTTGCCTTTTTTATATTCTTAAAATGTAGATTCAGTTTTGTTTTCATTAGAGACTCATATGTTGCAGCTTCTAAGAGCAATTTTAGTGGCAGTCACCCCTCATTGTAGTTCAAATAAACAATACAATGTGTTCTATTGTTGTTAGTAATGTTAGTAACGATTTGTTTCAAAAGCTAAAGCTTTCAAGAAATGGGACAACAATGTATATCAATCACACTAACAATACCTTTTTTTTTTTTTTTTTTTTTTTTTTTTAAATATATGTAATCAAGATTAACAATCAATCCTAAAGGCTTAAGTTGTTTGTAACTGTGAGCAATCATGTATATCAAGCTCAGTTAAAAAATAAACTTCTTTTTTTAATGTGTCAAGTTACCCCTAATTTTTGTGTCATTTGGAGATTTATGCAAATCACTTGTTTTTCTCACTTGGAAACAGGAATAAGAGCATACAGGTTAGACCTTCTGGAAAGATTGGTTCAGGTACAACTGAGGTAGTATATCTGTAGAGAGAAGAATTATATTTTAAAAATGCTTTTACTTTGAAACAATGTTATGATGCCTAATGACTCCAACTATGTTGCAAATATGACCGATGGAACGTTTATAGTCTTCTGAAATTACCTTTTTGAGCGCACAGTTTTAAGTGATTGGAAGTTGTGATTGTTGTATTCAGTGGTGTAGGGATTCAAATACTCATTTTAAGTTTTCTGATTCCACAATGGAAGTTGTCGTTCTCATGTGCTGCGCTTTTTCTACTTCTACAGATTAATCTTTATGTTTACTTAAATGGCATTTGACTACTTTTCTCTCAAATATTCTGTTAGCATAAATTTAACAAGACATTTACATTTCTTCTCCTGTCTGGATTTACAGATTCCCCTTTAATTCATGTTTTATCTTTTCCCCCCATTTTCAACTCACTAGCCATTTCTTCCCAAGTTTCTTTCAAGGATATACAGTCATGATGAACACTTTTTTCTTTTGATCTTCAGTTTTAGTTTCTTATATATTATGTGTTCAGTTAGCAGCAAGTTCCTGGCGTATCCTTTGCAATTTATAATTGTTCATGTACTGTGGCAGATACTATTTTCCATGATTCTGAGGCAGCCAGGAGAAGACAACTTAGAAAGATTTTATGAAACCTTCCATGGAGCCAATATCAGCATTCAGGTGACTATTTGCTTAGAAAAAAATCTGCTGATTTGCCTTTGTGTTCAGAGAACTATTGGTATTGGCTCTCATTTTCCTCCCTTCTAATGCCTTATTTTATTTTATTTTCCACATTTATTTGATGCTGGATATTAATAAATCCTTTGATAGTATTTAATAACTGTAGATATAATGAGAGGATACCTACATAAAGCATTATCTACAACAATGGAGTTCATAGTTGAAAGTGATAAAGGTATGATTTGATCCTATTCTTTCTTTGTATTATTTTCTAGATAATTAAATAAAGCTTCCTTTTCTTGTAATTATGCTTCAGCTGATCTTCTTGAGAGACCGGTTTCTCCTGAGATGGTTATCTTTTATATTACTCAAGATACACAGAGGCATCCTTTGCTGCATGAATTAAAATCAGGTGTCCTATCACCACCCTCTGCAATGTCTTTATTTTTTAATTTTTTAACTGAAGTTTGGCATGTTGGAATTCTTTTTTGCTTCTTATGCATGTAAAAGGCTACGTCATTTGAAACTCTAGCTGTGTTCTATAGAGATATCTTATCTAAGTCATGTCCTTTTAACTCCTTAAAGAATATATTGTCTGTTAATCCCATGATCTCACCTCTGACGAGAGATATTTTGACAAGAATCTCTCTCATCAGAGGTGGGATCATGAGTGAGATTTTGATAAGAATACCTCTGATGAGAGATATTGCTGAATAGGTGGATTCCGGGTGGCAGGAAAGATGTCCTCTCAATGTTCTTTATCAGATCCCATCACTGGTGAACTAACTGTGGAAGCATCTGCAGTTCCCATTTGCTCCATTGACATTCATCTGCTCCGCATAGAGTCAGTTCTTCTTGGGGAGAAAATTGTTACTGAAACCTCTCTGATTCAGACTACCCAGGCATGCAACATTCCATTTCTAGTTAACACATTTTAAGTTATAACCCAATTAACTTTGCATGTAATATACTATTTAATTCCTTTTCATTTATTAGATTGCAGATGGAGATGTCTGTCGCAATATGACTTTGCCCATCTATGTTATACTTCCACGTCTTTTGAGTTGTCCAACGATCTTAGCTGGGTGAGTTGCTAATTACTCATAATCAATTTTTAATCTTGTTTAATGATTTTTCTGTAAGAATATGTACTAGTAAAAGCCAACAGTATTGCACTTTTAAGCGTGGTTACTAACTCAACTCTGTTGAACTCAACGAAAACTTTATTTCACCTAATTTATCTCAAAGAGAGCATGTATTATCTTAGATTTTGTTTCTTGAAGAAATATTTTTCCTTCGTGTAACTCTCTATTCCATGCATAAATGGCAATTGAGCCCAATGTGATACAGCTCAAGACTGAGGCTTTTGGCCTTGTAAAATACGTGTGACACTAATCGAAAACCTTTCTGGTCCAGGGTCAAGTGTCCATGGTAGGTGTTTTGGCCTTATTGGTTTAATATCTTATTGTTACAATGAGTGCTATATATTAATTATTAAGATCTACTTAACTCAAGGGTTAGTGTTTAGTTGTTTTCCAGATCTTCCAACAGCATGACAATCAATGTTTGAATAAAGGCATTTGATGCAATGGTGTTGGTGATTGACTAATATGATGGAGTGACAAACTAAAGATAGTGTTAGAGTTAAATAATTTGATTATTTGAAAAATCTGGGATGAGTTGTATGCGACCCATGGTAGACTAAAGATAACTAGCCATATTTGATTTTGTCATATTTCAAATTTGAGGCTGGACTTTTAGGTGAAGAGAAAGCAGCGTGGAGATGAAAAACCTAGGGAGATATAGCTAGCTATTCGACTAGATTTGGTCTGCCTTTGCCCGGTTACAATTGGTCTTTTTGAATGTGAATTTCAAAGAGAAATGCTATATACCACATCCCATTCCACTGAGCTGATGTGGTAGTGTCCATCAGCTTTAGAATATTTTTTTTTTGTTTTGTTTAACAAGGATGGATACTAGAGCTGATGAACACCATCACATCAATCCTGTGTGATGAGAGTAAAGTATATAGTCTTACTCAATTTCAAACATTTCTAATATAAGCACGACATTTGTGATTTCCGTGCAAGTGAGCCTTTGAACTCTTATGCATCTTTAATGATACGAATTTCTTGTTAATCTTAAAATTTCACATTTGACCATGTTCATTGGTATTCTTGATAGATTTCTTTTGTTGACGATCTTTCGTTCTTATACTGCTAGAGTGATCTGTATGGACAACACAGCTGAAACTATTTGCTTGCATTAACTCCTTTTAAATTATATCTGCAGTCCATTTTCAATTGAATTCAAAGTTTCCATAGTCGTAAGCTTTCATTCGGAACTATCCAAAATACATTCAAAATCTGATCCTACAACCCCTAGTATCTGGGTAAGCATCTCTTCTGGTTATTAAAAAACATTGCATTTGTGTTGTGGATATTGTCACCAATCTGTTGTATCTAAAATTGTCTTTTCATGTATCAGATGGCATTGGAGACTTTGCCACTTGAACTAGTCCGAACAAGATAGGATGATTTGTACCGAGACAACAGTTCCATCAAGACCAAGGTGACTTGTGTATGAAGCTACCTTGTAGATTTCACACTACATTCCCTACGAATGTTTGTGCAACTATTGTTAGGAACTGTTCCTTACCCCTTTTTGTTTGTAACCATGTAAATAGAATTTTTTATTTTTATTTTTATTTATTTTTATGGTAATTCATCAATTATATATATATATATATATATATATATATATATATATAATTATTATGACATTTGAGGGAGTGGAACTATTTATTTGGAGAGGAAAAATCAAATGCCATTTTTACATGGATCAACGTTATAATCAATTGTTGATTGACACACGAGATAATTTATGTTGAAGCACATTCATATCTGGTTACTAAATCACACTTAGAAGATAATGACTCTAATTCTAAAGAAGATAAGAAAGACATTCGATTGTAATAGCTCTAAGTATGGTAGTTTAGTTTTATCTTTTCTTTCTCCAATGTATAAGTTGAAGTATTTGATTCATGGGAATTAATGATAAAATGTGGTCTAGAATAGGTCTGTCAATTCGGATATCCGATCCATTTTGTTCTCCATAAGGTTGAAAACTTCCTCCAAACCAGCAAAAACGTCTTAGCATGTCTATTGGTAAACACATTTTTAATCTTAGTCGGGATTATTCTCCATTTTTGTTGTTGACAAGATTTACACTAAAAGTTCAAAAAATACAAACAAAATAAATGAGTAAATTAGAAAAGTAAATTATAGAAAATCAACATAACTAAAAGAAAACAAACCTTATCCTTGATTGGGTAAATGAGTAAATTAGAAAAATAAATTATAGAAAATCAACATAACTAAAAGAAAACAAACCTTATCCTTGATTGGGGCCCCTAACGGACCGGAGAAGAGGAAGAAGGGAGTTGGTTTAAA
Source organism: Corylus avellana (assembly GCF_901000735.1). Lineage (NCBI taxonomy): Eukaryota > Viridiplantae > Streptophyta > Magnoliopsida > Fagales > Betulaceae > Corylus > Corylus avellana. Next base: position 23,308,416 of record NC_081546.1, read on the forward strand.
ATGAATAAGAAATTACTTATTTATAGACAAGTTGGAAAATCAATTTGTTGAATAATGCATGCGATCTAGAAAGTACTAGCTAATTATTAACACAAAATTTACGTGAACTACTCATGGGTGAGCAATGCATGAAGACTTGAAGTACTCATCAGTTTCTAATGCTTTTTGAATTTATATTATACAAAATGTCTGTATTATTAGAATATGATAACTTTTTTTTCTTTTAAGAAAGTGAATATTTTAGTGTTGCTCAGAGCATTAAGAGACCTAACATCGAACCTCTCATTTTGGCAGTAAGCTGTAAAAGTCAAAATTTATGCGAGGCATAATGTGAATTTTATTAGGGCCTGCCCATGTCTAAACTAATAGGCCTGTTTGGCAAAGGCCTTTGCATCGAGCCATGTCAATTTATGGTTTCCAGCCGATTGAGTTACCTATTAGTAATTGATGTGATATCAAAAGCAAGAATGCTAAAAAGTTAAATTTTTTGTGGAATAGTACCGGGCTACTAATGGCGTTTGTCAAACAGGTTCAATGTTCTCTTGGTCCAAAAGATCCACATGAAGTATTCAGCCCAGAAAGGAGGATTATTAGTTGAGGTTGTTATGTTAGCATTATGCAGACTCAAACTATTAGCACCCCTCACTAGGCCAAGCGTTGAAATAAAAGAAGGGTGTTTCAAAATATAAATATATAAAGTCTTCCTCTAAATTGAAGTTGGAGAAAATTCTTCTAACTTAATCTATTAAACTTATACGTATCCTTGTGATTCATGCTCTATTGAAAATGCCTTTGAAAATTTAAAAATGTATATAAAAATCACATACTCTATTGACAAAGGTCAATTTAATAAACTAGGTTAAAAAAATTTTCTCTACTCTAATTTGAAGAAAAACTTTGTTCTAAACACTTAATTACACTCATAATGGCGTCTGAAATCTATATAAATAGAATTTACCATGAATCCCTAGATAATAAGAAGCATCTCATCATATTATTAAATTATAGGCCATGATTCAGGTTCCAACACTAATTGGTAGCAATCAAACCAAAACCCCAACCTTATTCTGACATCCACACCACAAAAGACTACCAAGACAATCACTTCACTCAACTGAAAACTCAAACAACATTGTGTGTTTGTGCTTCTCACCAGGTTGAACAACAACAGACGGGAAGTTGGGTTGGTTTATGGCATTTGGGAATCCCTGTGTCTCTAGACATAGCCCGCCATGCTTTTCATAAACAGCATCTCCTTTACCGACAACCCCTTTCACATAATTCCCTGTATAAAACTGCATCCCGGCTGCATTGGTCCACAGGTTAAGCACCCTAGAGCTTGATGGATCCTTCACCTTTGCAGCATGTTTCAACCCTGCAGATTTCTCTTCCCCACAGTCTAGCACAAAGTTGTGGTCGTACCCTAAACCAACCTCGTGGATCGACTCGCCTACCCTCTTCTCTGTAGTGAAATCGAAGGGAGTGTCTTTAACTGGCACGATTTCGCCAGTCGGGATTGTGTTCTCATCCACGGGAGTAACATGGTTCGCCCAAATCTGAATTGTATGGTCAAGTATGTTCCCAGAGTTGTGGCCGGCTAAGTTCCAGTACGTGTGTTGAGCTAAGCTGATTGGAGTTGCCTTGTTCTCTGCCACAGCTTCCATGTCAAGCCTCATTGTTGTGCTCGAAGTAAGCATGTACGTTGCAGTCACAGAGACATCGCCCGGGTAACCTAGTGCCAAAAGCAAATAAGATAGAAGAAGAAAACAACAGAGAGAGAGAGAGAGAGAGAGAGAGAGAGAGAGAGTTATATATACCTTCCTCCCCATCACAAGAGTGATATTTAAAAGTGATCGATGGGTTCTCTCCCTTTTTATATTCGGCTACCTCCCACAACTTCTTATCAAATCCATTGTGCCCACCTAAGGAAAGGGGGAAACAAAGATGAAGAAAAAAGAGATCAATATTACTCATCCTAATGGAAATAGTGAAAATTTACTGTCGATGATTCAAGCCAAACAACCAAGGATAATCACAGATCATAAAGTACAAGTACCAACCACACCCTAAAAGGTCAATGAAAAGGTAATGCAGAAGGAGCTTTAAACATTTAACATCTCAAATGATCAGTTTTTGACAAGCACCAGCACTCGGGATGGAGATATTAAAGTTTATGTCAAGCGAACACACAGAAGAATTAAGGCTTGGGGAAACCAAAAGTTTGTTTTTTGTAGCACTTTCGACATTCAAACAACAAATTAGCAGCAATTTTGGCTACTTCCACAAGGAATTAAATAGATGACTTTCATTTTTTTTTTTTTTGATTGACATGTCCGCACAAGAGGGGGGAGGGGAATTCGAATTAGTGACTTCCGCTTCATTAAGCGTGATCTCAACCGATTGAGCTACCTCTTGGGGACAAATAAATGACTTTTCATACCATACTGCCCAGAAAAGATTGATACAAAAAGCTCAAAGGATGAAGAGTTTGACAATTGTCATACCATGGAGACTGTTTGGGGCCTTGTTGATGGGCAAAGTGTATTCAATCCCATTGAGTGTAAACCTTCCATCTTTGATTCTGTTAGCAACCCTACCCACAATGCAGCCAAAATAGGGGGCAGCACCTTTCTGATTATGAATTCATTAACAACACAAAACTATGAGAACACATCAATGCTTGTCAATTGAGAATATTAAAACAAGGACCCGGCTTACATGCTGTTATTAAAATAACAGCATGTATGCTGTAGTTTAATCAACAGTCAAGATTAAATTTTTCAAAATCTCTCTTTATTTTTTCTCTCATATTAAAAGCTTTTAAAAGTAAATCAACTTTAAGATTCAATCTTAATTGTTGATTAAACTACATCATACATGTTGTAGTTTAATCACAGCATGTAAGCCCGATCCTTAAAACAGTAAAACCAAACAAATGGTCTAACGGGTATTGCTATGGCCAAACTCACATTTTTATGTGTTAAATCATCACTTATCCTAAAAGCTTAAGAAATTCACAAATTTAATTATTTAATTAATATTCTAATACTCTCCATCACATGTGGGTTCAAACTCCCCCTTAACAAGTGAGGCTCAACATATAAAATATTTGAAATGTCGGGTGAATTGTAGAGTCTCATATGGCTCTGAATCATTAAATTAATATTCTAACATCATCATGAATGATAAATTGAACCATTGAACCAAAATTGAATGACATTGCAGAAAAAAGTGGATAGAAATCACATTATCATCAAATTGTAAGACTTTCTCAGATAAATCCCTTTCCTTCAAATATCCAATAACCACAACACCATAAAATGAACAGAACTTAAATCATCAGCATCATCATCAAATTGCAATCCTTTACAAAACAAATTCTCTTGCTTCCACCAAAATAAATAAAAATAAAAAATAAATCCAACCCTGCAGAAATCAATACACCCCAGAACCAAATTCATCATCATGAGATCACCATCAAGTGACTCAAAATCAAATGGGTTTGCAGAATTTTACCAGATATGGTTCGACAGAGTCGAATCCAAGAACAACATCAGCCAATTTCCCTTCAAGACCCAGAGAATCAAAACATCAGTAACATTCCCACAAGCCCAGGAAAAGAAAAAAATCCTTGTTTATCGTAAAAGAGACAGAGATGCAAAGCGCATATAATACCATCTTTGCCAGGCACAGACAAGGAAGTGATGGTGCAGCCGAGGTTGGTGATGAGGACACGCATGGTTCCATTGTTGAGTTCGAAGAGCTCCGGCTTCAGGTTCTGATCTGCCATTGGATTCTCTCTCATTGGAGAACTCCCAGTTTGAGAGAGTTTTGTATAATACTATACGATGATGATGAGTTATGATAGAGAGAACACGGGCGTCATGCACGCCCGTGTTTTTTATTATTTTTTAATATTAAAATAATATATTTTAATATTATAATTAAAAAATATATATATTAAAAAATAATAAAAAACACGGGCGTGCATCGCGCCATCATCGCTCATCACGCTCGTGTATCCCTACTATACGATAGGGTGAATGAAAACAGCACGCGGCATGCTCAAATTTTTTTTTTTTTGCATTAAAATATTTAAAAAAATGTTTTCCTTCACAGCGTGCTAAGCACGTCGTGTCATGGCTCTATATATCAAATGTTGGACACGTGGCACAAATGATGTCATCTTTCTCCGACTAAAGTTACGGTCCGTTTAACATTTCTAATTCTTTAAGGTTTAGAGGAATGATACAGTCCAAACTTACGTCACCTTATCTTCTGTTGGTTTTTTTGTCCCGCCACGTCAGCTTTGTTGGCCCGAGAAAAGCGGATTCACATCGCTGGATTCCCGGGTGCCTCTTCTCGCGAGCGAGAAACTGTGGCTATGCTGAGGTTTAGAAGGAGACTGCCACGTCATTTCTCGGCAACCAAACTGCAACAACATCAACAGCTGAAGCAATTGGTCTCCATCTTACTCAAATACCCATCAAGGCGCCAAGCCACCCAACAAGTCCACTCTCACTTCATCACCTCTGGGTTACTACACAACCACCACCACCACCACCACCACTCTGCCTCCTATATTCTTCTTTTCAACACTTTGCTTCGCCGCTACTCTCTCGGCCAATCCCCTTTGGAAGCTTTCCTTTTCTACAAGCACCTCAGCTGCAATCTTTCCTTTGACAGCTTCACCTACACTTTCCTTCTCCATGCGTGCTCCAACTTTGGCTCCACCCCTGCAGGACTTCAACTCCATGCTATCATCCTCAAAGTTGGTTTTCAATCCCATGTTTACGTACAAACTGCTTTGGTGTATGTGTATGCTGTTTGTGGGTCTTTATTTGAAGCTCTGCATGTGTTTTACGAAATGCCTGAGAGAAACACCGTCACCTGGAATGTGGTGATCACCGGTTTGACGAAATGGGGTCACCTCCAACTTGCTCGTTCTCTCTTTGATCAGATGCCAACTCGGACTGTTGTGTCCTGGACTGCTATCATCGATGGGTACACACGCATGAATCTGCCTGATGAAGCTTTGGCTTTGTTTAGAAGAATGATTATTGATGATGGTATAGAACCCACTGAAGTTACCCTTCTGGTCATTTTTCCGGCCATTTCAAATCTCGGGACTCTTAAAAATTGCCAATCAGTTCACGCTTATGGAGAGAAAAGAGGATTTAATGCGTCTGACATACGCATTACAAATTCTCTCATAGACTCATATGCAAAATGCGGGTGCATAAAGAGTGCATCGAGATTCTTTGAGGAGATATCTGGCCAGAGGAAAAATTTGGTGTCTTGGACATCTTTAATCTCTGGTTTTGCGATGCATGGTATGGGAAAAGAAGCTCTAGAGAGTTTTGAAAGGATGGAGGAAGTTGGTATGAAGCCAAATCGGGTGACTTTCTTGAGTGTTTTAAATGCTTGTAGTCATGGAGGCCTGGTTGATGAGGGGCTAAAATTTTTCAACAAGATGGTAAATGGGACGTGTCAAGTTGTGCCTGATATCAAGCACTATGGGTGTTTAATAGATATGTTGGGGAGGGCAGGGAGGTTAGAAGAAGCAGAGAAGATGGCATTCGAGATACCAGCTGAGATTCTAAATGTCGTGATTTGGAGGACACTTTTAGGTGCTTGCAGCTTTCATGGTAATGTTGAGATGGGTGAGCGTGTTACCAGGAAGATATTGGAGATGGAGAGAGCATATGGGGGGGATTATGTGCTCATGTCCAACATCTTTGCTGGTGTTGGAATGTTTGGAGATGCTGAGAGGTTGAGAAAATTGATGGATGAGAGGAATGTCTTCAAAGTTCCAGGCCACAGTTTGGTCTAACTGAAGGTAAAGATGGGTTGTCATGGTCTAGACAGATTGTCCTATATGTGAATGCTAGGTTGATAAGGAAACTGCTTAACGTAATGACAGATATCTCATCCTTCTAGGAGTGCTTTTGTGTTGGTTGAGACTGTCTTTCATGGGGTCCCTTCTCTTAACTTTTGCTTTTTTATTGGATAATTTTGGAATCTGCATTAAAAAAAAAAAAAAAAATGGTTATGCTGTTTATTTGAAGGATGAATAGGTTGTCGACAAGAATGCAGGAACCCAAAAGGCTTCAGTCCTGGACTTGCTGAGGATATACTCTTTTGGGGATAATCAAATTTCAATCCCAAAATCCTACTTTCTCCTCTCAAGTGAATTCTAACCCTAGTTATTTGCATGAAGGGAGGAGTTCAATCCAAGCATTAGTGGCACCTATGGATTTGGAGGATAGGAGCATTCCATTTTTAACAGCAATTGCAGCCAACAATGGAACATCTGGCTTATTTGAGGTGATTCTCATTATTCTATGAAGTTAGCTCTCACAGGATGCCGATATACTGTCCCTTGCAATTTAAAGCAAGACGTGGATAGCAATAGTTTTATGAGGACCTTGAGGGTTCACTAATCGGCCTAATTATGTTCTATAAATGGAAAGTATCCTTTTTTCAGGCAGATTGGTGGTTGAGTTTCACAGTTCATGGATGGATCTACGCTCCATTAGTAATTTGGATCATTGCCCATTATTCCCAAGATGAGGTAAAATCTACTGGGATCCATTTCCCAAGATGAGGTTGATATGGAAGAGAGAATAGATAAGGATTTTTCAGCGGTTGATCATAATGGTTCGTGTGCCCAGACAAGCCTCACATTGAAACCAAAAAGAAATATCAGTACAAAAAGATATTCAGGAGATATGTACTTTCTTCTATGCCTAAAACTTCATTGTTCAACTGCAGGCACCCCCTGTGATAGTATTCTCTTCAGCTTGTGTAGGATTGGCAGGCCAGAGATTTTCCTTATATGTTATTTTGTCTAGTCTTTGATTTTATTTGGTGATGATTTCAATACCATCAAATTGACAGATTTTTACTGTGTTTTTGTGATGTCTAATGATATAGAATTATGTTGTAGATACTAACCAAAAAATCGCCCTTTATGCATAAATACTTTATAATGTTCTCTTCAGCTAGAAACCTGTGTCATTGTTGGGCTAAATTTTGTAGCCTATTAAGTATGCAATATAATATGAAGGAGTGACTTAACTCAAAACACATGGAATTGATGTTACATTAGTCCAAGCAAATTTGTCTCGAGAGTCTTCTTTCGGTATAGGTGCCCTTAAGCTTTTCTTGGAAGTATCTGTGAAATCATTAAGACATATTTTTATTGTCCAGAAAATCACTTGGATACTTCCGAAATCAAGTTATTAGAAAAGCAATAGTCATGTTTTATATAGGATGGAGTCCACCGCAGCAAGATTTGGTTCCTCTATTCATGTGTGATGTGCCAAGACTAGGATGTCAGGGCTTTGCTAGTAATTTGAGAAGTTATGTTGAATGCTGAGCAATGGTTTCGTATGTTGTTAAGAGCTTCATCCTTAAAGGGCTGCTTAAACCTGAATTGATTCTCTTAACTGGCTAAGTACTGTTGTTCTTGACTATACCATCTTAGACAACCCTTTTCCATCTTATATACGTTTTGTAGAATGACGTACAGTTGATACCTCATGTCTATCCCTTGAAATGCGAGCTTATCATTATGCATCGAGTGTACAAAGACCTGAATTGAAGGATAACAGATTGATTGTTTTGTTTGTTTCTCAGACTCTATATGAGAATCTTGCTTCGAAGGCTTGCCCTTGGCCTATATATTTGAATTAAGGTAAACAAGGTTTCCTTGGCTATTGTCATACTTCACATAGGCAATCAAGTATGATGTTGGAGCCTAATTAGGAGGCACACTCTGTAAAGCATAATAAATGGCTAGGGACTCATGGAGTACAAAAGACAAGCTATCTAACCCCCTGCAGTAACAGAAATAAGGAGCCATCCTTTTTACATTAAAGCTGCCCAATAGATGCAAATGGAAATAGTAATTTATGCCTGGTTATTGTTTTTGGACCACAAATGAAAAAATGTCTCCAGTGTCAAATGCCAATTGCATTTACTTGGAGACAATTGTTGAGTTTTTGTGAAGACTAGGATCTCTTAAAAGTGGAATTGTTGTGATTTTAATCATCCTAGAAGCTATTATTCTGAGAGCTGTATAATCAGTGACGCTTAATTGCAGGAGTAGGGCTGTTTCTGTTGTGGTTTTTGAAGAGAACGCAATTGGGTCGAGTTCTTCAGGTGAGTTTTGGTTTTTTTGATCTGGGTCTTCCATAAATTTGCTTCACTAAGATGATCCATTTGAAAGTTTATACAAGGAAGTATAAAACTGCGATGGCCTGCATAATCATTTTTTTATTTTTTATTTTTGAAACATGCATAATCAGTTTATAGCAGCTGAATTGGAAAAATATATCATATGCTTGACTTTTATTATATCCTTCAAACTTTGTCCCCAAGAAAAGAAACATATTGTAAGTTTTGACTTCTAAATTCAGAGTCATATTAAAACAAATGTTATGGATTACGTACAAACTTGGAAATCGTCTGAACTTGCTTCCCAAGTAACAAGTGGGATGTTTCTAATATTTTTATTCTTCATAATAAATATTTTAAATTTATTTTCTTTGTTGAAAAAATAAAAAAATAAATATTGCCCGGTCCTATATAAAATGATGAAGTTATTGAACATTTAGATCAATCTTTCATCGCAGACTCAGAATCTCATTGCCCCTCTTTCATTGTTGCAGCAGGTAAGATAAGATCTATATATTTTGCTGCAATAGACACTGCCGCCGCAATAGAAACTATTGTAGCAATGGTGTCACTAACACCGCAAAAGCGGCTCGCCGCCAGTGTGCTTAAATGTGGTAAAAGAAAAGTGTGGCTCGATCCCAACGAGACCAACGATATTTCCATGGCCAATTCAAGTATGTATACTTTTTGCTTACCACTTCTTAGTTGATTAGCTATATTTTATCGGATGACATAACTGAGATGACATGACAATGAAAATTCAATCCTTATTTTTAATTTTTTTTTTTTTTAAATGCCAGTCGTATACCAATTTACTAATTAATAGACTGTTATACGATTATCATACAACTGAGATAACGTGATCATAAAAATCAACTTTTGAATCAACAGGAGCTTATAAAACTGCGAAATTGTCACGTCATTCTATTGTATGATAGACGTATATTAATATAGTAAATAGCATTTATCTTTGTTTTCATTGCTCAGGAAACAACCCTTATTATGTGCTTTGCAGGGATGGCCATAAGAAAGCTTGTAGAGGGTGGTTTCATAGTGAAGAAACCAAAGAAAATCCATTCACGTTCACGGTGGCGGGAAGCACAAAAAGCAGAAAGAAAAGGTAGGCACTCAGGAGGAGATGGGAAGCGGAAGGGGACAAAAGAGGCAAGGCTGCCGTCAAAGACGCTGTGGATGAGGAGGATGAGAGTGTTGCGGCGGCTGCTTCGAAAGTATCGTGAGTTGAAGAAGATTGATCGGCACATGTACCATGAGATGTACATGAGGGTGAAGGGAAATGTTTTCAAGAATAAACGCCTGATTATGGAGAACATTCACAAGCTCAGGGCTGAAAAGGCTAGAGACAAACCACTTCACTTCTCTATCAAATATTTGAGGCCATGAAAGCCAAGAGGAAAGACTAATGGGCCAAGTGATGAATTTATTATATTGATTAACTTTAGTGTTCATTGAGGAAAGTTTTGCAAATGAGTAATGTTATTTAGTAGACTGTTATACGACTGTCATACAATTGGAATAACGTGTTAGTGAAAATCAATTTTTTTTTTTTTAACAGATGTTGATCAAATGGCTGATTTTCACTATCACATCATCTAGTTGTACCATAGTCGTATATTAGCCTACTAAATAGCATTAATCTTTACAAATATACGTGAGTATTTTACTTTTTCTTTTTGCATGATTATGTATTTTACAATTATGTGATGTTACTGATTCAAAAGAGTTTTGTATGTTGCTACTTGTTCAATTGATTTACTTCAATTTTTTTTTTTTTTGACATGTCCACACAAGAGGGGAAGAGAAATTTGAACTAATGGTATCCACTTCATGATTAAGCTATCCCTTGTATATAACTGATTCACTTCATAAAAAAAAAAAACATAAAAAGTAGGTGGATGGGTGGTCACCCATCACCCCCTTTGCGAATGAGGGCATTAAATTGAATTCACCCTTCCATCTTTTGCTTCTTCTTTCCCTTTATTATTATTATTTTTTTTGGGTCGGGTCCATGCGTTAAAGTTGAGGTGATACTTTTGTATACGTGGAGCTATTTATTGGGTCCAAAGATAATCATAGACCTACATGTCACAATTTTCATTAAAAACCTTAATGGCACGTATGTAGAGAAAGCAATTGGATAACAGAGCATACCTAAAACCTAATTTGATAAAAGATTAAACCCTAAAAGGACCTTTACACTATTTTTCCCATATCAAATTGTTAAAATCTCTATTCCAAACTAGGAACTAGTGTTAGAATCTTAACAAATTCTTGAAAACCATTGAGAATCCTACCAAGACTTGACGTTTCTTTTTAAATGGATCTTTCATTCAAATGCATAAACAGAACAATGATGTTTCCATAATCTTATGAAAAGAAAAAAGAAAAATGATGGAACATCAATCCCACATAGTTGAGGGTTCTGTTTTTATTTCTCAACATATCATAACACCAATTTATTATCTAATATTTGTATAAATCATCATGCTTTTCCTGCTGAACCAAATAGATGCATCTTCTCTGCAACCACAGCTTTCATGGCTTCCTTGGCAGATGCCATAACATGGACTAGATCTTTACTAGGGTTGTTCAATGAGTCCATGTAAGCCTTCCTCACTTCAGTATTTACATTGAACTTTCTGACACCCCGGTCAATACAATCCTGTTCAAAGAAGTTAAACAAACAGCTCATATAATGTTAATCAAACTCAAAGCCATTCACTAAAGTTAGTGCAAAGATTACATGTATGAAAATCTGTCTTTGAAATGTGAAAAAAAAAAAAAAAAAAAAATTAATTCTGGAAATTAGTATTATATAAATAAGTGTACCTTGATAAGTTCCTTGGACAAGCCAGAAGCTCCATGAAGCACAATAAAAACTCCTTTCTTGAAACTCAAAGCATGCAAATCCTGAATGTAGATGGAAGTTAGAATCAGTAAAGTAGCTAATTTCAATGAGGATTGAGTCCAAAGACCCTGCAAACATATATATATAGTTTCCATTCTGAGAGGCAAAATGCCATCTGGCTTGTATGGATATTAAGCATCATTGAGTTATGAGGATGTTATTTCTGAAACACTAGATGATTTCCCACAATGATCTGTAATCACAATACAAATTTAGCTAATTATTATTATGATAAATTGATATTTTGAATAGCCAAAAAGCTAAATAATAATAATAATAATGTTCAATATATTTCATTACCAAATATTTTTTACCAGTTAAAGTACAACAGAAATTTCAAATCTAAACCATGTAACACAATAATTCTAGAACAATGAAAATGCACCAACCTTCATGTACCAAAATCTGGTTAGCATAAAGGACAAGTAACCAACCAAATTCTGTCTTTCTTTCATAGGGTTACATCAATTACACAGAAGTCAGAGAGTGTCTTAACCCTAATTGATTATTAAACTATAAGGTGTTAAAATATGTATATAGATATACTTTACCTTAAGCAAATCAAGTCTGAGATTTGGGCCACTTGCAGGGTATTTTCCATGCACATTTCCAATACACACTGCCAAAGCATCTATGCCAGTCTCAACAATGAATTCTTGAGCCTGAAATTCAAGAGGCCAATCGTAATGAAATTGGAACATTAAGTGCAAAAAAGGAAAGCTGGCTTTAGCCAATTCAAAAGAGAATTCACCTGATTAATATCAGTAAGTCTTGCTTCATAATCTTCAACAGTCAGGTCATCCTCTGTTCCTGACAACCTCCCTAGTTCAGCTTCCACCAGCATACCTTTTGAGCGAGCCAATAATGAAATGAACTTTGTGTATAATACATTGTCCTTGAATGAAAGATGTGAACCATCTACCATAACTGAATCAAATCCCTGGTATTGTCGGATTCAAAAATTGCAATGTGACCATTAGTTATTACTGAATTGAAATCAAAGAGAATTATCAATCTTACTACAAACTATGCTCAAACAGGGTGACAGCAAAATTTATGACTTTGATATTAAACAAAAAGAAAACTTACCAACTCAAGAGCTTCCACCAGATCTTGCTTTGAAGTTCCATGATCAAAGTGAACAGAAATGGGAACCTGCCATTCATGTATAAGCATTACCTCCTACATCTTGATATATATGGCAGCACTATCGTTATCACATGACAGGTGTTGGTTTATGTGTGAAGGCCAAAACACCGACATATCTTACCTCAAGTATAAAGAGTTAAAAAAAGTTTGGTAACATAAACCCGTTGGAAAAATTTGAATGGGTTGCAGCACAAAAATGGGCTCATGGTTTGTTAAGTGATCTGGTATTTGGATTATGAGAGAGAAATCCTTTGGAGGATTGTACTGCATTTTTCCTCATAGTCGTGTATGTGTTTATTTCATGGATGGCCTGAGGAGGTAAGCCAAAAGGCTAAATCATATAATTATGTTATTACTATGTGGTTGTTTGCTCCTTTATTTTCTCAATATATTCTTGTTAGTCTATACCCACATAACACATGGTTTACTTTCTTTTTAGCTTTTTCTTCTTTTTTAAGTTTTCTTTGTTCCTTTCATTTTTTTGGTGAAAAGAATCTTATTAATCAAAGAAACATAACATATCCAAGATCTCTTTCTTGGTAGGAATAACTTCTTCAGAGAAAGAAATTTCCAGGAATGATATCAAGAAATATTACCAAAAAATCAAATATTAATGCAAAAAAGAGAAGCACTCCAAGTAGAACAAAATCAATTCAGCAGAAAGTTGTGCATATAATTCTGAAGGACTGTTTTCATTTCTCAAGCTGCATAGCCGATATATAAAAAAGAAATCGGTACTCAGAGGCATCTACATATATATGTACTCTAAGCCAAACAGATTTTCACCAAACATAACCATTACTTTTTGAGTACGTATATAGAATGATTGATAGACATTCAAGTAAAACCATGGCCTTCCAGCCTTTCAGTGCTTTTCACCTGGATATACAAATAATGGTTATTTATTTCCCTTTTTTAACCTTTCAGTGCTTTTGACTTTTGACCCTGTTTCTTCTTCTTCCTTTTTCTTTAATTATCCTTTTAATATTTTTTATTTATCCATTCTTTTACTTTTCACTTTTGTTCAGTATATGAAATCGCACTTACACTGGCTTGTTCAGCAGCAGAGACACAACAGGCAACCAAAGGAATTCCTCCTTGCTTTAAGGCACCAGGATGGATCTGGAAAAGAACAAAGTTAGGCAGAAAATTTCCTGAGACCATGATTCTTCAAAAGAAAAAAATATGTTCTGTGAATCATTTTACTGATACAGAAGCATCACTGAAAAAAAAACTAATTAGCTCCTGATTCATCCTCCCTAGCACAAACTTTGAGTAGCAAGTATGAATTTGTTAGAATAACTTACAATCTTGAAATTTATTTGTAAGTATCTTAACTTAAAAATAATTTTAGAAAATTCATCCAGTGGATGCATAACTTATATTAATTCAGTATATTTAGTTCTTCAATTTGTAATTTATAATGTAAGACAGATTAATGTAATAAAGTAAGATTTTTTAACATTTATAAACTTGTTCGAAAGAAGTGAAGAAATCATGGATGAATTTTTAGACCTTTCTCTGGAGTAACTTCTTTCTGTATATGCTAGACTTTGGGGCAGATGCAATGCATGCATAAAGAAAAAGGAAAAGAACATGGGTAAACTACCTTTGATGTAAAAAGAAAAAAAAGAAAAAAAAAACACTCACCAGCCTCTCTACAAAAATCCAAAACAGAAAGAGAGCTCATGGTCATGGGGTTCAAAAGATTGAAGTTTCTATAGAACTGTTTACCATGCTTGAAATGGGGCAACCAATGATTTCTCAGGTTCATCAAAACTCTTGAGTTTTTCTTCCACGTCAAACATAATTTGATCATTTTATATAGTTATCTATCCAACTAAACTGTTGATTTGGATTGAGGGGGTAAACCGAAACCAAAAATTTTAAGTTGCAGCAATTTTAAATTTGCTGGTGTATTTAAGAATGTGGTGATAATTTGAGGGGTAAAGAACCGAGAGATTGGGCCAGTCATAAAAAAGAAATAAATGTATTAAATAAGGGTAGAGAGTGAAATCTAAAGTAGAGCAAAACTAGCTCCATCTACCCTCTTCTATTAAATTTGTGAACGATACCATCTAGTCCTTTACCTACTATATATAGTTGTTATTTGTTGGGGACCTTTTGTCAACTCATTAGACACAACAAATTGACAGCAAGCCTTAAACATTTGATACATCCTTTTTTCATATTAACTTTGTACCCTAAAAATTTGACTATTATGAGCTTGTGTAGCTGAACCTATATGTTTGAGACAACTCTTAAACTAAGTTAATTTTTGTGTGTTGGGGAAGAGATCTGGGCTGTTGGTCAGAGCCCATCATAGGAACTGTAAGACTTAACTGTTTATTTTTCAGTCCCCCACCAAAAAGAAAAAGAAAAACGAAAAGTTGAACAACGTCTTGCGTGGTGCCTTTTGTATACTTTTTTGGAAAGAAGCAACCTGGAAACAGGCATAGAAGGAGTTGCACCCACTTCTAGATCTTGGGAAACTGTTTCGTCTGACAAATTCATGCTTAAACTTTAGGAACTTTTAGTCATGATCACAAATCATGGATACAATCACGAAAGATGTTGTTAATGAGTATCAGAGTATCCATGGCTAGAATATCCATCTTCTAAATTGACTGCTTCTAACCTGTAATATGGCAGGACTTTGTTCTTCTTCAGCTGCAGCAACAACTGCCTCAACTCCTTCCAAATTATAAACATTGAAAGCTCCAACAGCATATCCACCCTTTTCTGCATTCTGGATATAGAACAAATTATTCAGTATCAGAGGAAAAAGTAGTCATGAAATCTTTAAAGATTATTTTAATGGCCCTTACGAAAAGAAGCTCTTTCGTTGATGAAGGTCTCACTGGACGAGCCCAGGATTTCACGAGTTCTGCCAGCGCTTTACTGTCACCAACATTACCTATGTAAAGAAGATTTCTGAGGTGTCACACACAAATAAACTTTCAAGCAAAGCTTATAACACTGAAATGAAATAAGAACTCATATTCACCAGGGAAAACAATGTACGGAACTCCTGGATGTCTACTTTCAGGACCCAGCATCCACAATGGAACACCAGCCAATGCTTGTCCAACTATCTTAGCGCATTTTGCTTCAAGGGCTTTTGTAGCAAGATCTGATGAGGTGATTCCACCCTAAAACAGAGTACTGTATTAAGTATGTGGCATTTGAATTTAAGGATTTGGAAATCAGCCCACATGCTCAAATTGATTAAACAAAGATTGAACAGTACATAAAGAACAACATAAGGAAAGTATCACTATTTGCCATATCGATAGAGTGAAAAAGAGAAGAGTATTTGGTCACTTAAACTTAAAAAAGCACCTTTGCAAGAATATAACGAGGTTTTGTAGTGATCCGGCTAACAATTTCCACCAGCGCAGAGCTCACTTTGAAGTTGATCTCCAAACTCTCGGAAGGAGCTGTCCAATGAAAAATGAATTGACACTTGAATAAAGAGGAGGCAGGAAAAACAAGGTATCCCTTGTTTAATTCACAGTGTACTTATAATGATATAACCCCTTTTTTTAATTAAGACATTTAGCAACTGCTCTATTATATTTTATCCATAAAGAAATGTATTTTATGTCGCTCAAAGAATGCAATCTACATAATATTTGGTCAAGGAATTGAGGGACTTAGACATGTCAGACACAGAAAACAAAGGAACATGAAACACACTTTTTCCGGTGATGAGCACACGACTGGTCAGTATGAGAGTGTCCTTCTGAGCCCCAAGAAAACAATCTGCAATCTCAGCTGCTCTACTGATTTCCTCTTTCCTCTCTTCTAAAGAGCTCATCGCAAGCTTATCAACAGACACCTATTCATTGCAAAGAAGGCTATTCAGATCTCTTATGGTAACCAATAGAATTTACAACAATAAAACATTGGGTATGAAACTTAGTGCTGGGTCACCTCGATGGTTCTTAAGCTCTGGCCACATTGTAATTTTAGTTCTTCAACCTGTGGATTAGAAGCACAAACCAAAATACAGATATCAACATATCCGAGGAAAGAAAGAAATAGAATTCTCCAAAATTCACCATTTCAACCTGTTTAGTTGTTTTAGGAACATATGACCCCACAACTATGAGACCACCATTCCTTTCTTTGTTTATTCCTAGATCCTTTGGCAAAATTGGGGCTTGTGGGATAATTCCAATGCGAGTAGAAACAAAACTAGCAGCAGTACGGCATAGGAAACGCTTTCCCTTTAGTTCTGCCTGTCAATTTAACACACCTTATTAAGAAACATACCAATTTTCAAGGAAGAAATTCCAAATAGGACTCAAAATCTTAACAACTGAAAAACAGAACGATTATAACCATCTACCTTGATCATTCCAGCTGCGAATACAGCCATGTCTCTTTCGCTAGCTGCATTAACTATGCATGTTGACCCCTGTTTCATGTAACAAACCAGAACCAAGTTGGTGGAAACCGATCATTTCATCATAAATGTTTAAAAAAAAAATGGTGGAAGCACAGCCAACAGTTTCGTGTCATAGAATCTTAGTAAATTAAGCAGTTAAGGTGCATTAGCACGATACCTGTAAATAGATATACATTCCATGACTTGAGTACACACTCTGATAATTACTAATACATGCCTCATAAAATCCCTCAACAATAATCATACAACTCATAGCCCAATGTTGGATAGTAGTTTATATCCTTTCAATTCTAGTATAAGTTTTTACTTCCATTTATCACTCAATTACTAACATTTATCCATTAAAAATGGATTAAAACCCATTAGTGGATGGATATAATATCATAGGTTGTATTATTTAAATTAGACTTTGCTAATGTATATTCATATTAGACTTTATTGTATGAGTTATAATATTTTTTTTTGCATTCCTCCATAAATCCTTAAAATAAATCTTTCTCCACACGTATTTGAAATGTTATGAACTTTCGAATAATTGGATTCTAAATAAGTATACAAACGAATGAAATAACCATAATTTTTTTGAATGAAAAATAACATTCTAGGACCTTGGTTCTAACATTAAAACTTCACAATATTCTAGATATATTTTCTTCAATGAGAAAGTTAATCTTGCACTAAAGAAAGTTGAATTTTACACTTATTTAATGAATTAACATGTACATACATAAATTTTGTGATAATATTTTATCTTACAAGGTACCACCATATGGTGGTTGCCCCGAAAAACAATATTTCTGCCTCCTCCCCTTACTCTAAAGATTAACATATAGAAGTATCTTCCAGCTATAGACTGATATTGTTCAACTTTTTCAGCGCATCCAAACCCCACACCTTAGGAGTTGGGATAAATGAAATAAAACTAATTGATAACTACAGAGTTGAGTAGGAGAGTGAAACAAAGATCACTGCGGTCGATGATTTTACTAAATGCTGCTGCATGCAAATACCATAGTAAGGCAGGACTTAAGAGGGAAAAAACACACTGAGAACGTATATTGGATAAGAAAAGGACTTGCCTATTGAAGTATATTCATGAAATTGTATATCAAAAACAGGAGTTGACTGATTCACCTTGTAGACTTTTATCTCACTGATTAAATTATTAGTACAATTCATGAAACTGTATATCAAAAACAGGAGCTGACTGGTTCACCTTGTAGATTTTTATCCTACTGATTAAATTATTAAGCAGGATTATTTTTTTTAAGATTATGAAATGCTGACCAATCTTCAAATTAAAATGTCAACCTACTCCAGACGATAATTACAAAGAGAGAAAGGTCATAATGCCAATAACTATAACAGAGCAAAACTGAATATTCAAACATTTCTCAAATAAAATTGGTCACAAAAATATCAGGGTTCGATATAAGAAACCTCAAAAATTGCACTACAACGAAACTTACCTATATCAAGATTAACATAAATTATCGCAACATATGCATATCTTGATCATTGATTAGTTTTTGATTTGGGTCCATTGTCCAATGCCACAACCTTAGCTGAACCAAGCCAAGCTTTCACTTGTCTATGATATGGACAATAAACAAGCTAAAACAGGTTAAATTTCACGAATCTTCATTTGATCATTTAGTGACAACACTTTTGATCAATTCAAAGAGAATGTCCAACTTCATTATTGTCCAAAGTAGTGTAAAAAGAAGTCCTAGAAAATTTGCTGAAATAACCTCCTTGCTTAGATGCAAGTTTTACCCCTTAAATGACAGTATTTGCAAATTATACCGAAATTGACAAAGATATATAACCATTTTATGACAAAAGACTCCACCAATTTGTTTGTGGTGTAAGTGTTTCTTCCTTTGTATGTGTGTCTGTCTGTGTGTGCATGCTTTCGTTCACAATATTCTGTACCTTAGGCAGACTGGAAAGACACTCAAAAACAGCCTCTGGTCCACCTTTCCTTAAAACTTGTATAGAAATAGATGTTACACTGCTGGCTGGTATGCGGCCGACTGTTTTCTCCTCCACCCACTATATTTAGATCAAAAAGTTGCAAAGTTACAAGTAAATCTACCGTCTTTAATAGTATAAATCAACGGCCACCCACTTCAAACTGAAAAATTAAAAGGTTTGACCTCACGGAGGTTTGAAGATTTGTAGCCGAAAGCAGCATCTTTAGCAAACTCAGTGTCCCCTGCAGGGACAAGCCTAAAGACACCATCATCCATGATTGATGTTATGATTTAGCATCTAATCGTGATTGACTATGAGTCAACACAAAAAAGATTAAAATATATAACTTACTTATCAGAATCTGCAACATAGTGTACATCTTCGAGAGTATAACGCCCTCCTTGAAGAAAAAAGGGGCAGATGATCCATGCATCCATCTCACCTAGTACTGAAACAGCAGCATCAGCTTCCTAAAAGATAGACAATCCCATGTCATGATGTGAATTTAAATTATTCTACAATAAAATTCTAGTTTAAGTTCTCATCCTTGCCTCTGGAAAATGACCACGTAAAGTTGAATCACCTCTCAAAACCACTGTGTAACCAGTGTTCTCAACTGATTTAGCTGCAGTATGTAGGTTTCTGCAGATATCTTTTATCAATGCACTGGCCTGTAAAATGTCAATTTCAAACTCAAAATTACAAGTCTGAATCAAGCAGGCAGTATGTTAACAGCGGAAAGCTGCAGTTTATTAAGAACTTTTTTTCTTATTGAATGAGAAACGAACTTTAAAGATTGAATAACATGTTTTCATGAAATGAGATCTTTACCTTTTCAGAACTCAGTGACCTGGAGTTAGTCAAAATGAAAAAGCATCTAGGATTTTTTCTGAACTGGGCAATAAGTGACTCAACAGTCCTGGAACAAAAAATGTGCAAATTATGATAGCTTGAAATTCATCTTTGGAAGGTGGTTTTGAATTACAGATAAACAATATACAAGTTTCTATAACATGTGGAATGATATGATTAGCACTAATTATGTGACAAAAATGCAGCAGCATTGCCTTACAACTGGATTTGATGATATCTGATAGCATCTACATCATATTTTTACCTTATCAACTATGAAAACATAAAGAACAATTAAAGACACTCACCATTCTGTTAAGACCTCAATATCATGAACAGTTTGTGTTCCAGTTGGATCATCATCCAGAACAACCAAAGTCTTCGAATTGTTCTGATTCAGTCTTTGTATGTCATCGATGGGATCTAGCGGCCATTCAGATGGAAGGGATTGCAAGACAACTTCTTTCTTAAGAACAGGAAGTTTTCCTTCAACAATAACACCTGTGAGTGTCTCATAAACCTGTGGAAATATACATATTGCAGTCAAACCAGTAACTACTTGATTTCAACCATTAGCTGCTGGATTTCAACCATTAGCTGATCTTTTCAGATTTATAACAACTTCACAATTGTGCACTTAAATTTTGATAAAGTTAAAAAAATGGGAAAATAAAAGAAAAATGAAGTTTCAGTCTTCCAAGTTCATTAGGTTTCTAATAGATTAGAATTTATAATTGAGTCTACTTATAAAGAGTTCTTCATGTCATTACGTAACTACATTTCAGTATAATTCAGAAAATTTCAAGCCCCACAAGCAGAGAGGCATAAAAATGAAGAACAAATAGTCGAGATAAACCATATCAGTATCACAAAATCTAATCACATGTGCGGAGCAGATAACTGCTGAAAGCATTAACTGACACAAGAAAAATGAAGGAAAAAAAGAAAAATGGACAAGAAGGGGAAGAAATAATGGGGGCCCAAAAACATAAAAGAAACAAATTCAACTAGAATTTACGAGTCAGAGTACCGCAAGAATGTACAAGACTTTAGATAGATTTAATATTGAAAAATATTATAGAAGGAAGAAGACTAGCCTCTCCAATATTAAGCAATGCCCCTCAATGGCATGATACAAATTAAATACAAGAAGGAAATCTAGAGCTAATCTCTTACTCATATTCCATGTTGGAGAAATGGGAATCTAATGTTTCATTAGTTATTACCCTGAAGGGGGTCAAAACAAAATGACTGATATGACTATAAATTAAGACATTATAATAAGTTATTCAACCTAATGTAGTCCATACTAACTTCAGATCACGTGGGGAATTAAGGCTACACACAACAATTATTCACATACAGCAACTTGGGTGATTGATAGATCGTCTTTAACAGGTAGTTGGAACACCATTTCCAAATCTTATCATTTGAATTAAATCTTTATCCAATCAACATGAGCTGTAACTTTAAGTAAGCAAATAGCAAAGGAGTATTATATGAATCTTCTTTTGAAATAATCCATTGAACTTAGTAATTCATTCTCCCACATTTGATCGACTGATTTCGTCAATTGAAATAAAAACCTGGCATAACTTGCCCATACCTTAACTACACCAGCATCATCTTGCCGGCCCCAACCTGCAGCAGAACCTGCTCAATGGTAAAATCACGAAGTATTACTGATATGCTAGCTAACAACTCAAAAGGCACACAAGAAACAATACCAAACAATTTCAGATATTTATCTGAGACACAAGAAAATCAATTTAGAAGATCACGAGAAGGTTTTATTGAAGAAAGTGCCAGAACTCCATCTCTAAGTACCTCAATCATTTAGATGTCTACAGGCCATAAAAAAATATTGTACCATACTAGTTCAACTAGACATCCACATATCTAAGAGAAAAAAAAAAGAAGTATGTGTAAAGGGGTACATAAAAAAAAAAAGGACTGCAAGGATTGGGGAACATCGAAAAGTATAGAAGGGAAAAGTGTAATAGAAATCTTTTATCTGCAAGAATTATGTAAATTTGATGAAAAAAAAAAAAAAAAGCTTATATGTTAATGTACTATGTCTCAGGTCTCAACAATCCTAGAAAATTTACACGCCTCTCTCTCTCTCTCAAGGCAAAAGTAAGAGTTAAAAGAATAGCCAAGTCACAAGTCAAATACTTTGTCCTACTAGACTGCTCTAGGTTTTTACACTGATCTTATCTATACTTTAGTAGAAGGCTTAGTGCCTTTGTGATCTAGAAAACATGTCTTCTCCATGTTGAAGAATCTAAAACAGATGGATAAGACTATATGATACTATAAAAATTCAGAAGATTACACAGCACCTGATAGGAACAATTGGTGTGCAACAGTGGCAATATGAAGTGGAACTTTACGGAAGGAGCATTCACGAGAAACAATGCCCTGTGGATGATTATAACAATTATCGTTACAACCTCATGGTGAGTTAGTCAAATAAGTTGTTTCCACCAAAAAAAAAAAGCATAGGTCAATTTTAGCCTGACCAGGTCCTTCACAAAGATGTCAAGTGCAGAGTATGGTGTATAATCACCATCCAGCATGTGCGGAACACGATTTTCAAACATCCTGCAATCTTGGAAAAATGTATGAGGCTTCTTATCTCAATATAAAATACAAATAACTAAGAAGATAGAGACCATAACATGATGCAGCTAAACACACAATGATTAAATATTGAGAAACGTAAACTTGACCTTGCATTCCGAAGGTTGATTTCTATTTTTGATAAGGAAGAAGACACATACCAGGATGTCCCCCGACTATTTGTGATGAAATCAAACAACATTCTTGTATTGATACCCAATCGAGCTCCAAATGCCATTGCCTCGGCTGCTGAGGCTATATGAACTCCAGCAAGCAATTGATTAACCATCTTTACACAACTAGAGAACATAATACAAAAGAATAAAGTAGTTAAAATTCACTTCCCTTGCATAATTAGATCACTATGTCAGTATGTCTTATGAAAATGAATAGATAAATTACATTTATTTGTTTTTATTTTGCATATGCAACGATGCATGTGTGTGGAGACAAATATTGACAAATTCGAGTCAGTAAGTACCTTCCAGCCCCACAAACTCCTTTGATAACATAGAGCTTTTCACTCAATGCTGCACCAAATCAGCAAAGTATCAATCACTCAGTTAATACCAAATCAGTGCAACCCACAAGAAAAATTTCATAAACATGCTTATTACCTCTAAGAACTAAACCAGTACTCTTAAGAGCTTCATCTGTACCAGAAGCAATTATCTGAAAAAGATAGTGACCTTTCAGTCAACAGAATCCTAAAGAAATGCTTTAGTAAAAAGAAAAGGCAGAATTTTGCACACCGTAAGTGTTCCTGCGGAGGCCCTCTTAACCCCACCAGAAACAGGAGCATCCACTAATTTCAAATTCTTGCCTTCATCTAGGACATTTGCAGATTGATCAATGTATGATCACATTATTGAAAGTAAGGCAGAAATGCAAGGAAAAGTAAATAACAAAGAGAGTAAAGGTGGCATTCATAGTTCAGAATAAGAAAGAAACAATAGTTAATATGACACATACAAAAGAACATACTTATTAAGCGTTGTTCTAGTTTGCTCACAAATGCAGGAGAAACGGTGGATGAAAGGATAATTGATGCTCCAGATGGAAGGGCTGTAAAATGCAGAAAATAAGGTTAGTCCTGCTACCAAATAGAGATGATATACTGTAAAAGGTTTTGCATGCCTGAAACTGCGCCAAATTCTCCATATAAAACACTCTCGGCTTGAGCTTCATTCGTGACCATGACTATAAGCACATCAACATCTGAAAGATAAAATGTGTCACAAAAAACTCATGCTTCACAAAATAAATTTCAAATAATTCCAAATTTTTCTCATAAACATCTGACAGAACATTTGCATATCCATTTTTATTTTGCTTATTCTAGAGCTAACTGGAATTAACTAGTCATGTTAGAATATTAAATGTATCATTTCCTATTAACTTAAGCTATTTGGATAAATAGTGGTTCAACATGGTATCAAAGCAAAAGTTCTGAGTTTGAATCTAACTCCACTTTTCAACCCTCATTTTTGCAAAAAATTCCACATATTGGACTTCATTTGTTGAGGGAGAGTTTGACCCCACATGTGAAGGGGGTATTAGAATATTCAATTAAATTATTAAATTCACAATTTCTTATCAGTTTAAGCTTTTGAGATAAATGATGATTTGACAAATAAAAAAAGTAGTTTACAATCTATAGGCTACACCTCATGTCTAAACATATACAAGTCAAATTTTATCTTAAGAGGTTTTGGTACAAAATGCATGTTTTTAAGTTATCTGGGATTAGAACTTCAAATCCCCATTTGTTTGTATTTATTTCTTTATTTCATCTAAACGAGTAGTGGTCTATGCCTTGCCCTTAAAAATAATGACACTAGTTTATCTAAATTTGGTGAAGTTTAAAACATTTTAGATCTTGTTCATATAGTATGGTTTCTTTAAAAAGTAATCGTGTATTAGGTACTAACTTGATGTGCTTGCTCTTTTAGTACTGAATGCTGTTTATATGAGACGCCTTACTGTGAATGATCAACAAATTCCTATGACCATCATAGCTCTGTCCCCTTAATGAAGGTGCCCAATATTGTTTAATAATTATAACCAAATTCTAACCTGCAATTTGAAATGTTGGCCAAGGCTTGCAATGATTCTAAAGGTCGACTCATAACTATTGTTCCATAGGGCTGAAAATGCTATACAGTTGTATTGACATATTAGTAAACCTTATGACTGAACTACGTCTTAATCCTAAATTCCTTACTTATACCATCTTAAAAGTCAACACTGATAGCGAGATGCATAATAATACAAAACCAAATTTTACATCAATTTTTTGAAGACTTCAAAAAATAAGAGAGTAAAATACTTCTGAAAAGGCTAATCTCCATTAAGAAAAGAAGAAATATTTTCAGATCAATCCGTTCAATCAATATGAATTTTAACTAACAGCTATAACAAAGATTTTATTAGAAAGTTTTCGGGAAGAAAACCTTCCAATACTTCATGCCAATCACCTTTTCAAAAGCAAGAATCAGTCAATCAAGACGCCACAACGTGTTAACAAATCTATATGGATTATTGCTTTTTAATACATTTACTTATCAAAAAAAAAACAAATCTATATGGATATAATATAGGTAATCATCATTAGGATCACAAAAATAGTGTTAACTAGCCCAGATGGTTCTTCTTTCGAGGGTGGCCTTTTTTGTGTGAACAACAGCTTTAGAGAAAATTTTGACGCTTGACAATTTGAGAAAGATGAATGTTGTGGTGTTTGCGTGGTGTTGCATGTGTAAGAAGAATGGGGAGTCCATTGACCACTTATTGCTTCATTGTGAAGTCGCGAGAGAACTATGAAGGTATATTCTTAAATTGTTTGGTGTAGAGTGTGTTATGTTGAAACGGGTCATTTTGTTGAACAGTTGGGGCGGTCCGGTTGGGTGCAGTGCAATAAAGGAAGTGTGGAGGCTGGTTCTGATGTGTTTAGTGTGGTGTCTTTGGCGTGAGAAGAATGCTCGGTACTTTGAAGACATAGAGACATCGGTGACAGAATTGCGGATGACTGTGGTAAACACGCCACATATTTGGATCTCAGCACATCATAGCTTATTTGGTTCTAATTTTGCAAATTTTTCAACTTTATGATGTTCTTTTTTTTCATCGTGGGGTTCTTTTGTATATTCCCTGTATATTAAGATTGCGCCCCTCTACACTTTATTTCTGATATGACATCACTGATTAAAAAAAAAAATCACAAAATAGATAAAATGGAACATTGTATCGAAGCATGGCAATTTATATTCTCAACTAATTTCGTTGCAGTAGAAGAAACTAGAGCTTGTGACAAGTGTTCTATCATTTTTCCATACATTCATTCATATATTGGCTTATACTGGTATATAGTTCTTTATGTCTTCAATTACCTTTACATACTTCTGCTGGAGCGTTGCCAATCAAGCCACCCGCTTCTGCAAATCGAGTTAACGTTGGTTTATAAACCTGCATCCCAAGAAAGGTGCAAAAATAGATTAATCAAAATGGTATTTGAAATTGATCATCTCAATTTCCAACAAAACTCTATTTTCTAACCAAGAAGAACAATTGATGGAGTTTGCATGAAAGGTTTAGAGAAAAAATGGAGGCTCGTTACAGTTACGTAGCCTACCTTATACATCTTATTATATAGTTTTTGAGAAATAAGACAATGACCAAAATACCCTTTTACTCTAAATCCTAACACTCTCCCTCAAGCTAGAGCATATATATCATACAAGTCCATCTTGGAAGAAACAAGCAAATACATTCTCCCAAAGTCCCAAATATACATGTGCCTGCCCAATCATGGGAGACACATGATCACATGCACACACACAAACACATCACTCTATTACAAAACACCTTGAGGTTTATAATCAGTTCTAGTTAGTAAAATTATGATGGAGCACATGAGCCAAGAATTTATCACAAAAAAACACATAAGAGTACAAGATTAGAAAGACAATGAAATGATCTTAATTATCATAACTTAACCTGAAAAACAGCTGTATGACTATAGAAAAAGAAAAAGGAATAACTACTTTGGCACTTCATGCCTCCAAGAAATATGCAAATAAATTGTGTATGAATTTCTTAAATCATATATTTTCATTAATTTTAAAGGTAATCACCTATTCACACCCTAAAGATGGAACATAAAAGGGTTTTGAAGATAATTCATATATGTTGACACTTCAATTTCCATTACCTAAAAAATAAAGAACAGAAAGAGGTCATTTTGTTTTGATACAGCTCCCTAAGAATTTATAAAATAGTATAGTGTAGTTCCATATATGACTTGTGGCAAGCTGCGCAACTAATATTCAATAAATTTTAGAGCCATTTACTTCCTATTCTTAAATTTTTCCAATAATTACAACATAACATCTGAAAATTCATTAGTCAAATTCATTTTCAGTGTGTAAATAGGAAAAGATCACAAATGGAGAAAGTTAGGCATAAACATGGGATAGGAGAACAATCACTAATCATTCCAGAATCCTGTTTCAAAGAAGTAATTTAATCTTTCAAAGTAGAATGCAATAAGAATTAAAGGTAGCTGATTACATCATAACCAAGGACACAAAAGTTTGAGCTCAGCAGGTGAGTTGCCATGCCAAATCCCATCGCTCCAAGACCAATGAAACCAATCCGGTTCACAGTCCTAGACATGGCAGTAATTTGCTTTGCCAGTTGCTCAGGACTGTAAATTTCTTCATTTGCTGCACCCGTAATACTCACTCCAAAGACTTTTTCCCAAACCTGCACAAGAATCATACAGTGCACAGATAACCAAAAGCAAAATGGTACTTCATGACATATGAAATGGCACAACTCAAAACAATATTTTTTGAAAATCTCCTGAGAGAAAGTCTCAAACACTTTCTACCGAAGATTTTGTAAACAGAATGGTATGGGGATAACCTTGACTAGGGTGGCAATGTCATCATCTCCACAAACATGAGTAGACCCTGAAAAAGGAAATGCATGAAGTAGATAAGAAGGAACCAGGTTGCTTCTAAACATCAAATGATATAATCCGAAAGACATTTTGTTTTTAGATCAGTACCAAGGATAAATTGTTGATGAGCAACTGCCAAAAGTGGAAGAGGAAACGTAAGCGATTTAGCCACATCCAAAATAACACCCTTGCATATGTAAATTCCATCAGTCTCATGTACTGTAATAAAGAACATATTAATGGCACCAACAAGAAGACAGAACACTTAATAAAATTTGAATGCAAAATCATACTTGTACAATATTTGATAAATCTTTCATGCAATATTAGTACTTTGACTAGTACAACTACTTGATACATCTTTCTTACAATATTAGTATATCAACTTGACAGTAACCATTAAATATTCATGCTAAATGACAATCAGCTATATTTCACAGATTTAAGTCAATTTTTCAACTTGATATCTCTCTTTCAAAATTAATAAATATTCGGAACTAAAAGATTCAACTACTCTTATATATGCTATATCGCTATATACTTTTCCAGTTCAATCAACAATGTCTAGACATAAATATCACTTTAAAAGCATTGCCATCTTACAATGACCAATAATTTCCAGACACAAATCACGCATTTATCAAAATACAGTTTGGTTTAACGCATATGAATGATATTATATTGGCAGGTAAATACATATACAAATCAGTTAAACTTGAAAAAACCATATCGTAACTAGTCAAATTATCAGTTTTCCTTACTTAAATATACATGAGCAACCAAGTGTCTATTTTTAGAACTTTAGATATGAGAATAGCTAGATACGAAAGTCACACTCAGTCTACTTAGGATAGAGACACTTTTTTTTTGATAAGTAATATCAATTCATAAATAAAGCGCAAAGGGGCGCAACCCAAGTACATAAGACGTATACAATAGGGCTTAAGTATACAAAAGCTTTTAAACTGAGAATAAAGTACATAAATCTAAGAATTCAGCAGGCGTTAATGCTTGCGACGAATGCCACATTACTCTCCACAAGTAAAGTGTTTGGAGTATCATTTTCTTCAACTCGATGAGTCCAAGTTCACAGTCCTCAAAGCTCCATGCATTCCTTTCTCTCCATAGACACCACATAACACACAAAGGAACCATTCTCCAAATTTGCAAAACTGTATGGTTACCCCTTTATCCCCTCCAACTTCCCAAACAGTCCTTCACCTTACCTGGCATCACCCACGTAACACCAAACAACTAAAGTACCATGCTCCATACCTCCATAGCAACCTCACAATGCAATAATAAGTGATCAAAACACAGCATAAACATTTGTTTTCACCAAGTTGGATCTTCATAATGCAATACAGTCTCTATGTAACGGTAACTAATTTGTTTACGTTCCAAGAGAATTTATTACAAAGTTCACATTTAGTGGCACCCCACTGACTGCCAAGGTGGACATACTGCTCATCCTGTATTAACCATAAAGATTGATTTTAACCAGAGATCTACTACATTATTTTATGGATATGAGGCACTCCTATGCCTCCACAAGCAAAATGTTGAACTCTTTCAGCATTAGTATTCAATTGCTTGTTTGAGACAAAATTTATGTCAAACCACTACCACCTCACAATGAAGAAATTTTGGCAACTCGTGTAATAGTACGTTGTAGCTTCATTGGAGCTAATTGAAAACTTTTCTCAAAAGCTTAAGCTAATAGAAAGAGGTAAATTTAATTATTTAATTTATACTTTAACATTCCCCCACACGTTTGGGCTCAAACTCCCTTTTAATAGGTGAGGGAGACCCCAATACTTGGAATATTTAATTTAAATAGAAAGTGAATTGACGAAGTCAGGGTTCGAACTCCGAACCTCTGGCTCTGATACCATGTTCAATTACCACCTATTCCAAAAGCTTAAGCTAATAAGAAGAGGTAAATTTAATAATTTAATTTATACTTTAAGAAAAACCAATTTAAATGGAAACCCCAAACATCTCTTTATAGTGTCAAATTTCTAGTCCAACCATATCCTCTATTTATGACTAGCAAGCTTTGAGATTTTATTGAAACTACTCAGTTTCTCCATTTGGTTGTTCTCAGACATATCCATCAAACCATTAAGCTCCTTTTTCACACTTTTTGTTCAACTAATTTTACTTCATATATGTTTATTTGTTCAACATGATTGTCTAAATTAATAGATAGCCTCTACAAGAATTATGCAGATATCAGATTAATGTATGTTTAACGCTATGAATCTGAATTGACGACCATCAAATTCATTTCAGAGAAAGTAAAGTTCCAAATTTTATATTCTCACAGAATACCAAACCAATTACCAGTGCAAGCTAGTTCAAGTTGGTTCCCTTCCACAGATATATAAACCAAACCGACAAAATTCAGTTTCCAGAACTAAACCAAATTATCTGTGAAACCAAATCAAATCTTTGATTTGGTTCAACTTGGTTCTATGGGTCTCTTTTTTATTTCTTTAAAAAAAAGGGGCAATTAAAATTAACTAATAGTCTAAAAAATTGTTATTCAATAAGGTTGATGAAGAAATGGACATATCAATATCAATGACACTCTTTAACCAAACTTTTTACTAGTTATGAGCTAAAATATTTGAGAACGCTAAATTCTCTTTAAGAAACAATGATATATGTGTAATGGATAAATATAGTATAGTGTTAAATTAGGTTTTACCAAAAAGAGAGGAAAAGTTACCACTCTACCTCTCATTGTAGTATATTGTAAAAATGATACAATAGACTAGAATACCCTTTAGTGTATACTTTATTACATTAATGCCATCCATTCATAATCTCGCACTCTCTCTCGAGCTAAGGCATATGTATCTTTTAAGCCCAATTTGGAACAAAATTCAATTCTAACCTACTACGACCCAGGGACTTTGTGAACATATCTACAAGTTGATATTCAAACTTTACAAATGGTGTAAAAATATTTCTATTCAATATTTTATCTTGAATAAAGTGACAATCAACTTCAATATGTTTGGTCCACCCATGAAATAATTGGAAATGATATGAATAGCGGATTGTCACAAATAATTGAAGAGGAGCTAGAATTTTAGAATCAATCCCCTGGAGAAAATACTACAACAGTATTTACTAACTAGAGGTATGAACAATTGTCCCGTATTTAGCTTATGTACTAGCACATTATTACCATTTTTTTAATACTCTTCCATGTAACCAAATTACCTCTAGAAAAGGTACAATACTCAGTACTAGATTCATGATCTGAAGGACAGCCTGTCTAATCAATATCAACGAAGCCTTATAGTCTAAGTTGCCCATTCTGCCTATACATTAGTCCAAGACCTGGGGCTCACTTAGATAATGGATAATGCGGGTAACATCTAAATGTGGAAACCTAGGAGCTTCTAACAACTGGCTTACTACAATGACTAGATATAAGATATCCAGTCTAGTGATAATAAGAGAATTCAGCTTTCCAACTAGCTAGCAATATCTACCAGGATCTCCAAACGTGTAAAAACATTTTCAACCTAAGAAGTTACTACTCTACCTCTCACGGTTTTATCATATATATTACAAAAATGATACAATAGACCAACAGACTAATATAACCGTTATGGTATACTTTATTACAATAATGCCATCCATCGCATACTCTCACAGAAAGCATAGAAAACAATGTCATCCCACACCTTCAATGGAAACTGATGCCATATACAACCAGATAAAAGGATCATAAGAGACATATCATGATATCTTACCAATTTTTGAATAAAAGTATTCAGAAAATGATGTTTGGTATGATCCCGCAACAATGGTGGAACATGATTCTTGAAGGCCCTGCAAACAAAGAAACAAACCCGCACCCCGCCCCCCCAAAAAAATGATAAATTGCATGAATGAAAACTTTATTCTAATGGTAGCATAGCATATGGCAGAAATTGCATTCAATTTGACAGCCAAAGGATGAATAATAAACCAACTAGAAGTGTCGATGAATTGCTTTAAATCCTCAAAATAATCACAACATCAATAATTAGTATAAAAATGTAAAATATATTGGAGAATGTTATAGCATTCCAAGTCACCAAAGGGTTCCTAGTAAACTTATCCATCTATTATGACTTATGAGATTAGATTTACTGTAGAGTGATCATATTTTTTAGTCATTTTATGATTAAGCTGTAGATTCGGCAGCTCAAACTGTCAAATAGAGCATTTTTCATGTCAATATGCTCTCAAAGACAGAAGATGATGAAGATGATGATGAATTGAACTTCTAGGGAAGCAAGCACTGATTATTCATCAACTGTTCATAGGAATCAGGGATGTGTGACCATTTGAAGTTACTTCACAATTGTTTATTGTCCTTTTCTGGATGCAAACGTGACCATGTTAAGGATAAGAGGCAAAACAAGCTGAACTGTTGAGTTTCACCACATCATATAGATAGATATAAAGGACACAAGAATGACCTAGAAAAACTGTAAAAGTACAACCGTAACCATTGATTTACAACTACATAGAAATTTGTAAATCTTTATTTTGTGTTGACCATCATGTATCCTCTAGTTATCAAAAGAGATGTATCCTAATTAAATATCCAGATGCTAAATGCTTAACTCTACTAAAAGTCACTGTAGTGAACAGAAACAAAACAGAATTAACTAAAAAGACCAACATGGTAAAGTACTAGTTTATATATAAGGACAAGAGTAGAACACTGGAGAGGAGTTGCAGAAGCAAAAAAATAATGCCAAATATCCACCTTATAACTGTACATTAGGTTCAGACTTAACAATATGGAAGTATGTCATGCTAGTTAGGGAATTAAGGACGGGCATTGGAACTGTGATCATAACCACTACGGTACTGCTTGTATTTTGTAATTTATTATGACTATGTTCTCTTAACGGAATGTAGTAAAATAGCAACACAAATATGATATATGTATGCTTATTTTTGGCTTCATATAAATTACTACTTATGTAAATAATTCATGTCAGAAATAGATTTTTTTTTTTGTTGTTTTAATTTTCCAAGACGCAATAGAATTAATTAATTGTGTGGCTTAAGAACTCGACAAGATTTCACTCCATCATTTCATTATATTGAAATCTAAAACCAATTCGACCACACAAACAACGTTATATATTATCATTAACATGTTTCAAGCCCGTCCATAATATAGCTAAAGAAATTTTTTTAAGAGAATTAGACCTTTAAATAAGCATTATCTTTTATAATTAGAAACAGCTATTGAAGAAAAAAATTAAACCAAAACTCAAAGAACTCACCATGAATTTCCAGCGGCATTAGAAATGATGTCATAGATTATCCAGGGATGAATACCAGCTTTCACACCAAGAGAAATAGCCTCCACTGAAGCAATGTGATGAATTCCCTCAAGCAGCTCATTAACCATTTTAATTTTACTGCAATGGAAGAAGGAAAATATATTATAATAAGACAAATTATACATCATCAGGTACCATTAAAGAAACCTCTAATATCAGTTTGAGCTCACTTTTTTTCTTCAATAACTACATTTAGGAAATATCATGCATCAACTGAGTAGCATGTTAAGGATGAAATTCACTTTTCTTTTGAGAACATTTATATCAGTTACCCAAATGATCAGAAAAACCAAAACATCAAGCAAATAAAACTTTACAGCAGTCATGATTATGAAAAGAAGGTTTGCAAGCCAAGAAGAAAGCACACCTTACAGAGCCAGCTCCACCATCAAAAATGTAAAGCTTTTCACACATTGCTGCTCAAACATCACACCAACAGATGATAGATTGACATTTAAAACAAAAAAATTAAAGGTTCATAAAATGATGTTCTAATACAACCAAGTTAGAGCACCAAGAACGGATTTTACCAGAGAGAAAAGGCCGAGCCCTTGCAATGGCGTCTGACCTTCCTGATGCAGCAATCTAAAAAGTTCAAAAAATATCAGCCGTGTTCCTGGCATAGACTAGTTGATAACAAGAGGGAAACTTGATCTTTACACCCACAGCTAAGGAATGAAGGAACTAAAAGATGCAAAATTAAGTATGACATAACATTACCATGACTTTTCCATCTAACAGCTCAGACATTCCCCTAGAGACATTTACATCTACTAGATAAGTTGTCTCATTATCATCTGCAAGATAAAAATACAGATGGATTTTAGAATAAATTTCATAACTAATGCTCTATGTTCCAGAAAGAAAACAAGCATCAAGCATCAAAATCATAAATAGAAGATTGGTACATTAAAGAAACCTTGAGTTAATGAGCTAACTTGGTGCATTTGTAGTGGATACCTTACTATTTGAAAATAAGTATTTAAAAAAAAATGTAATTACCCAGGAAGAGATTAAAAGTCTCACAGCCATACTTCATTCCCCAATTTTGGAACCTAAACGTGTGAGCATCAATCACATGAACTATAAACCTAGCACATTAATTCCTAAACATATGCATATATGACAAGAAACAAATTGTGATTGTATATAAAAGCATACTTTCAAATTGAACCGGTATGGATGTCTATACGTTTCCGAATGTTTGTGAAAAATCCCATCCTTTGTTACCCCTTTGATTATGATCCTTTATTCACTACTTTTATTCATGTTATTTTAGGCCTTCCAACTACTCTCTTCATCTCCTTCAGCTTAGATCAAATTACTTTCCCACTATTGCATTTATTGGTCTTCTATTATATTAAATGAACACTTATCCTAAAACCCTAAGCTGATAGAAAATGATGAATTCAATCATTTAATTAATATTTTAGCACTCTCCTACACGTGTGGGCTCAAACTTCCCCTCAATAAGTAAGGCCCAACACGTGAAATATTTAGTTGAAATTAAAGATAAATTGTGGAGACATGATTCGTGTTAAAGTAGTGATTAAGTGGTTAAATTTATCTCTTCCTGTCAGCTTAAGCTTTTAGGACAAGTGGTGATTTAACATGGTATCAAAACTAAAGGTCATGAGTTCGAAAATTGATTCCGTCATTTACCTTCTATTTCAATTAAGTATTCCACGTGTTGGGCGTCACCTATTAAAAAGGAGTTTAAGCCCACACATGAGAGGAAATGTTAAAGTAATAATTAAGTGATTAAATTTACCTCTTCTTATCAGCTTAAACTTTTAGGACAAGTGGTGAAAAAGACCCTTGGCCTAATACCATCTTAGATGACTCTTCCTCATCATTATTCCTAAATAGGTTCACCCCCACCTTGAATGGAAGCTAGATCACACTGCCATGTATTGTCATGCCAAATAAGTTAATTTGGTAGCCCTTAGGCCACACACGTTACTATTCCCAAGTCACTACCAAAACTCAAATTAATATTCACCTAAGTTTGTAGTTTACAAGTTGTAAGCAAAGAATGAAAACTTCCAAGTGAAAAGACAATCTGTTAGCTGAGAACTGGAACTTCTATAAACATAATCTACCATTCCAACACTATCTTTAGATAAGTTTGGAAGAGATGAAGAATGACATTATCCAGATGTTCTTTCTAAATTTTCTTCATTTAATATTTTCTTGATTTTTCAATAATCAACGTCTTACGTTTGATCAATTCATACAATCTTAATCAATCGCAAATCTTACAATTCTCAACCCAATCCTTAGCACACTTCCAATCAATAATCCTATTCCTGACAAACTAACACACTACTTTAAGACTTACCCAAACATAATTTTGGCCATACAGACCCTTATTCTTATTAAATTTAATAATTACGTGTGATACCTTCTCAAATGTACTTGTGTGCATGCAAGCAATAAGGTTCATCAATTTGATGATTCTTAAATGTATTGCCCTCTTTTAAACAGCTCACGACTGACTCTTTTCTATATATGATATTTTATAAGGGGAAAAAATTTAAGAAAACAAAGCAACTAGAATTACATAGACATACTAGGGAAATTGTTGTGTAATTATAACTAGCAGGGAATGATACCCATGACATTAGTTTCAGTTATATTGACTCATGAATTCAGTTCCCCTTTGATGGATTAGATTTTATACATGCAGCTTTAGCCCAAAACATAAATTTTTAGTATTTTCAAATCATCAAGAAGAGTGAAACAGCTAGAGATATATCATCCAAGGGGCATAACAGATCAATTGTGTTAATTTTCACTATGAAACTAGATCAAGATGCTCCCTTTGGTTGCTGAAGAAAAAAAAGGATTAGGGAAACAAAAGTTCAGATAATGGTGTCTTCTCAGCAGCCAAACGAAGCATAAAGATTACTCCATACAAACATATTTTCCAAAGACCCTAAGTTATATAAAAGAAACAATATTAGAATGTAATTTGCCTCTAAGACGCTTTTCCAGGTTCTCGATATATGATGGTAATAAGGTTGAGTGGAGAATGATGACGACATCCTTGTGCAGCCCTGCATATCCATAAAGTTACATAATCTGTATATTAACCAAGTGAGTGATAATTGTATAAGATGTTATGTGGAGAGGTTTCATCAAGACCTTTCAAAGCACCCTCGTTACCAAAAATTACATCATTCGTTTTATCTGCATGAGATATTAACACAATCAAAGCTGAAACACCTGCAAACAAAAAATGATCAGAGAAAAAAGCTTCAGACAGTCAGTCCCAGGACACGAAACATATAATTTACACAAAGTTACAAAGTTCAAGGATTTAAAGCCCTTTTGATCAAGCATAATAAAGATGTGAGTGTTGAGATTATAATCCTGTTGATGTTTTTAAGTTAACTTTTCTGTTTATCCGTATAATTGGAAAAGATAATGAATTCATAAAACTTTCGAGGGTATAAGAATAAAAGACTTCAATCTAAACAGTAAGTGCCACATGATAAGTGAAATTAATATAAAAAAGAGAGAAAAAAAAAGGTATGTAGCTTCCAAAATTCGTGGATGATTTCCACTAATTAAGAACTTTTGTTGGACCGTGAGATGCCATTCCACCAAAAATCAATTGGTTTAAGAGAGACAAACTCAAGTCTTTTATGAACTTCGACATCAAACCCAACGAGCCTGTTTTTAGAACAGTCGCAGGAGCGGCAAAGGATAAACAAAAACATATGGTGTTGATTATCGGGTACATAGAAACATATGGTGTTGATTATCGGGTACACACAACGATATGGTGTTGATTCTCTAAAGACTTTCTCTCCTATGGCCCGTCTTAATTTTGTTCAAATTTTGCTTTTTGTTGTTGTTAGTCATTCTTGGCCATTATACCAACTTGATATAAAGAATGTCTTCCTTTATAGAGATCTTCAGGAGGAAGTATACATGGATCGGCCCCTGGATATGTTGTTGATGGTAGTGAACACCTGGTATGTCAATTGCAAAAAGCCTTGTATTGTTTGAAGCAGTCTCCTCGTGCCTGGTTTGATAGATTCAGTGTTGTTGTACTTGGGTATAGGTTCCAATGCTCTACTTCTGATCATTTTGTCTTTGTTTGTCACTCTTCCACTAGCACCATTGTCTTGATTATTTATGTGGAAGACATAATCATCTCTGGAAGTGACTCAATAGGCATTGCTGATTTGGAAAGATATTTAGGTCAGCAATTTCATACTAAGGACGGGTGTTCTTCGCTATTTTCTTCGATTGAATTTGCTCGTACTTCTCAGGGCAATTTCTCTATCACAACAGAAATATATTCTTGATCTTCCATCTAAAACTGGTCTCCTGGGTACTCAACCTTCTAATACTCCTACTCTACTACTAAATGTGATGGTGAGCAAGGTGCACTATTTACTGATATCAATCAATACCAGCGACTGGTTGGGATGTTAGCCCTAACATTACTTATTTTGTCGGTTGGTTAGTTAGTATATGCATGCTCCTCTTCAACCTCACTTTAATGTTTTTTTTTTTTCATTTCTTGCATTATTTGAAAGGTTCCCCTAGTAAAGGATTGTTATACAAGCCAACTTTGTCCGTCACTGGTTTTAGTGATAATGATTGAGCTGGAAGTCATTCTACTAGACGACTACTCCTGGCTACCGTACTTTTGTTGGTGGTAATCTTGTTACCTAGCTTAGTAAAAAGCATAATGGCATTGCTCGTTCTAATGCTGAAGCTGAGTAGAGCTATGGCTCATATTGCTTCTGAGATGTTATGGGCTCGCTCCCTCCTTTGCGACTTGCCTCCTAATGTTCCTACTCCTATGCAAATGCAATGTGACAATCAGGCTGCCATTTTTATTGCTAACAATCTTGTTTTCCATGAGTATACCAAACATATTGAGGTTGACTGTCATTTTATTCGAGATTTATTGATGTAGAAACAAATCATCACTCCTTATGTTCACTCCGGCGATCAGCTAGGTGAGATTCTCTTGAAGCCATTACCTCATACTTCCTTTCAATGATTGTCCAATAGGCTAGGCATGTTTGATTTGTATATTACATATTAAGGGGGAGTGTAAGAATTGTTATATTTTATGGTTTTAAATTAGCTTGTTATTCTTATAGGTTACAAGTATTCTTGAAATCATGTCATTAGGGCACAGAGCTTCCCTAAATTACAGTCTCTAACCTAATGTAGAAAAAAACTCTAAAAGTACCACTTGCAACACATTCTCTTGGTGTTCCCTAAACCAAGGGAACCAAAAGTGCTACTCTTCTGCTTCTCTTAACATTATTTTAAAATAAAAAGGCTTTTTGTTTCCTCTCTTTCCTCTAGCATTTATTTGAAAGAATATTTAAATAGATTCTCTATCATCTCTCTTTCACCTAGCATTTATTTGAAGAATATTTACATGGTATAAGGAAAATATAAGGAAAGCTATTGTGAAGTTTATTTGAATAGGAAAGCAAAAAGTAGTTTGGCCCTAAAGGAAGCTGCTACAAGTGTTCTTATTTTTATCCTAATATAAATATATGCTATGGTGAAGGGACTGAAATATACAATCCTAAAAATTTTCTTGACACTATTTTGTCTTCTCTTCATCTTCCCTCTTTCCTAACCCTAATCTATTAAACCTTACCATTCAACTTCCTCAATTTCTATACCTTCTTGTTATATCCATGCTGCAAAACATGATTGTTGGCAGAAACTATGTAGGAGGAACTAAATGCTCATCAGATGAATCAAACATAAGACATAGTCCCTTGCCCATCTTCTGTAATGCCCATGGGCTGTAAATGGGTTTATTCTATTAAGCTTCAATCTAATGGCTCCCTGGACCGTTATAAGACAAAGACTTATGGCTCTTGGTAACCGTTAAGAATATGGTATTGACTATGATGAGATGTTTGCTCCTAGGGCTAAAATGACATCAATTTGTACAATTTTCGCTATCACTACTTCAGAGGCTTGGTTTATCCATCAAATGGATGTAAAAACTTCTTTCCTTCACAGAGACCTCAAAGAAGAAATTTACATACGTCTTCTTCTCGATGTGGCAGGCTCTTCTCCTAATGACTTGTGTTGATTAAAACATACTCTTTTTGCATTAAAACAAGTGCCACGGGCTTGGTTCAAAAAGTTCCGACAAACACTTCTCAGTCTTTCCTTTGTGCAAAGTCATTATGATCCTTTGATGTTTCTTCACAAGACATCTACAAGTATGGTTGATATAGTTATTACTTACGTGAACTATGTTTTCAGTTTCAAGGGTCTCTTCATGCTTTCTTTCTTACGAAAGATCTTGAAACTTTCAAATATGTTTTAGGTTTAGAAGTGCATACATCTACTAAAGGTCCTTTCCTAAATCAATATTGTCTTGGCTGGATTATAAAATTCTACCCCTTTTGATACACCTTTAGAGGTTAATGTTAAATATCTACAAGATGAAGGGGATTTTCTTCTGGATCTTACATTATATCGGAAACTTGTGGTAGTCTTATATACTCAACTATTACTCAGCCTAACATTTCATATGCCATTCACCGAGTGAATCAACTTATGTCATGTCCTTGGCATCTTCACATAGCTATATTATTCATCGAATCATTTGATATCTTATTGGTTCTTCAACACAGGAATTATTCTTTCCTACTGAACGTTCTCTTTAGCTTTTGCCTCTAGGGAAAAACGAACTTTTGCTACTATTCATAATAGTTGAACTTCATCTCTCCTCATATGTAGCATGGGCCAATATCTAAGGTTGCAAATTGGAATTGGGTAGTTTGGTATCTGGCCTACACTCTCTGAAGAGCTTCTCATTGGGAAAGGGCAAAACCTTATTCAGGTCAAATTACATTAAAAATAATCCAAAACCTGACACCAATAGACCATTCACACCATACAAATTGAAACCAAAATGAGTCAGCCCCTTGGCAGTAGGGAGCATTATGTTCTAGTCTAAGGTAGACTGAAAACAAAATCATCTTCCTTTCGAAAAATAGATAAACAAATACTAACTACGGATATCTTCGGTAATATGCAGCTCAGTGAATTCCTACTACCCAAAGCAAAAAACAGAAAAGAAAAAAACAATACAAAACAAAAACATCTGCCCTCACTTAAATCACCAAAACCATAGTATTATACAAAATAGTAAAGCAGATAAGAGTCTAAAGATGGTTTTACCTCTCCCTGCCTCCGTAGGACTAGCACATCTAATTCCCCCAAGCTTCAAAAATTCACTTACCAAAGGCTCATATTTCTGCAAATGGAGCAATTGCAATAAGACATGGGAGTTAATTACCCCAAAATAAAATTATATTTTCGTAGGATGACATATCAAACTGATTATCAAGAATATACATAATCGATAATGAAAAGAAATAAAAACTACATAGCTCTTTTCTCTTTGCCTTAAAATTAACAATCATATATGACTCAGAAATTTCAATTTTTCTCTAAAAGAAACGCTCTACATTTAACAGGTCATTTTCTTATTTGCACTACTCATTATGAAAGGACACTACCTAGTGTTGATCCCATGAAAGAAGGTCCTAGGAGGGGGGACATTTGATTGCAGTCCTAACCTTCAACATATTTGTGCTAAAAATGAAAAGGGTCAAGTACTCTATATTTTATTGTTATAAAAAATTTTAAAAATAAAATAAAGAAAGATAGAATTTTGACCCCAATGATAGCTCAATTGACTAGGGACTACACCTCATGAAGAAAAGGTTATTAGTTCAAATTTTTCTTTCCCCCTCTCCTTGGAGTAAAAAAAGTTAATTAAAAAATAAAATAAAAACAAATAGAATTTCTGGCTCATTCCATCTAATGTTTTCATAATTGAAGAGAGTCAATTGAAGTTCTTGTTAACAATTCAGGCACACTTAATAGTGTGCATGACTATAAGACCACCCACTTCGGTAGTTTCCTAAAACATGTACCTCCAATATGTGATTGCTTGTATTTGTTTAAATCAACCCCTAACTAAAAGAAAAGTATATTCCATTTCAATCTAAGAAGTATAAAGGAACAGGAAATGATACCATTTTAAGGCTTAAAAATTAGGTCCCTGACTTGAGCATTTTTTTTAAACCAAAACAACAAATTCAAGTTACGCATGCCTTATTGTTGAGATACGGAAAAAATTGAATTACAATTCTGTTTAGATACCAGTTACTCATAGGATTTACCACATTCTGGTTTGTTCTTCATTTTAGAGACCTACATATGACCCACATAGGTGAAATATTTCTTTTTTTCTTATTGCAATTTACAAAAACAAGCACTCTTGAAGTTTGAAACGCTAATGCATTATAAAGGAGGAATAAGCAAAACTTGGGCAAGTTCCCAGGTAGTTTGCACCCTCACCCTGTTACTACAAAAGCTATTATTCTATTCCTATCCTTTTCTCCAATCCAATGGGTAGAAAACTATCTCCTTTTAGCTTGGCTACAAAGGCCAGAAGGTAAGAGCAAATATGAAGTTTTAGCATATAATTTTTTTTTTTTTTTTTTTTTTTATTATGAGCAAAACTGTCTATGGACCTTTTGCCTTTTATGCAAAATAAAAAATAAAAAAAATAAAAAAATAAAATCAGTGATATATATTTTTTTAGGGTAAATTCCACTTAATCCCCTTAAGCTATCACCTCAATGACAATCTACCCCCAATCTATCAATTACGACAATTTACCCCTCAAATTACCAAAACAATGACAATGTACCCCCCAATGCTAGCAAAATGATGAAATTATCCCTACAAAATTTTTAATAAGACAAAAATGCCCTTAAAATTTTGAAATAAATAAATAAATTTTAGTATTTTTGTTTTAATTTTAGTAAGGGTAATTTTGTCATTTTAAAAAAATTAGAGGTACATTGTTATTGTTTTAGTAGTTTGTGGAATAAATTGTCGCAATTGATAGTTTGGAGGGTAGATAGTCATTGGGGTAGTAGTTTGAGGAGATTAAGTGGACTTTAACATTATTTCATGCAAGCCAACCTAATACTAAAAATAGATCAAAGTTCAATAAATCACATCTCAAATTCAACGATAATTTTAAAAGCCAGATAACATTTTGAAGGAACAAAAACTCTAAGAGACCTTAAAACATTACTCCCAAAATCAATGTTTTAAAAATCA
This sequence comes from Corylus avellana, assembly GCF_901000735.1. Lineage (NCBI taxonomy): Eukaryota > Viridiplantae > Streptophyta > Magnoliopsida > Fagales > Betulaceae > Corylus > Corylus avellana. Next base: position 23,350,022 of record NC_081546.1, read on the forward strand.
GACCGAGCAAATTGGTCAGTTGAACCGTAAACCGATGCCAACTGCACCCCAGCTAACTGACCCCACTTGACCGGTCTGCTTGAAACGGATTGAACCGGTTTAAATTTAAACAACTCTTTTCATTTTTAAGAATATAAAAATTCACTTTCTTATAATTTTTCCTCCGCTCAATAAATCTTATTGTTCTTATATCTACCCTTTTTTTTAATTTTTTAATTTCAATGACCATAAATCTCTCTGGGTATTCTATTGATAATAATTTTATTTTGGTTTGAAAAATTTTTGACATGACGTAAACGTACGTGTTTTTGGATTGAATTTATTTGTGTTTTAAAAAGTATTATATATATTTTGAATTATTCGTCAATGATTAGAGAAGACATGTGCTACAGACCGAAAGCATCCACATCTCATTTTTTTTTTTAAAAAAAAAAATGACTTTTTTTTATTTAATTTGGAGAGAAAAATTAATAAAATAAGAGACAAATTATTTATAGTGATCCTTCACATATAAGAATTTCTGTAGCATTTTATTTGATTATTAAATTTAAAGGATTAGTAAAATTTATATGTAGGATAATTTTAAAGTGTGGTTCTTCATATTTTTTTAAAAAAAAAATTGTTGTTGAATAAAACCGATGTGGATGTTCCCAAGAGGTAGCTCAATCAGCTGGGATCACACTTAATGAAGTGGGGGTCACTAGTTCGAATCATACTCCACCTCTTGTGCGGATATGTCAAAAAATAAATAAAAATAAAAATAAAAACAAATTTATATATATATAACAGAAAAAAAAAATAAATAAATAAAATAGAATTTCTCTTTACTTAAAAAGGAAAAGAAAAGGAATTGGTGGGCCGGTGGCACGTCACTACTCTTAATGTAAAAGGACGAAAAAACCAAGAAGAACAAAATATAATAACCGGAAAAAGGAAATATCCCACCCCATTTTTCCCGGTCCAATCTCCATTTCTTACGTTTCCACGGAAAACAAAGAATAATGGAAACATGTATAATGAAGAACAAAACTAGAGAATCAAATTTTGAATTCCCATTTTCTGACTTTTTTGTCCAGGCAACCAAACAGAACCGAGAGTCAGTTCATGGAATAAGATCGAAAGCCAAAAATATAGAGAAAGAGAGAAACCTCGAATGCCTGGACGGCGTAGCCGGAGCGGAGCAACGAAGCGGCCAATTCCAGGCTCAGGTCGTCCAAGCCGACGAACCCGATGACTCCTCGCGAAGCCATAGAAATCTGCAAATTGAACTCTCTGCTTCGATTCGCTTTCTCGTTTTTCTTGATCCAACCTGCTCTCTATTTTTTTCACTCGTGAACAAGGGCTGAGGTGACGAGCACTAGGAAAATAAATAAAGGTTTAGGCAGCCACGTCTCTTGTGTTTGGCCCACTTTCGAGAATATATATTAAAAAGTCGAAACTCGCCTTGTATTGGACTTTAATAACTAGAATGGGTAATTCGGTCCACTAAAATTAAACGCGCATGTAGATTCGTATCGTAAACAAAAATGTTGACATAATAATTCAGCCAATTTTAAAATTATAATTTTACCCTTTAAATTTAATAAAAAAAAATTTAATTCATATGGTACTGAAAAAGGTTACTGTTATAGTTAAATTAATTATTTCTGGCTTTTTATTTGTTTAATTAATTAATTCAAATGTGTTTATTTAAGATTTAATTTTGTTACGAGTAATATTATTTAGTAGACTCTCATACAAGTATGATAACGGACTTGTAAAAATAAAAATTAATGACTAATATTTACTGTCACATTATTATAGTTGTATCATAATGCCACTAACAGTCTACTAAATACAAATATTGTTTGTTAAAATTCTTGTTTTTTCATCATTTTCAAGTATCCATCTGTTAGAAATTTTGTATTTTTTTATTTTTGGGAAAACTACATTTTGTTCCTATAAACTACAACGCATTGGCACTTTTCCCATGAACTGCCAATTGTACTACTTTGCCCTCATGAACTACCATTTTATGCCTAAAACCTGTTTCCGTCAATCAAAGCCATTAACTCAGACGGTCAAAGTGATAATGCGTTGTAGTTTATTAAGGTAAAGTGACAATACGTTATAGTTTATGATGGCAAAGTGACGGGTTGATTATCTGAGTTAATGGTTTTAACTGACAAAATGGAATTTTGGACACTAAATAGTAGTTTATGGGGACAAAATAATACAGTTGACAGTTCATAAGAAAAAAGTGCTAAAGCTTTATATTTCATGAAAATAAAAGATAATTTTTCCTTAATTTTTTGTAAAAATAAATAGATGGAATCATGCAAATATGTCAGATTGACAAAAAATATTAAAAAAAATAGAGACTTCAAAATATTAAATAGCACTTCTCCACGTGTTCCCAGCTGGGTACAGGTAGCCAACCCTTAAACAACTGCGAGTGCAGAGAATTTTTATTCGGAAAAATCACGTGGGAATGTGGGGAAAGATTCTCATTTATCAATGCGTCCGTGGCAATGACGAGGCATATAACTTCAAATAAATAAGGGAAAAATTAAATGAATTTGGCTAGTCAAACTATATACTTATCCATCAAACTTTAATTCTACGTGATTAATGTCTAACGTTTTTAAGAGTTTATTGAATGCATGAAATCTTGTTTTATAAAAAAAAATAATAATAATAAAAAAATAAAAACTATATCCTTATCTATCAAACTTTAAAAAAGGAGAAACTTCACTAAGGCCCCCTGAACTTCCGGCCGTTTTTGCAGACCCCCCTGAACTTCAAAAACTCTCATTTTGGACCCTTAAACTTCTATTTTCTCTCACTTTGGACCCTTTTAACATTAAACTACGTCGTTTTGGATGTTTTATACCCATTTTACCCTTCCCCAAAACTACGTCGTTTTGTGTCCTAAAATTACAACACCTACCCAGCCCAAAACGACGTCGTTTTATGCATTAATTTTTTTTTATTTTTTAAAAAAGAAAAGCAAAATTTAA